>NC_140948.1:28007836-28607836 GCF_014529385.1 Adiantum capillus-veneris | reverse complement strand
AAGTTATTGTACTAGTTAGCATATGTCAAAATTGTGCTAGTTAGCATTGTCCGGAACATGAAAAAACATGACAAGTTAACATGCTTTCACCCATATACCTAACATTTTTCTTTGCTAGTTCATGTAATGGTCCCACTATTTGTGAGGACTTTTCTATGAAGCGTCTATAGTATGCACACATACCTAAAGCTTCTTAGTTCATGTAGATTTCTTGGATTAGGCCATCCGTTTATTACCTCTAGCTTTAATGGATCCATTTGGATGCCATCTTGAGAGATAATGTGACCTAAATACTAAATCTTTTGTAAGAAGAACTCACTTTTCTTTCAACTAATATAAAGTTTATTATCTCGTAAGACATGGAGGTGTTGCTTATGTTTGTCTAGTGAGTTAGAGTAGATGATTATATCATCAAAGAACAATCCACTAAAGGTTTGGTGAGGCCTGAATAGCTTCTCCATAAAGCAGTTAAATGTAGCTGGTGCATTGGTTAAGCCAAAAGGCATGAGAATGTACTTGTAAAGACCAAACATAGTACAAAATGTGGTCTTTACAATGTCTTGATAAACTATCCTTATTTGAGGATAGCCACTTTTAGGTCAATCCTTCTGAAGTAGGTCGACCCTTGTAGCTTATCAAATAGGTCTCTTATCCGTGGAACGGGAAACCTATTTTTGATGGTGGTCCTATTTAGTGCTCTATAGTTGACACACATACGATATGTGTCGTCTTTCTTTTGCAGTAATAGCACTGGTGCACAAAATGGAGATGAGCTAGGCCTAACCATGCCCTTCTCAACTAACTCATGCACTTGCAGCATAATCTCCTCTTGTTGAGCTTGAGGAACTTTATAAGGAGGTTTATTAGGCGGTGAACTTCTTAGAAGAAGTTCAATTGCATGGTCACCATTGCCTTGTTTAGGAGGTAGTTCACAAGGGATGTCGTAAAAAAAAACATCTTGAAATCCCTTAAGAAAATTGGATAACTCTAGTTCCTTGTGATTGTTTATATTTTCTTTTGCTAAAGCATTAGGTTCATTTTGAGAATATTTAACAAAAATCATGTACATGGAAATAGAGCTCTTTATGGACTTATTGAAAGCTTGCTTATGTACAATGGGTATGGTGTTACCCAACTCCGGCCATCCTTAGCATCTATGTACATATATTTTTCCCTGAACCTAAAGTAGATTTTCCTTTCAAGGAATTTAACATTGTCAGCCATGCGATCAAACCATGGTGCCCCTAGGATTACATCCGCGTGCTTGAGAGGAGAGATCAAGAAGTCCTCCTTGTCCATAGAGCTTTGGACAATATGGAGCCTCAATTTCCCAATTAAGGGAGTGATTGAGGATTCTTGCCTTTTGGAAGCACCATTGGCAGGTATGACATCTCCCATCTCATCGGCTTGAATGCCTAGCTTGGTGGCCAACTCTATGGATATGAAATTGTGAGTAGAACCAGGGTTAAAGAGAATGAAAGCATCATGTTCTCTTACCTTTCCCCAAGCATGGCATAGAGGAGATCCTTTGTGGTGAGCATCATCTTCTTGGATTTTGACCAAGGTAGCTCTAGGAGGCTCATTTCATAGATTCTTGTGGGGACAAGCACGATAAGCATGCCCTTGCTCCTCGCACGTGAAACAACAGTTATCTTTACGATAACTCTCTAGCTCTTCAGGAGAGAGTTTATTTTTGCCTTTATAAACTCCCTTCTCCTTAGTTTTGTTGTTGTTGGTGTTGCCTTTAGGAGACTTTTGGCCATTGTCCTCCCCCTTAGGCTCATTACGGTCCTTGTTTTCTGTGGGCTTAGAATTTCTCTTAGCCCCTTGTTGGAAATTGATTCATGAAGCCACCATGGTATAGTGTATGACCGCAGATATGGTGTGTGGCCTTTGGGAGTTAACATACTCCGCCATATCCTCGGTTAAACCTGCACAAAATAATTGTTTTTGCTCTCCAAAATCCATCTTTTTGAAGACAGTGTCTTCGACATGTAAATCCCAAAACTTGTCTACATATTTGTGAATAGATTCGCAGGGAGAGAGCTTCAAGCTTTGCCATTCGGTGAGTAATTTGTCTTTGGCATCGATGGCCAAAAACTGCTTCATGATGGAAGCTCTTAAAGCTTTCCATGTTTGTGGAGCTTCACCATTTTCTCATAGGCTAGACCACCATTACCTAGCGGACTTTTGAAAATGCAACATGGTGTAGCTTAGAGGACTCTATGAAGCTCTCATCTCCAAATTCCACATCGAATTGTTGGATGAAGGCCAAGGCTTTGTTCGTAGCACCAAAGGTGCCATTGTAGGTAAGGAAAGAGATGTTATTTCCTCCCTCTTTAAACCTTTTGAGCTTGGATGACCTCTTCCACGTGGTATAGGATTTCCTATGGCCTCTTATTTTAGGTGGTTCAAGAGATGTGCCATCACTTTCTTCAGAAGAGGAAGAGTATGAGGAGGATGGAGAAGAGGGTGACCTATTTCTTGCCTTTTTCTTCCCTTGTTCTTCCTTGTTTGCACCATCACTTTCTTTAGAAGAGGAAGAGGATGAAGAAGATGGAGAAAAAGGTGACCTCTTTCTCGCCTTTTTCTTCTCTTGTTTTCTCTCGTCCCTCTATAAATTATGGTGTAGAGAAGTATGCGAGAGTCCTCTCCATTTATGGGGTGTTGGAGAGTGTTTTTCATGTCGACTTCGTGGATCCATCTCCTCCGAGGTTGTAGGAGACTCACTTCTTTCTTGTTCTTTTGGTGGGGGCTCTACGATTGAAGCTTGAGCTCCTTTGGGAAGGAGATGTGTCGTTAAGTAGTAGATTTTTAAGACCTTCGTACGGATCCTCTTCTTCTTCCCTTATCAGAGAGAGGCCTCTTTTGGAAGTCTCACAAGGAGGCTTCCTAGGTACTCTCTCTTCTTGGTGGGGAGTTTGGAGAATCCAATGAGTACATAGTTGCCATTGCACTTCACCTTGGAGGGATGGATTGCCCATGGCTTGTTGAATTCTAGTAACAAGGTAATTAACAAGCATAGGGGCATCATTAGTAGCCTGTTCATTAGCAAAATCAAAGCTATCAACATTAATTTCACTCTCTTTACTATTGTCATCCATTCTAAAAAAATTCACATGTAAAATTTTTTAGTATACTTCGGCACTTGAAGCCCTAGTTGCTACTCCTCTTAACCCTTTATAAAAGCACTCAAGCTCGTGTACTCGTGGTTCGAATATCATTAATTGCAAGGAATATAAGAGAGGATCTTTCACCACCAAAACAACACCGGCTCCTATCAAGCTTCTAATAGCTCAATAGTGGTTAAGCCGTAGGCAAGCCCCATAGGACTCCACTATTAAGACCATAGCTCTCGAAGGTGGTGCCCTTTTATCTACACAAAATAGGCGTATTGCAAGAATAAAAAACTCCTATTCTACTTACTCAATTGCAATTAAGAATATCAACCATTTATAGTCAGCTTGAGGACCTCTCTTCTTGAGCAAGAAAAGATAAACCTTGTGCTCTGATACCAATGTAACATTTAATGGTCTAGTAACTTGTGTGTAGTGGAAAATAACATAGACTTAGTGAGCATCTCATTAAGAATAGATTCCTAATGAGCATAGCAATATTGCTTGGATGGAGAGAGCAAAAAACTCATAACACCTAGTTAGATAGGCGTGAATAATACTTCAAAAAGAGAGAGAAATTAAGCTATTGACAACAATTGAGGATCGGATTTAGGTTTTCCCCATCAAGGGATACATTTTACAATACAATACTTTGTGTTCCTTCAAGAACTTGCTGGTGCAATGAAGATGGAAGCTTTAAGCACCAAGTTTCAAGCACGAAGCTTACACTTGAGAACACAACATCCATTCCCTCATGGTCTCAATTAATCCAAGACCTCACACACCTTCGAAGATGGTGAGAGCTACCAGGGTATGAGAGTAGATCTAGAGGAAGAAGAATTATTCTTATGAGAAAGAGTATTTCTCCACACATAACCACTCTTAAAAGCTTAGCATAGTAGCTTAGTAATCAGCATGGTAGAGGAGATGAGTATGCATTGAAGCTTGGCTCTCGGTTGGATTTGCATCACAAAGTCAAGAGTTGTTGGTGTAGGCCTCCCTTCTCAAAATCTTGGAGAAGATGATGAGCTTGGAGAAGGAGAGAGAGTTCTTTGCTCCACATGAGTTGTGTGAGTGTGTGTGTGTGTGTGTGTGTGTGTGTGTGTGTGTGTGTGTGTGTGTGTGTGTGTGTGTGTGTGTGTGTGTGTGTGTGTGTGTGTGATAATTCCTTGAAAAAATCAGCTCCCTCTCTCTCTTGGTCGACCCCTCTTGCTAATTGCTCATGCTGGCATCCCATTGGCCCCTGTAAATCTTAGCCAATCATAAATTAGAAGCATAATTGCTAGTCTTGTGACATGTGTCCCCCTTTCCCTTTTTGTGAGAGCTTTAGGTATTTAAATAATTCCATTAAACTCTCATTGGACCTCTTAGTCTTCTGGCCAATAGGAATCAGGCAAGCCATTGGGCTGTTGAATACTCATTGGGCCCCTTGGTAGAATGTCCAATAGTCTTCTAGAGAGCTTATTTCTATTGGTTCTTTTATCAAGTGTTTTTAAATGAATTAAACTAAATTTACTCTAGCCTAATTCTCATTGGTCCACTTCTATGGTCATCCAATAGGATTTGAATGCACCTTGGGGGCAACTGGGCTAGGAACCTGACACATGTCCACTATGCCCTTGGTGTAAAGGGATCTTGGAAGAGTGTGTGTGTGTGTGTGTGTGTGTGTGTGTGTGTGTTTCTCTCTCATCCCCTATAAAAATGGCTCGCCCCCTGCTTGATAGGGATGTGGGAAGACTTTTGAGTCTTCCCACAAGCATCCAAATCTCCCTAAGGTTTGACCATTGATCATTTCATTTAATTTTGGAACCTAAGATTTTTGGAAGTCTTAATGGGGGATCTTTGAAGCCCATTGATGCACATTGCTCTTTTGCATATGGCCCTCTTTGGATTCCTGTTTTTTGTCCTTTGGATCCCTACTAAGACCGATCTGCTAGCCTTACCAATATTCTAGCTTTTTCTCCCATGGTACTTTCCCATATTAAATGATCAGTTTAACATGAGAAAATCATTTAGGAGAATTATATATTAGTTATTATGACATCATATCTCATGTTTCATGGAGGTACATAGGCAACTATACAGAAGGTTTGCAGACTCCAAACATGGATAGTGCAACGCATAGTATGCCTTCACAGTCCCAAAAGGTGATATCAAATCAGAGTCAAACAGCTTTGAGTGATTACCCTAGCAAGGGGGGAGCTACAAACCCATCAAGCTCAGCCCTTGTACCAAGAAATGCGACACCAATTAGAAGCCCTGGAACTTTTAGCCAAACACCTTCAAAGCAAAATCCATTAAAGGATTATATGGTTGTTGGAAGATTCCAGATTATCAAGACTCCATCAAAATCTGTAGACAAATGCCTATATGAAGATCATCAAGGAAAAAGGTTTTAGTTTTTTTCCACAAGTTGAAGTGAAAAGCTAACAAATTAAATAGTGTTTAAGAGATTGCATGTGGCGAACGCCGAAGCTCATATATGCATATCAAGATGCATATGGAAACAAATACCAACAAGTTAATGACCTTGTACAAACCCCCTATGGATGGTAAGACTAAGTCAAAGATGATCGATCTCAAGAGGATGCAAAACCTCAAGATACCAACTCATCAGCTTCTATCATGAGCATATTAAAAAAATCCATATCTATCATCTCTGTTTTTGTCTCTAGGGAGCATATTTTCTCTACCTCTACCTGCACAAAGTCTGACAACACATGTTGTGTCTCACTAGAGCACTACCGCTCTATCTCTGTCTCTGCACAGTCTGCTGGCATGTCATGAACAACTAAATGCTTTGTCTCGTGAGCATGGTGGAGCTCACCTTTGAAGGATACATGTCTCGTCTCTCCCTCAAGCATGACAATAACAAAACCGATACTATGTCATCTCTCAAACCTCAGACACATGTATAGGATATATCAGGCTGATGTGGGCTCCTCTGGCAATCACTAGTAAACCGCAATGCATTTGGAAAAACTACTCTCTAAGCAGTATCTGACAACCAAAGTCTGCTAACTGTCTGACTAAGATCAAGCTCTATCTCAGTTGAGGAACATAGCTCAAATGTCATAGCGTATATGATGCACCACTGGGCAATGACAAACAAACATCTCCTAAACCCTCTATGTCAAACGCCAAACCGTCGGTCAAGTGTAGACAACCAGAAGTCCCACTAGAGAAGGTTTTAAGCTAGTCACGATGTGGTGTGACAGATAAAATTGTATCCTCATGTAGTAGCCAACGTGGAGAAGTATCACTGCTCAAAGACATGTAATTAGGAGGAACGCTAAAGGCAAATGTGACATCACTGTCACTGGCATATGAAGCCATTGCTCTAGCATGTGTCAAAGTCTCATGTGCACCATGCATAGATCTTTGTTGATGTCTCATATGTTTGAAACAACGACGCCTAATGTGCTTGTGTGACCACAATGCCAACATCGTATGTATTGGCAAGAACAAGACCACCGTCTGTCAATGCCACACATCTGTTGCCGTAATTGAATGCCAAAAATGGCAACAAAGTGGGAGGTAAATTGACCACTAAACAATGAGGAATTGCATCAAAACCTATGCTCACATATGCATAAAACAACTCTACAATCTACTATGTGCAAGCATAAACTAGGACAAACTACTCAATCGAGCGTAGAGCACATAACCACATATGCAAGTAGAGAGCAAACTAGCTTAAAACACATCCCACAAGAGAAATTGCCTACAAAAATCTACAAAAACCTGTGAAAATGGCAAAGTCTATAGCCACAGAAGCATACGTAATACTCACTCCTGCGAGAGTGGATAGAAGAACACCAAACCGTGTCCAAGTTGACAAAACCTGTCAAAGGTGAGAGTCAACACTTGATCACTAAACCATCAGAGAGTAAATTGCAAATACGCATAAACCATGGCAAGAATTTGGGAAAAATCAGACAGAGTTTCCCTGAAAACTGAGCAAAAACTCAAAAATCTCACCAAATATGCATGGAATAGACACTCAAAGTCTTAGTAGCAAATACAAAAATGGTATACATAGCACTGCCAAAACCCTGGCAAAACACCTCACTCATGACCGAGTGTCTCTATGGATGTATACCTATCCAAAAACACATGTAAACCTACAAACATGCTACTTGTGAGCTATAGCTAGCTCAAAATGTATCCGCATAATGCATACATAGCATGAAACTGCACCAAACTGTTCAAAAACTCTCTCAAATGCTCCACACAATCTTACATGAGCACTACATGTGCCGCATAAGCTATACTGCAAAGACTGTGTAACCTATGAGCAAAACCACTATGAAACTAGCAAACACTACCTCATTGGTTGGTAAACACGTCAATCGGAAACACCATCCAACAGCCAAGTGCGCTTGAGGGAAAAACCTACTCTAGAATGGGCCATCGGAGTTGTATATGTTGGTATGTGCTGTCAAAGCCAAAAATTGGAGAATTACTGAAGTCGAAACACCATGGAGACTATGTCGGAGCCAAATCCACTACAGAATGGGCATTGGAGGAGACTCGATGTCGCTCTTTCTCTATCGTCAAGAAGAACGCTAACGCCGAGCCGCTAAATCAATGTCAAAAACTAATACCGATAGCCAATGCTGAAGCCGTAGAGGAGGAATGCCGAGAAAATTCTCAAAATTGCTGTTGAAACTGATGTCGAGTCGCAAATTAGTGTCAAAAACTCATGTCAAGCCTGCCTCGTGCCGTCGGACAGGAGTCTCCAATGTCAAGGAGAGTGTTGAGAAGAAATTCACCAAACTCGGGCTGATGCTCGGGCTTACTCGCCACCTGTTGCCAAACACACTGTGTCTGCTCTCTATGACCAAGAGATCTCACCAACTCTCTCTATCTCTAAATTTCTCTCTCTCAAATCTCACTCTCACTCTCTCTATCGAGGTGACTGTGAGTCGGTGTGTGAGACTCAAAGGGGCCGCGGTGTTGAGGAGTTAGGGGGGTTGTTGAGAACCCCGTGGGAGCTATCCCTTGCTACTTATGAGTTCTGACAAGCCTGCACGAAATGTCGAGATGAGACGAGTGTGTGTGTGCGTGTGTGTGTGTATGCTTTGCCTTGTGCCCCTACCGAGAACTTCCAATCTCTCTCTCAGCAACGTGTTGATTATGCCCGCTTTCTCTCATCCCAGTGATGCCAGTGAGCCCTTCAAACTTGCACCTCGATGCCTGCAATACTCAATCTCCTTGCTTCACCCACTTTGCTTCCAGTCTTCAACAAGCCTCGCTAACGCTGCCCGATTCCTTCTTGCTTGTAATTGCAATCTTTGGTTTCATTTGCTTGTAGTAGCTGGAATGTGCCCCCAATTTTCAAGCTTTCCTTTGCTTTGTATTCTTGAGAGATGCCTTCAAGCCTTTATGTCCACCAACTCTCGAGTCAATTGCTGAGCTTCCAAGCTCTACCAAGTCTTGCTCTCACCTCTTTCTCAACTCACTATTCTACCAAGCCCCACTTTGCTCTGTAAGGCTTTTGCTGCCTGATTCTTCTCAATTACAAAGTTACTGGTGCAGCTCAAGCCTTTTTCTACACAAAGCTACCTCTCTATTAAGCTCATTGTTGGGTGCTGGCTCAAGCCTTTCTTTCCTTGCTCAAGCCCAATTTCCGAGATGCTTTCCTCAATGCTTGATCTCGTTGTTTCTTTGCACGAGGGTACCAAGATCTCAAGGCTCCATGCTTCCATAGCTTACCTTCATGCTCAAGTTCCTGTTGCATCTATAGATACCCTATTTCTACAGAGATTCCCCTTGAGAATCCTTAAAAGAGTTTAAATGCCAGAGAGGGGCTCCACATGCGGGTATGCCAAGATCTCACCAATCTTGCCCAATCCGTGCCAGATCCGCTATGGATCAACCCAATCAGGTGCTACAAAGAATCGAGCTTCGTGGGAGCTCCATTGCCACCAAGAAACCATCGATGATGCCAAGTTGTAGCTTGATACCACTTGTGAGTGTGTGTGTGTGTGTGTGTGTGTGTGTGTGCACGGATGAGTTTGTGCATGGTGCAGTGCGGTGCGTGCGAGGAAAAGGACAAGCTTGAGACGGTGTGGGTGGACCAACCTCTAGAACTCATAAGTGAGGTGCTCCTTATTCCTTCTATATAAAGAATAAGGGTATGTGCACATGTGGATGGGTGGTCGGACACCGGACATCTAGCCCAGGCAAAAGGTGCAACGCCTTTACTCCAACAGTTATGGATCCCTAAAGGCCTTGAGCACCCGGAAATTCCATATTTTAACCCTAGGTATATAAGGCGGTTGTAAATGGAATTAGGGTTCTCATCCTCATTTGTTGAGGCCACTCTTTAGTGAGAGCTCAAGAGGTGTGGGGCTATGGAGTCCTTGAGCTTCTTCTTTCTTGTGTGACTTGATTAACACTAGTCAATGCTTAATTCTCTTTCACTATGCCTCTCTCATACTCCCTATGATTGTATATGATGCCTTGATTAGCTAGATTGTAAGTAATTAATGGTTAATTCCACTCTAATCTTGTGTGATTTCCCTCTATTATATGTGTGTGCATGTAGATTTGATTGGAGTGCGGATGTTGAATGGATCTATGTGGATGCACTTGTGATTAGTGTGTTGCATGATGAGACTAGTGGACGGTGGTCATGAAAGAAAAGGTCAATTTGCTAGGATCTACTAGCAGCAAAATGAAGCAGAGTATGACATACTACTTCAAGGTTTGAAGTTGTTCATTAGTCAAGGAATACAACGTCTCATGGTAAAGCGGGATGCACTTCTCATTGTGAAGTAAATTTTACGTATTTGGGCATGCAAGAATGAAAGACTAAGGAAAAAAGCTAATGCCATCCATAGGTTATTTAATCAATTTAAAGGTGAAATTGTATCATTTTTCTAAGAAACAAAATGAAGATGCTAATTTACTTGCACAACAAGTGGTTGTATGTGTTGAGGAATAAGTGCATGTTATCATGATGGTAGCAACTATCACAAGCAACCAAGCTACCATGAAATGGAGTCATTGGCTCCAATTGCTGGCTAGATTCTGGAGGGCGACTTTCCACAAGGCTTCACAAAGGCTAAAAGAGGAGGTCATTGTTGAGATGTCGAGCTCTACACCTTGAGCTGGCATCCACTACGGGTCTTGGCCGCTTACGGCATTTACTCACTGGCGCGTTAGGTGACCGACATGGAGGATCTCTGCCAGTGATTCTACAGCTAGACTACACTTATAGTGCCAGCCTAGTACGCTTCTAGCGAGTTCACACTTAGTGACCGCATGTACATATGTGCTACTTTTCAGCTTTAGCACTTAGTCATTTTGTACTCTCTTTTCTGTGAAGAAGAAGAAGAAGCTTTCCATCTCTGTGTGCTTTGTGCTTGTCTTGTGTAGCTCTCTTGCATCCTCATTCTTTACATGGTATCAGAGCCTGGTGCAGGCAAGAGAGGCTAAGAGAGCAAGAGCATCACAATCCCTTCGTTCGCAATCCACGACCAAATGCCGAAGGCGCCTCGTGCAGCGAAAAAAATTTTAGGGGTTTTTCGCACAAGTTTCTGAACAGGTCTCCAAAGTGCAGTATACAGAGATTTAGTGTACAAGTACAGTGGTTGTATGTACGCTTGATTGTGGACACTCGTTGAGTGTAGAAAGCGTTACAGGAACCACGATAGCAGGTTCAGTAGATTTGCAAGTTTTTGCAGATTGCAGCTATTTTGTCTTAGTGCTTCAAGATGTCTGACAGTTTCAGTCAGATTGTTACTGAGAAGCTTGAGAAAAATAACTACCCTGCATGGAAGTTCAGAATAACAAATTTCCTAAAAGGAAAAGGTTATTGGGACTATGTAGAAGGAGACAATGAAAAGGAACCAGAGATTCCCGAGGCAAATGCTACAGCAGAACAAAGGAAAGCTTTGAGGGACTGGCAACAAGGCCATAGCAAAGTGATGTATTGGCTTTCTATGAGCATCACAGATGGCATGATGGGCTATCTACAGGATGCTGAAACCCCCCGCCATTGCATGGAAAAACTTAGGCAGAGTGTTCGAGGTAAACACAAGGCCAGGAAGCTTCAACTAAAGTCGGAGCTAAATCAGGTTAAGAGGAACAACCTCTCAATCAATGATTATGCCTTGAAGATCAAGAGTATCATTGAGGCTCTTGGATCTATTAAAGTCTCAGTGGAAGACGATGACATTGTCCGTGCATGCTTGGATGGTCTAGGAGATGAGTATGTACATTTTAGGTCTTCCATGAATACAAGAGACGACATCCCCATGTTCCAAGATTTGATTTCTATGCTTATTCTTGAGGAGAAGAACCTTGACACATCTTCTTCTCATGGCAGAAATAATTCTGAACAGGCCTTCTATTCTAACTCCAACAGAGGTAGAGGTAGAGGTCGTGGTCGAGGCCTAAGGGGTTGCAGGGGCCAATTTCTGGAATGGCAATCAAATCAAAACAATACAGGTGGCAGGGGGAAACCAGTCTCAAGCAGGGGGAGTCAAAGAGGTCGTGGTGCAGGATCAAGCAGGCAGCAACATACTCCAGATAGTAGAGAATGTTGGACTTGTGGTGAAAGAGGTCACATGTCACGTGACTGTCCAAAGGGAAAAGCAAGTAGAAAGAGAGAACAGGGCAACTATGCATCTACTAGCAGAGATGCAGATGACAGCAAAAACGAGCGCATGTTTGTTATGCAACATGTAATGAATACAATGACTGCAGAGAATTCCACCCAAGATGATGTTTGGTATGTGGATTCAGGTGCCTCTAATCACATGACGTCTCGTGGAGAGTGGTTTAGAGATATGCGCAAACTAGATGTGTCAGGCTATGTGCAGACAGGAGATGACACAGCTCACCCCATTGCTCATATAGGGGACATACCTCTAAATACGAAGAGTGGGAAATCAAAGTACTTAGCAGATGTACTTCATGTCCCAAACATTACAAAGAATCTTGTTTCTGTTGGACAAATGGTTGACCAGGGTTTGCAGGTTCGCTTCAATCCAAATGGCTGTTATGTAGAAGATTTCCAGAATGGCTGTAAGCTTATCACAGATGGCAAATGTGTGGGCAGAATGTTTACGCTGAATGTAGACATGCCTGAGGTAAAAGCTGCATTATTTTCACAGGGCACAGGTGTTGTGGCTGATGTTGACATTTGGCACAAATGCATTGGCCATGTCAATGAGCAGAGATTGCGCAGCATGCAATCAAAACAGATTGTAAAAGGTTTGCCCAAATTCAAGGTGGATGGTATGCATAAAGTGTGTGCAGCATGCCAGTTTGGAAAACAGTCAAAGGGCTCATTTCCACATGAGCGCAATGTATGTAAAAAGCCACTTGAGGTGGTGCACACAGATGTTTGGGGTCCAACCGATACTGCAAGTATACATGGTTGCAAGTATTATGTCTCTTTCATTGATGACCATACAAGGAAAGTATGGGTCTACTTCATGCGTAACAAAAGTGAAGTGTTTGGTCACTTTCAAGACTTCAAAGTCATGATTGAGAAGGAGACAGATATGCAAATCAAGACATTGAGGTCAGATGGAGGGGGAGAGTACTTCTCCAATGATTTTTCAAATTTTCTGCGAATGCATGGTATACACAGGCAGTTTACATGCAGATATACTCCACAGCAGAATGGGGTCGCAGAAAGGAAAAACAGGCACATTGCAGAGGTTGCACGTGCATTGATGAATGAGAAGAACATGCCTCATCATTTCTGGGCTGAAGCTGTAAATACAGCTGTGTACATTATGAACAGGACACCTACAGCTGCGGTGCATGATGTAACACCTGAGGAAAAGTTTACAGGTACAAAGCCTGATTTGGCACACTTGAAAGTGTTTGGCTGCATAGCTTACGTGCATGTACCAGATGAGTTGCGTAGGAAATTGGATCCTAAAGCAGAGAAATGTATTCTTGTGGGATATTCCCTTGAACAAAAGGGGTACAGGTGCTACAATCCTACTACACGAGAATTACGAGTGAGCAGAGATGTAGTCTTTGATGAGATGAGCAGCAGGTATAGTAATGCACATGGCACTATTGGGGCTGATGTAAAAGATGATGTGGTTGTACAAAATGTGAGGCCACAGTCACAGGTTTTGAGTGGACCACAAGAGTCCTCTTCTCGTGGCTCTGTTGAGAAACCATGGAATGGTAGACTACGTACGTAGGTTACTCCACCAACAGGTACAGGGAATGTATCACGAAAAGGAAAGGAAAAGGTTGATGAACCTCCCTTTATGGTTGATGCATCATCAGGTTTTTCACATGTAGACATGGATTCAGATGGTTCTGAACAAAGTCTTGATGAGGAATTTGGAATTCCGGCTGTCAAGACACCTGGTGTAAGGAAAGTACAAGAAGATGCTAGAGGGCAAAGGAGTGACCAAGGACCGCGCAGATCTAATAGAGTCAGAAATCCAGTTCAGAAATTGACTTATGATGGATATCTAGCGCATCACCAAGCCTACATGGCTAAGGTGATACAGGATGTGGAGCCCACACGTTTTGAGGATGCAGTTGGAAATGTGCATTGGGATGATGCAATGAATGAAGAGATGGCTGCATTGGAAGCAAATGACACATGGGAGTTGGTGCCATTGCCAAGTGGCAAGAAAGCTATTGTCTGTAAATGGGTGTATAAAACCAAGCATAAGGCTAATGGTAACATTGATCGTCACAAGGCAAGGCTGGTCGCAAAGGGTTATGCACAGACGTATGGCATAGACTATGAGGAGACCTTTGCTCCAGTGGCAAAGATGACGATTGTGAGAGCTGTCATAGCAGTGGCTGCATCTAGAGGATGGATTATGCATCAAATGGATGTAAAGAATGCCTTCTTGAATGGTGAGTTGCAAGAGGAAGTGTATATGGATCAGCCACCTGGTTATGTCAATCCAGGTTACCCAGATTATGTATGCAGACTTCTCAAAGCTTTGTATGGTTTGAAGCAGGGCTCTAGAGCATGGTATGACAGGATTGCCAAGTATCTTGTCAGTATTGGTTTTAGGAGAGCTCATGCTGATCATTCACTCTATGTACGTGAGAGTGATGTGGGGATTGTGGTCATTACCATATATGTAGATGACCTTATTATTGTTGGTGACAATGCTATGGAGATTGACCATGTGAAGGGTCTTTTCAAACAGGAGTTTGAAATGAAAGATTTAGGCGAGTTGCGCTACTTTCTTGGCATTGAAGTGATCAGGACTCCAGAGGGTGTATGGCTATCACAGAGACAGTATGCTTTGGACATGTTGTCAAAGTATGGTATGGCTGATTGTAAGCCAATTTCTATTCCCTTGGATGTGAATGCAAAGCTAAGTGCAGAGAAGGGTGATATTGTTGAGGATGTCAACATGTACAGGAAGATTGTGGGTAGTCTAATCTACTTGACTATCACGAGGCCAGACTTGAGCTACACAGTAGGCTTGGAGAGTCAGTTCATGCAACTTCCGAGGAAGCCACATTTGGATGGAGTACGACGCACACTTAGGTATGTGCAAGGTACTCTTGACTACGCATTGTTCTATGCAGCAGATGCACCATTAGCATTGTATGGGTATATAGATGCAGATTGGGCAGGTAGCATTGTTGATAGGAGATCTACGAGTGGCTTCATGTTCTCTTTTGGGAGTGCTGCTGTTACTTGGAGCAGCAAAAAGCAGCCTACGGTTGCTTTATCGAGCACAGAGGCCGAGTATAGAGGTGCAGCAGTTGCGGCGTGCGAGGTAGCTTGGCTACGCACATTACTTGAGGACTTGGGAGTGCAGGTGGACCAGCAGATTTTCATCCATTGTGACAACCTCAGAAGCATGCAGTTGGCTAGGAACCCAGTGTTCCATGCCAGGACCAAACACATAGAGGTCCATTACCGCTACGTTCGAGAGCGAGTGTTGGCGGGCGACATCGACTTGGTCTACGTCAGCACAGAGGAGCAGATAGCGGATATCTTTACCAAGGCCCTCGGAGCTGAGAAGCTTCGACGTTTCCGGACTATGCTTGGACTCTGCGACATGCAGAGCTCGAGGGGGAGTGTTGAGATGTCGAGCTCTACACCTTGAGCTGGCATCCACTACGGGTCTTGGCCGCTTACGGCATTTACTCACTGGCGCGTTAGGTGACCGACACGGAGGATCTCTGCCAGTGATTCTACAGCTGGACTACACTTATAGTGCCAGCCTAATACGCTTCTAGCGAGTTCACACTTAGTGACCGCATGTACATATGTGCTACTTTTCAGCTTTAGCACTTAGTCATTTTGTACTCTCTTTTCTGTGAAGAAGAAGATGAAGCTTTCCATCTCTGTGTGCTTTGTGCTTGTCTTGTGTAGCTCTCTTGCATCCTCATTCTTTACAGTCATGAATAAGGCAAGCTTCTATCTCCTCCTAAAAGTCTCCCTCTATCAAAGAGGGAAGGATCGAGTGTGAAAAAGAGTACCAAAAATCAACAAAATTCCAGTCATTGTAGAAGGTTTTCATGAGGAAGCATGTGGTGGTCATTTTGCCCAGGAGTTAATTGTGAAGAAGATTTTGCTTGTAGGGTATGTTTGGCCAAGCTTGCATGTGGATGTTCAAAATTGGTGTAGAAGTTTTCACAATTATCAAGTTAATGGAAACAGAAGGTTGGTGCATGGTCCAAGGCAAATAGTGCTTTCAATGGATCCTTCAAAAAATGGGCTTATTGTATGCATCATTAGAAAGATAGTGAAAAACAAGACAAAATTGTGAGATGACTTCTTGGTGAGTGGGGCATTGTGGGATTACCATACCACCTATAGCGGGGCCACAAAGTCTATGGTCAAGTGTCTTTGCACAACCAATTGAGCTCAACCTTCCAATAATGCGGCTCCACGGAAAAGGGGCAAAAGATCATCAAGAAGCATGGATGGATCGACTTCTTACCTTAGCCAAACTTGAGTGGAAGAGAGAAGCAGCATGTGAGTGATACAAGAGGAAAGCTACCCAAACAATGACAAGAAATAGAAGGAAAAAGGACTTCGAGAAGGTGGTCTTGTGCTAAGGTATGACAATCATCTTGATAATAGATTTGATGCCAAATTCAATACTCAATGGCAAGGTCCGTATATTATCAGGAGGCTTTTAAATCTACCAGATCATGGACTTGAATAGCAAAGAGCACTCCAAGAACGTAAATGGGTATCGGTTAAAGCCCTACTTGAGTCACATTCTACCGAAGGATTTGCAAGAGCATCATCAAGAAGCTACACCATCACATAAGTCTTGTAGTTTGGTTCATGTCAGTAGTTCAAGCCAAGGTAACAAAGAACTACAAAATGAAACTTTGGCTAGGGCACAAAACGTGACAAGATGTTTGAAACCACTCGCGTTGGAAAACATGCCTTTTGATGATACATGAATGTACCATCATCTTGGGGGAGGGCTAAATGATAGCCGTTTTTTGGTTATCCATATTTTCCATAGTAAGCTACATCACCCAAGAAAAATCACCTTAACACTATAGCTATCCTCACCTTTTCATTGTACATAGGTGTGTTCAAGTTAGGGGACATTTTCCATATCTCCTTGAAAAAGCATCAGCTAGCTAGTCACCCGGCTGGTTGAGGCAAAAAATAAATAAAAATCAAAACCAAAAATATATTATGGTTGTAAGTATTTCATTGTAGAGAGGGCCTAAATATAGGTGTTATTATTATTATTATTATGGTATTTATTTAAATACTTATACCTAAGTGTGTGTTATTTGCTTAAGTATGCTACATATATTGACTAGCCTATATTGACTAGCCTATCATAATTTTCTCTCTCTTTCTGTGTGTGTGTGTGTGTGTGTCTCCCCCCTTAATACTCTAATTTCACCTTATCCACCATCAATAATTCTTTCTCTTGAGCCCACATCTATGACTCAAGTAGACAAAGAAGGCCCACAATATTTTGATATTCAAAAAAATCATAATCTCTATTTGCTAGCTTATAAAGCAGTATGACCAATAACTTTAACAAGGGGTCTCTAATCTATAAATAGGCCTTCCTTCTTTTAAATCATATCCAATCTCTAATCTCTCACATGTCTCCAACACTATATGCATGAGGAGATACTTAGGTGTAGTGACCACTTTGTGAGCTTCACACTTAGTGTTAAGAGGAAATTTGATGCACATTGCAAGTGTGAGTTTCAAGTCTCAAAACCACTATTGTGCATGCTCTTCCATTATCAAAAAGTTAAGGTTTTGGTGCTTCAAGACATGATTTGGCTTTTGAATCTTCTTCCTTCCGCATACGCAATGTGCTTTGGTGAATGCAAGGTGATTTGTATGTTAAAATCGTGTCAATGAAGCTTCTCTGTGGAAGCATTTTAGTGTGTTTTCATTGCCTAGTTTTTGTCTATTGTAAGAGGGCATGGTGGTGAGAGGTGTCCTAGAGCCCTAAGACAATGCATGTGTGATGACAATGCTTAGCATTCACTAAGTGTTGATTTAGTTTTATGCAAACTCCTTGATCGTGTCTTAACAAACAACCTCACATTGCAAGTTGCAAACCAGGTATTGCACAAGCTCCATTTTTCTCTCTCCCCTATGCTCTACATTTTTATTGCTCCACTTGATGTGTGAGGTTGCATAAGATTTCTTGTGTGTGTTTTCTTGAGCCTCCTGAGTGAAGCAGCTCAGTTCTAGTATGTCAAGGCTCATGTAAGTATGCCAGAATTGGCATAGTTGCAAAGGCTTATCGCTTGTACCTTATTTTTCTTTCTTTTTTTAAGCTTGCACATGTTGAAGACATTGTCTACACCTCTTTGAGAGAGAGAGAGAGAGAGAGAGAGAGAGAGAGAGAGAGAGAGAAAGAGAGAGATGATTACATGGACATGTCAATTGCAACACATGCAGAGCAGACGTTTTGTCATGAGGCGCATCCAAGGACAACTATCAACTCGTGGTTGGAGGTCAACCGCCAGGTGGTAGCAGCGCAGGTCCCATTTTGGCCCAGTTCTTTTGCGAATAGGCTCAATAATCATTGAATTTCTCAAAATAAAGTATAGTAGGCACAATTATCAATTATTGATAATTATGCCTCGTGTGACCTTAAAGGTGTGGCTTGCTCTATGTAATGTTGCTTATGTAGTGTGTACAATGAGGTTGGGCCATCCAAGCAGTTTTTTGTATGTTGACCACATTCCATGTGTATGTGTGTGTGTGTGTGTGTGTGTGTGTGTGTGTGTGTGTGTGTGTGTGTGTGTGTGTGTGTGTAGCTGTTTTAATTTTAATTATAATACGTACACACCAAGGAACAAGACGTTCAAAAGACGACTAGCTAAAGATGTCTAGGCAAAGATAAGTACAACAACTCAAGTCTTTGATTCATAACTGTACATCATAATAAGAAGGAAGTATCATTCCAAATGAGTTTATACAAAGGTATCAGAACTATCCCAGTTGAATCATCAAGTGTTTTTAAAGTCGGCGGATTGCAGCCAGCTAAACCTTTTTAAGCCAAGATAGAATTTTCACCTGCATCCATATAGTCAAGACAACAGATATGTAAGACTTGGCTACATATGGCAGGCTTCAAAGAACTTATCAATTGTTATCCATGTCAAACTTAAAAAGTCTTATATATACTAGGTATTGTCCTATATATTAAAGTAGATAATATCTCAAGATTTTTCTACATACAAAGTAATCCTACCAAGATTGCTTCACATGTTAATAATTGTTCTTCTTTGTAACAACCATTTACTATGAGAAGAAGTCGTCTACACCATATCATTCAAAGTATTTCTTTAGCTAAACATTGTATGGAAAAACAATAAAAGTTTTTAGATAGTTTTTTCCAAGCTCAGTGAGCAGGCCCAAAGTAAAATTATCCAGTTTCAAGCCATATTTGGTCCGAATAAATCCAACCTATTTTGTGTTGAAGCCAAAAATTTCAATATTTTAATTATGTTAAACCATAGAGACCAAGTGAGCAGATCAGCTTAGATTATAAACGATATTTTCTCTGACATTTCAAGTAAAACTTCAACTACTCAATGCACCAAAACCAGGTAGTAGAGTACCACCAAAAACATGAGCTAGTTGTAAAAAAATTTGGGACTAAGCCAGATATCACAACCCAAAAGGCCAACCAATAATCAACAGCCAAGGTGTAGGTAAATCAAAGCAAACCAGTACCCCCGCCTCAGCATAGAGATTATTGTAATTTCTACAATGAATATGTATCATAAACAACCTCAGATTTCATCATCAAATCAAACTAAGTCCAAGTTTACTTAGAGCCAAGGAAATATCCAATGATGATCATGGCATCCCTTTAAACCAGATTTTCAACCCTGGACCAGATTAAAGGCATTAATCTAGTAATCAATCGCATGTTTCTTGTTAGGTTTTATTATTCCTTCCTGGTCAGGTCAAGCAAGACAAGCTCCAGCAAGGTCAACAAAAAATAAGTGAAAGGACCATGCAAAAAAACAGCTCAGAGAAGTTATAGCCAGAGTTAGAGAAGTGCCAGCCAGAGCCAGAGCCAGAGCCAGAGTTAGAGCAGGGCAAAACAATTATGGCAGTAACCACAAGAGCTAGCTGTAGTAAAAAAGATCAGGACTAATCTAGAAATCCAAGACCAAAAAAGCCAGCTAATAATCAGTAAACAGAATGTAGGTAAATCAAAGCAGACAAGCACCCCCGCCTCAATAGAGAGATTAATCCAAATGCCAATAGATAGACATGGTAACTATCTGCATGTCAAGGCCAGATGTAAACCAGACATCCAAGCCACCATCTGTAGGTTAGATTTTTTATTTATTTAAATCAATTAGTTTCCCCTATAACACAATATCCTACCATACCCAGGTAGTAAAAACCAGATTTTGTTAAAAAATAGCCCCAAAGAAGCACTAGCTAGAGCCAAAGATGTAGTAGCCAAATCCAGAGCCAGACCAGATTATGTATAAGGCCAAACCAAAGAAAAACCCAAACCATACTCCTAGTAAATGGCAGCAAGCTGCATGTCAGATTTTCTATATGTCAAGGTCAGTATGACAAAGTCCAGCAAGGTCAGCAAGGAGAAAAAGGTCTTGCTAAAAAATAGCCCAGAGCTGTATAAGCCAGAGCTAAGGATGTACCAGTCAGAACCAGAGCCAAGGATGTACCAATCATCACACTAACCAACAACAGCCAGAGACCAGGATTAGAATTCCAGCAAATAAGTTCATATGTAGAGACCAGGATCAGAAAACCGAAAAAAATGAGTTGTAGACTAGATCTCTCATCAATACATAGCCAGCCGAGGCAACCTGCTTTTGAAGCATAAATATAGATTAAATCATAGTGAGCATGATGATACCTTAAGCCCCTTGAGACCCCTAGCAAGGGAGAATATGACTAGATTAGGTTAACCACTGTCCAAGCTTAGATTAGTAAACAATATTCCTTAAAAAAGCCACTTAACACAAAATAGGGCCAGATATTATGCCAATTTTCAGTAGAGCATCAAATTTAGAATAAGTATGCATGTATAATTTATGGCAGTACCCCCAAGATCTGGCTGTAGTAAAAAACCAGATCCCCAAGACTCAAAAAAGGCAACCAATAATCAGCAACAGTTTGTAGGTAAATCAAAGCTTAACAATCAACTCCACCTAAGTGTAGAGATTAAGCCAGATATCATCATGGTTTTATCTATAAGTATTATCACCAAATTTAGAACATGTAATTTCCAAACTCATCTTTCAGCAGTAAATCACTTCATGTGGCTTTGTACAACAAACCTTGTAAGCCAAAGTCATTTCTCAAGAAAACCCCAAGTAATTCCCTGAAGGAGTATGAATCAACTCACGACATTCCAAAATATAAACTAGTGTTTAGCATCTAGTCCACCTCAGTAGAAGTAACAAGCCAAAAAATAATTATGGTATCATCTGTGACATGTATGTATTATAACCAGATCTTGCAAATTAACCATTTGAGTGAATGTCAAAAATCAGCTATTTCTCAAGAAAACCATTTGTTATGCTCAAGTTATCCCAATAAAGGATATAACAAGTTTAGAGTTTTAAGTTTTATGAAAGAGAAGGAATGTATGTTATAATTATCCCTCCAACAACATATTTTCAGCTACTACCATTAGTAAAAGGTTAGCCTAAAACAGAAGCTAACTAGGAAAAAGTCAATGTGGTAAAAATCACACTATTCACAAATGTTTGATGAATAAAACCTTTTGATGTGGAAGCAGAAAATATGGGCTAAGAGCCAAGCAAGAATCCGCCCTATCTCGCACATTCATCTCCTATAGCAAGTCTAAGTGAGGGAGGAAAAACCCTTACCTTAAATAGTGGAAGAGGGCGGGGAAATCCTCAAAACACCCTTAGTATGGATGTGTTGCAGCCACCTAGCCTCGAGCATGAAGCCAATTTTACTGCCAAGAATCATTATCGTGAGATGGAAGTAAAAGAATCCGTGCCAAACCACCCACTGTCCAACGAGATCGTGAAGCACCATGAGTGAAGGGGAGAGAGACTGTTGTGATAGAAATCATATGCAATAACCTTGCATTGGGGAGGAAACCAAATATACGCCTTTAAGAAATAAAAGGTTCATGCACCCTCTAAGGGTTAAGGCATTAAGGGAATGCTCCCACTGATCCCTATTCTTTGAAAAGTGGTATATCAAAAATTGCTTACCAGGATAACACATCCCTGAGCTATGACAATATCTAAAGAATAATGTTAGTGTAGCTAGATGCCTCAAACATAATTATATAAAGCTAATCAAGTGTGTGTGTGTGTGTGTGTGTGTGTGTATAGCTTGATGAATCCATCTTAGTCAAATGCAATGACCGTGTGTGTGTGGGTGTGTGTGTTATTCAGAGCACAATCAAAACCCCTCTAGATGCAATCACGGTCAGATGCTGTGACCAAGTGTGTGTGTGTGTGTGTGTGTGTGTGTGTGTGAGTGAGAGAGAGAGAGAGAGAGAGGGAGAGGGGGGGAGAGAGAGAATAGCAAATAATAGATTATGAGAGTTTAAATCTCTATGAGAGAAAGAATAGCAAATAACAAATTATGAACCTTAGTTTTGAGAGAGAGAATAGAAATAACAAATTATGAGCATTAGTTTAAATATCTTTGAGAGAGAGAATAACAAATCTCTCTCTCTCTCTCTCTCTCTCTCTCTCTTCACACACACACACACACACACACACACACACACACACACACACCCCAAAAGTGTTGCAGTGATTGCTTCAATGTGAGCACCTTGTTTGGCATGGGTGCGTGGTCACCACATTTGTGAAAAAGGGGCCATGTTTTGGTATCCAAGTAAGCTTTTGATGGTGTGTATCATGTCAATGCTAAGCGGCTAACGCATGCTATTTCTCTATGCTTTCACTTTACACCGTTGCAATAAGTTCAATTCAATTGGTAATGCAAAAAAAGAAAAAAATGTCTTCGTATTTTTATAAGAACCACTATGAAACTTGTCAACTATGTTGTTTAATAGTAAAGAAAGAAGATGTGCAAGAAAAAAGGGTATTTTTAGAGGGTCGCATGCTCTTACTATATCGTTAATATCTATGAATATCATATTGTTTTATATGATTCATATCTCAATGGTAGGATTTAGCGTTCTGCTCTTTTTACGACATGCAATAAGTCACAACATATGATCCTCTGTGAAATATCTAGATCCCAAATTCCCACCAGCTTATCTGATTCACGCATGTTATTGCAATGCCAAGAATATTCTAAACCTTCCTCACACTATTTACATCTTGATCTCAATATAGTAGCTTTGATAAGCAAAAAACACAAACTTTATCAGCTTGCCACCATTTCTCCTTTGTGAATTTGTCTTTGCCACCATCCATTTGATGGATTGTACTCAATATTTATGGCTATATGGACATGCACATCCACACTTTACTGTAGTTTAGTCCATTTTGATTATAAATTAAATTACCACAAACCTACTTTGCCATATGTTTTCCCTCTTATGCCTATATCAAAATGCATTGGTTTCACTATTGGCTTGAATATGTAACCATGCCTCGCATGGACCCTTACATATTGTCATAACCAATAGCGGCATCCTTCTTATTCTTTCACATATTGACATAGTTCCATACGAGGTATATTTTTTGTTAGCTCCCTACCTTACCTAATCCCCTATCCCTTTTACTACTCAACTCCCTTTTATACATACACGAGCTTACTATTATCTTTGAGTTATCTTCCCCTTTCTTGAGATAGTACCTACGTGTAGGCACCAAACTTGGTTTTTCACTTAAATATTGAGCTCATAGTCCTTAATTTTAAAACAATTCCAAGTTCTTCAAAAGACACCTCAGATCCCAATAGAGTCCAAATTCGCTCTTCATTACATGAGTTTTTCCTTTTAGGGCCTTCTATACCAACAGGGCCTGATCTTTCTATAGTGGTAACACATAGACACTTGCCTATCTTGCTTCCACTTATAAGAAGGTGTCTATTTTCTTGCAAAGGTAACATAACTTGTTTCATTTTTTCTTGCAAACTAAATAGTTCCCACAATATTTCTATATTTCAAAACCTTTAGCTTATGCATTCGAATGGAAGATATGTTGTGAGTGTGTAGGAAGGACCTCCTCCGCTCCTAACATCCATCGTGTAGTTGAGCAAGGTGCAAGAAGAGCAGCCACCAATGACACCACTTGTGTGCCAGGGAGCTGAGAAATGAAAGGCCAAAAGGCATAGTTGCAAGGCCAATATCGTCGCATGCACAGGAGACGCGTTGAAAGGAAACTAACAGAGCTTCCATGGGGGCTGGACGCAAGTGCTCTCTCTCTCTCTCTCTCTCTCTCTCTCTCTCTCTTTCTCACACACACACACACACACACACAACACACACGTGCGCACAAGTGTGCGCACAAGTGTGCACGAGAGCTGTGGCCACTGAGTGGGGACCAAGAGCCCTACACTTGTGGTGATGTAGTTCTAACTTCTTTCGCAAGCCAATTTACCAACCTCATGCTCCCTAACCAGTAGTGGCATGGGAATCACAAAGACAACTACCTCGATTGTCAATGCATGTGAGGTTTTAAAAAAAAGTGGTGCTTCATCCACGTGTACGCGTGTGTGTGTGTGTGTGTGTGTTTGAGAGAGACAGAGAGAGAGAGAGAGAGAGAGAGAGAGAGAGAGAGAGAGAGCACTTTTTGATGCGTAGAAGGCTTCAGTGCTCGAGGATTTCTCAAGCTCAATAAAGAAGTAGTATAGATGTTTCTTTATGGCTTTCAAAAGGAAAAGTAGAGTAACCCTTTAAGTGACACATGGATGGCTCTAGGGCTCATCTCTCTCTCCCTCTCTCTCTCTCTCTCTCTCTCTCTCTCTCTAACACACACCCCAGTGTCCCATGCAAGGGTGTAGCAGATTCTCAATAGGTGTGCTCGGGGTGGTGAGAGAGTGATCGTGGATGTATGGGGAATTCAACTTTTCTACGTCTATAATGCTCTTCTATTTTGGGGCTATTTGAGATTCCCGATGTTTGCAATAAGCCAAGTTTAGTGTATTTTTGCCACTGAAATTGCAAATTTTTGTCTACATTTCAATCTTGCCACCAATGAAGAAAATTGACAAATTTTTGCAAGTTCTAGTGTCAATACTATCAATTCTTCAAATTTCAACCTAAAATTCAAAAGCTTGTTTTATTGTGTAATTTTTTATTTTAAGATTTCTTTGATTAAAATATATATTTTTGGCGAGTCATATTCGAGAAACCCCCCCCCCCCCCTCTCTCTCTCTCTCTCTCTCTCTCTCTCTCTCTCTCTATCTTTGCACGCTCATGTTGTCCCACATAAGATGTAGGTAGTGCCAATCAACTCCGAGATCAATTGACGACCCTTTGTGCAAAGCTACAACATGCAATGTGCACATTCTCGGGGCTAGAAGGAAAATTATACATGAAGGTGCCAAGTGCGAGATTTTAGCTCAACATAATCTTTGAAAGTTTTACATTTTTTGAAGCTCAAGTATAAGTTTCAAGGCTAGAAAGGAAAAGGGAGTTCTTTATTCTCTGCACAACCTAGCCCGGTGGGCACATCCCAATGGGATCGACATGGGGGTCATTCGGATCGTCAAATTTGGATTGTCAAGTAAATTCAGGGTAAAAGAGTAAATTTCTGCCACCAAATAAATTTGACCTAGTCAAGATTTTCTCGCACCTTGCACGTCAAAGCCACGACTTGCCCTATTCAAGGCATGGGCTTTAACCACCACGCTCACATGGTTTCATTGAAGATCATGGTACTCCTATGTATTACATTGTAAGTGCAAAATGATTTGTAAATTTGGTTGCTCATCGCATGGTCTACAATGCATGCGTGTCATGATCTATCACCTCCACCCTTGATCCCATTTAACCATGCCCATGGAATATAGTTCTAGGTGTTCTTTACGGCCCTCAAAACGTGAAGTAGAGCCACCCTTTACAAAAACAAAAGTAATCACCCTTCAAAATTGAAGGCTCGAGTGAAGCTTCATGGCCTTGCTAAAGAGTATAGATAATATAGATATAGATATCTATACTATTATAATGGGGGAAATGATTCCAGCCTCCTCCCCCGGACACATGGTATACTCTCCTTGATTTGGCTAGTGCGACCTATAGCAAGGCAAGATAGTGAGCGAACCCATAGAGAGAAAGTAATTTGAGCTGATGCATAGAGAAAGAGAAAGAGATAGGTATGGGGGTTCCATCTCTACGTAAGTGTTTGCATATGGTGGTGGTGGGAAGCCCAAATTTTATGTTCATGTATGTCACTTGTGTACAAAGCTCAAGCATCCACGTGTGTGTGTGTGTGTGTGTGTGTGTGTGTGTGTGTGTGTGAGAGAGAGAGAGAGAGAGAGAGAGAGAGAGAGAGAGAGAGAGAGAGCGGCAATCCATTGTCTGCTTATAGAAGGACGCCATTGTTGCATGTCTAAGGCCGGGTTCAGACGGCAAGGCGACAAGAGCATTGCCGCAAGGGAAAGAATTTCCGCAGCACGTTCACATAACCTAGTGGTAGCAATGTGAAATGGGTGAAAGCATGTTAATGTGGCATGCTTTTTCATGTCCCGAACAATGCTAACTAGCACAATTTTGACATGTGCTAACTAGTACAATAACATGAGATACATCTCCAAGATCTATGACGTATGATATATCACTAGAAAGCTCTTGAAACAAGGAATCCAAATGTACGACTTTCGACAAATTTTGATATTATTTGTAAAAATTTTACCGGTCGCCCAACTTTTCTAAGATGTGCTAACTTGAAAATGCTAACTAGCACAAAAAGCACGACAGGTTAACATGCTTTCACCCAAATATCTACGTGGACTGACGTTGTCAGCAAAAAGTGATAGGAATCAGTGGTTTTGATGCAGTGTAACCTTCGCTCAAATGCTACCCGCCGTTCATGTTAGCGATATTGTTCCTTTTGCCACGGGAATAACTTTTCTTCCGAGGGGGGGTGTCGCCACAGACTTGGTGGACCCAGTAGAGGTCAACCTTCTGCTGCAGCCTGCAGCCAATGGGAAACGCTCACGCAAGCAAGGTTCCTCTTTCATCGTCCCGTTTGAACTCAGCCTAAAGAGGAAGGACGCCATCGCTTTTAGAGAGAGAGAGATCCCTTTATGAGCAAATCGTATTCGCATACCTGCATTAATGTCTTACTCGGAGACGCGCATGCACCACTCTCTTTTATTGCAACGCTCTCTCTCTCTCTCTCTCTCTCTCTCTCTCTCTCTCTCTCTCTCTCTCTCTCACACACACACACACACACAAAGAGGAAGGAGTCATGACACAGGAGTGAGGAGGAAGGGGCCACTCTCTTTTAATGCATCTCTCTCTCTCTCTCTCTCTCTCTCTCTCTCTCTCTCTCTCTCAAGGCAAGGCGATTGTAGGTCGGTGTCCAAGCTGGGAGAGCCAGCCAGGTTTAGGTTGTGAAGTTAGGACGCAGAGCTACTATGCCCTGCAATACTACTATCTCAGGCGGACAAGGTGGTGTTAATGACATGGAGTTTGGCAACACTAGCTCAGTCAACCATGGTGATGTTAAATCTGCATATAGGCGCATGTAAGTGTGTATATCTTCATTCACATAGCATCACCAGAGACGGTGCTGTTGTCGAAGGCGACGTTGTTGTACTAGTAGTACTAAGTATTGTGACTTTTTGACAAAACGAAGAAGTCAAAACTAAGTCTTTTCATTTTCTACTATCACAATACTTGCTACTTAGCCTTCCCTTTTACATTTCAAACCAAATGTTTATTAAGGTTCTTGAAATGAAAGAGAGAGTGACAGATGGATGCCCTCTCCTACCTTCCTTGGAAATGTTAACCTCAATCATATATAGTTTAGATACAGATAGATATAGATAAAGGAAAAAGACAACAAAAACTAGGCCCGCAATCGTATCAACTATTCACAAGTGAGCACTTCAAGTATAGCTTAAATTTTTGCGATAAGGTTAGAGGGGCTCTTACATGAGCATGATGTTGTAGGTTCTCAAAGTGACGAGATGGATGGGGAAACCTCTTAAGGCAAATTTGATATAGAAGATGAGTGGAGCCTCAATTATGGAAGCAACCAACTTCTTGGAAAAGGGACGCATTAAAATACCCACATACACACACATTGCAAACCTCCACTAGCATAAGAAGGTGGATGCAAAGTATCCATCATGATGTCCTATCATCTTTTAGTTCTCACTTTAAACTTAAAGGAGTAGTTGAGCTGGCTTTCCTTTCTTTGATCCTCCAAGTACCAAGAATAAATGTTTACTCATTGGTGAACTCTATTCTAATGCATGTATGCTGTTGTGCATCATATTTTCTCTTTAATAATTCCTTGAAGTTCCATCTTTTGTCTTAATATTTGCAAGCACCAAAAGTAGGCTTTCCCTATGCATGACTATGGTAGCGCTCACTTGCTTGTACAAGGAGGCTTGCTTGGAGTTACTTTATGTCCACACTCAAACACTGCCTTGATTATGTATAAGTGCTTGTTAGGTAATGAGGAATTTGATTGTATCCTACCATCTCAATGTTAATATTCTTTTCAATTTTTTGATTGATTTTTGACAAGCCTTTTAACTATTTTTTGGGTGCAAAAGATGCATTACAAAGTAAGAGATAGTGACACAAATATCACAACCGCATAAAGAAAGCAATGGTACATGTAAAACAGACAGTAAAGTGTGGAGTCCCTTAGAAGCATTAGGTACTTGCTTTTGAAATCTCCGCCACAACTTAGCCTTCCTTTATCGATTGCCATGGATTTGATGCTAGACAATAATGTTTTTGTGTTTCAAATAGACAAAAACTCTACAAAGACAATTAAAATATGGATGCCATCAGTGCACGAAAAAAACCTAGGTTTAATGTAATCCTACCTAGAAATTTTGAGATTTACCTCTAAATTTTATTTTTGAAGGTGAGAAAACCTACAAAATTTCGAAAAAATTTGTGTAATTTGGTGTAAAAACCTTCAAATTTTGTCAATTTACCTCTATTGTTTCACATATGTAGGTTTGCCAAGTTTTTGAAAAAAAGTTTTTTTCAAGCACTGGATGCCATGCACGTTAAGAGATAGCCACAGTACTATGGAAACAAGGTGGAGGGTCATGTTGGCATTCTATAATGCAAAGGACTTAGGCTAGAACTTAGAAGCCCCACATACAGGACAAGGACCTAAAGAAGTACATGTCATGGGCCTTGACAAAATTTTGTGTGTCAATGAGTGCTAGCTCAGTTGATAGAGCAAGGGCCTCTTGTGTCCAAGGTCTTGGGTTCAAACCCCCTTTGATAGCTCATGTGGTGTGAAGCCCTTAGGGGTTGTTCCCCAAGTCTATATAATGGGTTGGCAAACCGTAGCCGGGTGTGAGTTGTACTTTCAAGTTGGGGGTATCTCTCTAACAAAATAAGACTATTTGTGTTTATTTATAATTTGTGTGCACTCCAAAAGAAGGACATGAGAGGTGGACTAGCTCAATATGGGACGTTGTGCAACTTTTTGATTGGATGAGGCCGTGCATTCAAGACTTGCCTTGTAGCATATCTCTAATGGGTTTAGGCGGCACACTCTATTTTGTCACATGCAAAAAAAGGAAATGCTACTAGGAATGTGCAACACTCAATCCTATTGAAGTGTGTTGTCGCAAGTCCTCACAATAAGCTTTCAAATGTGCCACTGCATACACAGAATAGTGATCTGCACACCAAGGTCGGGCCTCCCCAATCTCAATATACTTACATACCGACTCACTTCTACTATTGTATTCATTTCAAATTTTGTTCTGATGCTCAACTCAACTTTGTCCATGCCAATCAAAAACTCCAAGGCTCCAAGGCAAGGTTCAAACTCGCACAACCGAGAGTTCTATTTTATTCTCACTAGAATAACCAACTTGCCCACCCCATTTTGATGCATGTTCTGCACCCATTTGTTTATAAAAAACACACCCCTTGTAGTGTCCCCTCCCCGAATCGTCGCCTACAACCACACAAGTCGTGTACATGGCAACCCTCGTTGCTCATCTCCATGCATGCCATTGGCCCTACACATTTTCCTTTCCCCCTTTAAAACTCCAGGGCATCTCACTTGATTCTTGGTTTTTTGAAAGTTTATCCCAGCTTGTACTCCCTACTTCTGGCTCTTTTTTTGTTTCCGTTGGATGAAATCTTACAAGATTCCTAGATTCCATTATATTGGGAAGCAATCAAAGGTCTATATCTCTCAAAATCATGCAGCGAGGTCAACCTCATCACCTGCTACTTGTGAAAGAGAATTCTAACCTAAGCCACTACACCATGAGAGCATACCTGTGAGAAGTGTGATCCATGCACGTTAGAAAAAAAACACACTGCCTCCTCCTACATTGTGCACCCTATTTTTCCATGCAACTCCCTCACCCGGCTTGCCACCTACATTGTGCATGCCCTCTAGTTGTTTGACACTTGGCACCCTCTTTCCTTTTCTTGGTTCATCACAAAGGGGGTATCTTTCAATATACCCCCTAATAAATGACCAATGCGGCATCATCCCTACATAATGGACTTTCCCTATATAAGGCTCTTGAAGTGAAGGATCCTTTTGCATTTAAATAGGGTATTCTTATACTATATATAATGGACCTTAAGATTTTCAAAGAAGGAGAGTGGATCTAGAGACTATGTGTCATACATTAGTATACATTATTGACTTGAAAAAGAAACTTTTTTTGGTTCAAAACTCACATCTGTGAGTGAAATTATATTAGAAACGCCAAAAAAAACTTGAAAAAGAAACTTACAAAACTTCTAATCTAGAATGCAAAAGTGAAGGGCTCGAAGATTTAAAATCCAAACATAAACATATGTGGTAACATAGTAAAAAATGAAAAGACTTTTCGTAATAGAAAGTCAAAAAACTTTCATCTTTACATAAAGTAAATGATGTACCGGTTTAAATGCACATAACAAAAAAACAACAATTTTGATAGAGATTGTCATTTAATGAAAAACTAATTTTTGAAAATATATTTGGCTTCGTTGTTTAAAGGGCTATTTTTAAGACTAATATTGATATTTTTATTTAAAAATTTTATAAAAAATTATATTTTAACTTTTAAAAAAAACTATAAAAAGATATTTCTATACCCTTTCTTAAAGCGCTTGAAAAGTTCTTAAACATTAGGTACCTATGCTACCGACTCTCCTCTTTCAACTCGTCCAATTGATGTAGGTAGTGTGTGTATGTACGTGCACACACATGACAAAAACACTTACAAAGAGTCAAACATTGAGTATGTTTTTATGTAGAGAGGGAGGGTTGCCTGCTTATGGCAAAGCTGGGCCATCCATGGGCTAGCTCTAGATGCAGCTCAAGTATATATATATATATTATATATTATATTATATATATTATATATATATATATATATATATATATATATATATATATATAGAGAGAGAGAGAGAGAGAGAGAGAGAGAGAGAGAGAGAGAGTTGGCAACGAGTAGGTTCATGGATAGTCCATTGTCAGATTTGGTAGGAGCATATCCACTTGCATAAATCACCTTCTGGAATGATAGATAGGCCACTATCAGCACGCATGTGTGTGTGTGTGTGTGAGAGAGAGAGAGAGAGAGATCAGAGAGATCAGAGAGGCACTGATCAATGAAAGGAAGATAGGGGGAGAGAGAAAGAGAGACAAAGAGATCAGATAAAGGTTGCTTTTTGACATCTACTCACATCAAAGTATCCTCAACTTTTGGTAAAAGATAACAAACGAGGTTTTCCTTGCAATGAAATAGTGGTTCGACTACATGCACACGTAGATAGATAGATAGAGGAAGAGAGAGAGAAGAAGAAGACTAGTTCTATCTTCGATAAATCTTGAACACTAGACCTTTTTCTTAGCAGGGAATTCTGATCACCATTCTACTACATCTAGGCAATAAAGGTTCTCTCTCTCTCTCTCTCTCTCTCTCTTCTCTCTCTCTCTCTCTCTCTCTCTCTCTCCGACAAGAAGAGGCTAATTTGCATTACTTGAAAAAAAACTCTGAGAATGCCCGAATGGTGATGATTCTAAGAGCAATGAAGAAAGAGAACTGGCTATAACTAGCCACATGGACAAATTGGAAATAACAAAAACCAAATACAAAACATCTCTTAAAGGATTAAAAATTACCTATGGTAAGCTAAATGGAGAGTGTATGATCTCCGATTTTTTGGTCTCTTTTATAAATAAGAAAAATAGATTCTAATATCTGTTGTGTGAAATTTTGGATTAGAATGGTTGTTTGGCATTGTTGTAAGGTTCTAAAGTGAAAAGCAAGGTTGTTTTCATGTACCGATAGATGAAACAAAAGTTTGCTTCAGTTTTGAAAATTTTTAGCTTTTTCATGCTTTTTGATACTTTTTTGCAAAAATTAGGGTCGGATCCTTAATCCATGAGTCCTAGGAAAGAGATTATGAAATTTTGTAAAAAATTGTTTTTCGGACGCTTTTCATGCCTTTTTTAGCTTTTCATGATTTAGTAAAAAGTAAGCCTGCTTTCTTATTTCGATGGATCAGGGGAACGTGTGGTTTAATTTTTTATTTTTTTCTTTTTACAATATTTTTGCTTTTCGATACTTTTCTGCAAAGACCAGGGCCGGATCCTAAATTCACGAGTTCCGAGAAAACTATGGTGCAGTTTTGTAAAAAAATGTTTTTTAGACTCTTTTCACGCCTTTTTTAGCTTTTCATGATTTTTAGTGCTTTTGAATGAAAAAAAAGTCCGTTTTCTTATTCCGACGAGGGAAATGCCTGGTTCAATTTTTGGATTTTTTTATTTTTACGTTATTTTTAACTTTTCATACTTTTCAATGTTTTTGAAAAGCAACGTGCTTTTTAGGACAACCTAAATATAAAAAATATTATTTTTAATCACCATCGGGTTTAAAATGATCACTCGATGAAAAAAACGAGATTAAACAGGTTTCTTATGGGAATTATTTTTATAAAAAGCAACATCATAAATACGTCGGGGCAGTACAAAGAAGTCATAGTTATGTCGGGGCATCACAGTGCAGCATAGTTTTGTCACGGTCAAATTAGTTGCAAGATACTGTTAAATTAGTCAATTTTTACTGTAAAAATTGAAGGGAAATTAGAGAGTTGATTGCCAAAAGCAAAGTCCATGGTTTTAGCAAAGTGCCAAAAAGCTAGGGGCTATTCTTGGAGGATAGGTAGCGCTACCTATAGCTTGGAGCACACTCCAACTTGCCAGGAATAGCTATAAATTGACCTGCAAACCTCAATGTTCAATGTCGACAATTGCGTCTACTACCGCACGACAATATGTATTTGTTATATAGAGTGGTGCAAGCTCTGCATCACCATCTCCATAAGATCTTCGCTCTCGTCCGTGGGGAAGAAGAAGAAGAACATTCTCTCTCTACTTGCTTACTATCTCCTCTTCTATTTTCATGGTGTGCGCGCTCTTGAACGGCTTCATGGTGAGACCTCTATGTAGCTCTCATTACCACTCTCTTGTGGAAAAGCAAGAAGCCTTTTGACATCCTGTAATCAATCCTAAAGCACGATAAGAAATCTAAACTATATAGCCATCATCACTTTCTCTCTCTACTCCGTTTTTCGGTGGTTACTTTTTCGTATACGATGGCATGTACAAACTTTCCAGGTGTGTATAGGTTGCTCCATGTTTGTTTCATCGTGTTTAGCACGTTGATTTGTACACACAGTGTGGTTACGATCATGTATGTACATAAAAAGCGCTTTTTGTTTCACGTCACGTAGGCAATAGGCACACTGTTTTAGTCATAACTCCCAAACCACTATGAGTTCGTTCAAACCCTTTAAACCAAAGATTAAACACATCATTTAAAACATTCTCTCTCTTAGGTGTCATGTGAAACACATGAGCTAAGAATTATGCTCAAAAAAAAACTTGTTGCCCACTGCACAGCAGTCAAAATTTGGACCCCATGCTCCTTGGAGAACCTCTATATAGACTCATCTGATGAGCGAACCCACTTAGCCAAATCAAAACCTTGAATAAAATTGATGATAAATTTTTTTAGGTCTCTGAGATCACTGTTGTGAGTGTGAGTTATTCACAGTTTCATGTACATGTTTACCTACCCGTATAGAGGTGCTACCAAGGGGTTGTACCAGATGGCATTGTGATCCATTCATATATGTTTTATGGGTTATTTTGATGAGTTTATTTCAAGTGTTTGATGCCCATAAACTTATATGGGGGTATATGGTTAGCCAACCTGACCCGTACGGACAGATTATATGAATAAGGTGGCTTTCTTTTTGTAATACATGTTTGTTGCATGAGTCCCATATGGGAAAAGTGATGTGATAAGGTGTTAGTATATATTATGGGGCTGAGTTTGAGGCATTGGTTTGAGGTCAAATACTTTCATATGTGTGTTATGCATGCATCCAAAAATGGCAAAAAGTTATTTTTTGTATAGATGTGATGTTATGGTTTATGGTTGATCAAAGTGGCAGGGTATGTTGATGGAATGATATCATGTGATATATGGAACCTCAGGCATTGATGTGGGCACCTCATGTGCATGTTGTTTCCACCCTTCTAGATCAAAACTAGCTTTATGTGCTAGGGGGTGAGGCCTTGTCACTATCTCATTCGGGGTCACCTAGGAGGGATCTACGGTCCAAATTTGGGCGCGCAAAGCGGCTTTGATCTTAGTCATCCGATTGCATGGTGAACTAAGGGTGAACTAGGAGTGAACTAGGGTGAAATCGGGGCAAAAATGGCTCCTCGCACCCCTAGTTCACCTGTCTTGCGGGGTGTGGGTCGAACCCAAGACCTGTCATTTGCCACCACACGGATGTCCTACCATTATGCTAGAGCATGTTGCTCCCATGTTGGGATGGCATGATCACACCCTTAGTTCACCCACCCCTATTTTACCCTAGTTCACCCCTAGTTCATTGCATGATCCGATGGCTAAGATTAAAGCCGCCTCGCCCCCCCAAATTTGGGCCCTAGATCCCCTCTGAGCCATATGGACGTGACATATAGTGACGAGGGCTAGGTGTAGTCATAGTGTATCACCTATGCATGATTGGATCATGTTTAGTTTCTGGTCGGACTTATTTTATGCATAGAAAGTTTATGTCTTATGGGCCATGTGTTTGGGCTCAATATGATGGCAATGGATATGTCAAACTCCAAGTGTGGGAGTCCGTTCAGTATGGAATATGGTTTATGGTCAAGGGTTGAGATCCCTCATGGACTATGGTTGTGATTTTGATTGTGAAAGCTAGTGTGGATCTTAGATCTTTTTTTGGGGATATGCTTGTACTGCCAAAATTTTTGCATCCATGTTATATGCTAAAGTGGTTTTATAGGATTGGATGTGCATCACCCTCACTTGGGTGGAGTGCTCACTTATGTAATGTGATTGGATTATGGTTTATGGTTTTGATTGGAACATGAAGTGTTTTTGATAATTTATATGGACGTGTAAGGTAGAGACCTTGTATAGTCTGACTGCTTGGAAAAGATTGTTTGTGCATATGGAAGATGCTACTCTGATTGGACTCATGTGTTACGTTTCTCATGGTAGCGTCATTACAAGACTAGGATCACCTACATCGCTTAACCTTAGACAAAAGGGTCAATGACCTAGGGCTTTATTGGATTGGGGGTGTTGCCTAGGTCTTCTTATTTGCTAGGCCCATCTGAATGACCTACATGACTAATGCATCCAGGATCTTGCCTTGGATTTGCCTAAACACCCTATGTTGGTCATTGAAGAGGTGTGGCCTCAACCTATGTCTGGCTCAGGTAGGTTGGAGGTATTCTAGATCGCTCCTAACGAAGTGAAATTCTCTTTGTCCATAGTAGAGCAAAAGTGAATGGATCGACCAGTTGATCCATACACAACGTCCGGTGCTATGTTAGTCATTTTATATTTTTGATGTTATTGTATATCCATATTTTTTTATTTCATTAATACATGGCTACCTGTTTCATTTAGATGCACACTCTATTTCACCCACCACTATTCTGTCTCTCTCTCTCTCTCTCTCTCTCTCTCTCTCTCTCTCTCTCTCTCTCTCTCTCTCTCTCTCTCTCTCTCTCTCTCTACTCTCACAACGCGGTGTACACATATATTCACCCTCCACAATGTTATTTTTCTTGAGTATGCTTTCTTTCATACCACCAATTCAAAGGTAGCACTGGTTGCTAGGTGCCTTTGGGTGCAGTCTTGATCATGGCCTAAACTCCATGCTAGGTCGGGTGTTGAGAACTCCTTCCCTACGTAAAGGCTTCCGCACCTCTAATGTATATTGAAAATTGTATAAAAGTTTAAATTGTGTATTTTGTGCATAGGCCTTTGGGGAGGGGTATCTCTCACTTGGCATCAGAGCCAAAGGTTGGTGGGGATAGCTTGAAGCGTGATACCAGTCGAGTTAGTTATGCATCATGACGCATTCATGCCTACTTTTTGAGAAATAATATTGTATTCACGATGCACCTATGAGTGAAATTGATTGGTGATACATGATTTAATTTTCTTCTTGTATGGGTTTATGTGGTCTTGGGTTATGATGAAGTGATTGAAGTGTTCTACAACAGTATTAAGGATTTCTTTCAATGTTTGTTTTGTAGTAACAATTATCTCCTAAGGTGACGTCTAAATTCTTTAGCAAGGGGAATGAGATTTTTGGCCATAGTAGTCAACAATATGGCGATGCAGTTGCCAAGGGATGAGAGGAAACTCTTTTATCTAGGGATCGGAACTAAAGTCTTTGCAATGTCAAGAAGCACAAATTGTTGGAAAAGTGTTGACTGTAGCTACCTTACTCGCCATCAAGAGACTTTTTGCCAATTTTTTATCTTTATTGATGATAGCCCAAGGGATTGGTTTGCCAACCTCAGACTACTTCAACTTAGGATGTGGCTAGGCCTAGAGGATATGTACTACTACTTGGCAATGCATTCACAAATGCTTAGGAATGCTGAGGTTGCCAAGAAGTTTGAATCACTTACAGCCATCGTAGGGAAAGAAAAGCTATAAGATAACTATAGACCACATTGTCATGTGGGAGGTCCTAGAGGATACCCAATTATGAGAGTTAAAAGAGTATTGATAGAGTTAATCCCAAGCATCAGTAATGTTGTAAGAAACCATAAAAATCAAATTTTGATAAATAAAGAGCATAGACTCAATTTTAATATACAAGTGTACTAAGTCTTCTCTCTCCTTTTCTTGTTTTTAGATGGATCTTCTTAACCGTTTAGATGTACGCCCAAGTGATTTTCACGAAATATCTTTTTCAACTATGCGGTTGGATTCAATGTTCATTGGGCAGTCAAAGTGGTTTGAGCTTCAAGGAGGACTAGAGATTATCTTGCTCCAAACACCTATGTAGCATGGGAATTGTATGTCAAAGCACAACTTGAACACCAAACCCAAGTTCCTGATAGATACATAGTCAACCCACAGTTAATGGTCAAAGAGAAGATTTAGGACGGAGATATCAAAGTACAAGGATATGTAATTTATCTTCACATATGCTCACTCTTGGATATACCAAATTGCAAATTTATCCTTAGTAAGAAGGCACTCATGCTCAACCAAAGATATGGCTTCTGTGAGAAAGTCATAATCTGGGTCTGAAAGAAGTTAAATAGCGGCAATCGATTCTACTATGTACCTCAAGACTAGTTTAGTAGAGTCTATGGACCCATGCTTAAGTTCAATCCTCATGATGTCACTATCACTTTCAATGACTATGAGAAGCCTAGATGTGTTTGGAATTTTACTCAAGCATACGGAATGCCATTGAACTCAAGTAGGTATATCTATAGATATGATGTCAATGAATGACATGCCCATGTAAATTGCTTTCATGCATTACCACAAACACATACCTCTCAAGGGGAAGAGTGGTATGAGAAAGAGGATGTAAATCTTACTGCACAAGTAGAAGTTCTAAGCTTTGAAACCCAAGATGTAAGTAAATACAAGGGTAGAACCAAGAAAATCCATGATTCACAATCCACACAATGTAAATAATTTGTACAACACCTAAAATCGACCCCAATGCTTAGCAAATTATTCAAGCATACAAAGCATTGATGGATGGGACACTCGGACGAGTTTTCCAAGGAATTTGCTTATTTTGATGACTACTTTGGCTACAAGAATGTGATGGCTCATAGAAAAACAGGAGTACCTATGACCAACCTTTTGCTCACGTAGGAGTGGTATGACTCATATGCCAAAAAGGAAATGTTTTGGACATCTACTTTGGCTACAAGAATTCGATGGGTCATAGAAAAAATGGAAGGATTATTGGGATCTCCCATTAGACAAAATGGAAGGATTATTGGGATCTCCCATTAGACAAACTTCCAAATTGGGACCACTATGATCCGTTAGTCGAAGGATGTCACAATGGTTATTATAGAGTATATTATGTTACAACCATTAGGACTTATTAAAGACTTTTGAGACACATTATAGATTTTTAAACCTCAAAATTTTTGCAATGTATAATTGGCATTCATTTGTTATTCTTTCTTCTAATCTCTTGTCTTATTTTTAATTGTCAGATATGTTTTACTAAGAGAGACTTAAAGTAGGAGTAGGATATATTGTACTAATAGGGATAGGTGTAGTAAGTTACCATGCCTCCTAGAGGAAATGCGACGATTGCAAATGCCAATGTGCCAATTGCACCTCAACAAACAAATTCTTGATAGAGACATCGATGCTATGCTCTACAAGTCTCAACTTGGAAACGTTACCGGGGAAGGCAAAGATGTAGGCAAAGTTCTTTATTGAGTGTATGGATGACTACTTTGATTTGGCTCATTCATCTACAGAGAACAAGGCTACCTAGAAAGGACGGTCAAGCGTTGGTGGAGAGAACATTGTATTGAGAATAATGTTGATCCTAATGCAACAACTTGGGATTATTTAAAGAGTCAGCTAAAGAAAAACTATCAAAACAAAGCATATCATTTGGACCGCATGAATGAGTTTCCAGATTTCACTCAAGGAACTAGAGACCTGGATTCGTATTATCACCATTTCTTGACTCTTGTCAAATATACTCCAGTAAGAATGACTCAAGAAGTTAAAGTAGTACGATTTGAGTCAAGATTACATAATTCTATGAAGACCAGTCTTCAGAGCCTATGTCTTACCAACTTTGTGGATGGGTAAACCTATTGAGCTCGAGTTATCAAATAGTGGAAAGCAGAAACCAGATCCTGCTCCTGTTCATGAAATCAAAATACCTTGTCCTAAGGAGGAACAAAGGTCTGGGAACTCATAGCAAAGAAGGGAAACATATTACGTATGAAGGCCAGCAAGATCATCTATGTTATACATGTCTTGATCCTGGCCATCAATCCAGAGATTGCCCATTCACCAATTCAAGTTTCACAGGATTGGTGAATAATTATGAACCCAAATACTTCATCCCCAATTGTAACTTCAAAAATTTTAGGCCTAGACCTGCCTGCAGCTCAGCAAAACTTCAACCAAAATCAAAATCAGAAACCTCCTAAATACGAAGAGAACTTTAGACCACGAAACCCACCTTTTGTGAAAAATGGACCATCCAACAACAAAAACAACAACAATAATGGGAATATCTTCAACCGTCAACCTCGTCTAGGACGAGGAGGAGGAAATCAAAGACCATAGGGAAGGTCCCAAGACAACAGAGCTCAAGGTGCTAGAGACGAAGGAAATCAAGAAAATACATATGTTGATGCTGTAATCAAACATCAAGGAGTGAATGAACAATTCTCAATAATTCAAACTCCACCAGAGTATCAAGGTAACCATTTTACCTTATTGATTGATTCTGGGAGTACATATTCTTTCCTCTCTTCTCTTCTAGATGCATTAAAAACCTCATTCTGCCTAAACACTCTGATTCAAACCTTATAATGAAATTATCCACAGGTAGGAAAGTTAAGTCTTCCACTTTAGTGAGTAACTTGAACTTGGTTTTAGATGGTCACAATACTTTAGCTCACTTTAGAGTCTTGCCCATAGGATTCTATGATGGGATTCTAGGAATGGATTGTCTTAAGGCCAATGATGCTCAAATACATTGTAAAAACACTTCATCAACTTTTGTAAATGAGTGGAACTCCAGAGTTATAGTTACCAAAAATCCAAGAAAACATAAACTCCAACTAGTGAACTTTACCAAACTAATGAAAGTCTACCGAAATAATGAAATGATTTAGAAAAGAAACTGAATATACCTAAAACCGAGTGGCTAGCAAATTTTTTGACATATTTCCTTAAGGACTTTCATAGTTACCACCCAAGTGTGAAGTTGATCAAACAAAAGAGCTTATCCCAAGAGCTCAACCAGCGGCTTGTAGACCCTACAAGATGTCGATGCCTAAGTCTGTTGTTGGCAGATATGCCATGAGCAGACGCTAGCATAGCAAGAACTAAACCAACTTACCAAAATATTGGCTAAGGATGTATCTCGACCCACAAGCATGTGGAAGCAAGCAGATGGTTTTCAATCACCTACTTGACCTTGTAATGACAATCACTAAGTGAGGAAATCAAATCCAGACATCCTATGCGCTTGTGACTGCAAGAAAATCTACAATGCTCACGTTATTTGAATCAAGATCAAAAGTCCTCCAATCGCCTCAAAACTCACAGGAAATACTCTACTTACCAAGAGGTCACTACCCTATGGACTCTAACCCTATATCCCACCCGTATCCACTTGGTGCAGCAATCACATATGAAGAAAGGTAGTCTATTATAGGTCACTCATTCTACATGATCCTAATTTGTAGCTCTTCTCACCATGAACCTATTGGTATGATGAAATCCCAAAACAAACACACGGTTTGCAAGATGACTCACTCAAAAGCTCATGGCAGCTTGCCTCGCGAGACAGAATCAAAAACTCACAAGCTTGGCGATGGTGCATAACCCTCACCGTTGCTAACTTGTTGGTGTTTTTGACTTTGCAATGGCTGCTCCATAGCATGCACAAAGAAGAGATAAAGAATCTCTCTCTCTCTCTCTCTCTCTCTCTCTCTCTCTCTCTCTCTCTCTCTCTCTCTCTCTCATTCACGGCACACAATAGATGCAAAAGATTAATTAATTAAAAAGTACTTCTTTAGGGTTACAACACTTTCGCTTTTATACCTCACTCTTGAGAGGTACATTCTCATTAAAATGATTTCTCATCTAATACAAAAGGTTCTTCTTGTCCATCAAAATTTAATAATACAAAAAATGGGTGATTCTTCTTAGTGTTCCTCCATTCAACCCTTCTGCCCTCCCCCCCTTCCTTGTCCATGTCATCCCTGACATGGCCGGTCCATGTGTTCTTCAGGGTTGTAGTCCGATCCTTTGCTACAACTTGTTGGGTGGGCTCAATAGAATCCTAGTGTCTTGATCATCTTTAAGTAGGATTCATATCTACTGATGTTGCCAATGCTCACCGTTGGTCCAAAGATATTGCTATCATATGTGAAAATCATGCGTAGAAAGCCTCCTCAAAGGCTTGTATGTAGAAGCAGGGTAAAAACAATAGCCTTTGGTAGAAGTAATGTAATATTTGTGGCGAGGGTTGGGTGTAGAGGTCATAAGCTTTTCAATTCTACTTGTGCCTTAGCTGCTTGTTTGTTAAGGATGGCATATAGCTCCTCTTGGCTTAAAGGATCATGGTATCTTGGCTTAAAGGATCATGGTATCTTTTACATTTACTCCCATTGAGAAATCCAATGGTTTCAACTCCATCAAGAGTTTCCACATGAATGGTACCTCGTGGGGTGATTTTGCATACTCTATATGGTCCTTTTCCCACATGTTTCAACTTTTTCTTCTTGTTACACACTCCATACATAAGGAATTTATTCCCAGCTTGGTATCCTTGTTCTTTAAATGACAATCAAACCATTTCTTTCTCATATCTTTCTTCACAAGTGTATTTTGCATAGCTAATTGTCTTTCTTCATCTAACCTCTCAAGGATATATAAACGCTCAACTAAAGGGTTACCTTCCCAACCTTCTTGTGAAGCTATCCGCGGACTAGGAATTATAAACTCCCATGGCATAACTGCTTCTTGGCCATATACCTTCTTGAATGGTGTACAAGTAATAACTACTTTGTAAGCATTATGATAAGCCCATAGAGCTGATGTCAACTTCAAATGCCAATCTATGCAATGAGCTTCCACTATTTTGGTCAAGGTAGAAATTAAAGTCTTGTTAGTGCTCTGAGCTTGGCCATTTGCTTGTCAATAATAACATGTAGACTTATGGTGGGCTATCATAAAGTTTGTTGTGAGTTCCTTTTTCAGTCGATTTATAAAATGAGTACCATTGTCACTCGCAATCTCAAGGGGACAACCAAATTGGGTAATAATGTTCTCGAAGAGAAACTTAGCAATTCACCTTGCATCAGCCTTGTGTGTCACCTTGGCTTCGACCCACTTTGTCACATAGTTAGTGGCAACAATAATATATCAAGATTGAGTGTTACGAGGTGCCGGACTAATTGGGCTTACAAATTCTAAACCCCACTTTTCAAATGGTTGGTCACTTTAATAGGAGTAAGGGTATCTTATCCTTTCATTGTGTGATCTTGTAACGTTGGCATTCATCACACCCTTTTGCAAAAATTGACGCATTGTTGAATAAGATAGGCCACCAATAGCCTGATTGTAACACCTTTCTAGCAATTAGTTCCCCTGAAAAATGTCCTCTGGCTATACCCATGTGGGCTTCTTGTAGTATGTATAAATACTCATCCTCACGAGCACAAAATACCTTCCTTCCCTAACTTGTAGAGAGTTCCTGCAATTAGAAAACAAGGTTCACATTTCTTTAATAGTTTTTGAGCTATATCCTTATGAAGCTCTTAGGGTGGAAAACCATTAACTAAAAAGTTCACAATCTTCTCACTCCATTCAGGCATGGTCTTGACTAGGAATAGGGAAGTATCAGGGAAATTCATCATCAATTCTAGTAGGGACTTCACCATTGAGTATGCAAGAAAAATGATCCCGCCATGACATGTCTTTTATTGGGTCTCACCACAACAATAAAATCAAACTCAAGCAAAATTAACAAATCCCTACTAATCGTGTAATTATTCTCGTGAAACAAGGTTTATTCACTAGATATAATGTTGATGATCCACATAGAAAACAAACCTGTTGGCAAGAAGGTAGTAGCAAAATTTATTTAATGCATAAATCATAGCTAAACCTTCCCGCTTTGTAGTGGTTTAGTTCCTCTCAACATCATTTAATTGACAACTTGCAAAGCTAATGGGGTAGTCCAATTTATTTTCTCTTAGTTGAGCTAGAATACACCAAATAGAAAATCTTGATGCACCAATGTGTAGTGGTTTAGTTCCTCTCAGCATCATTTAATTGACAACTTGCAAAGCTAATGGGGTAGTCCAATTTATGTTCTCCTAGTTGAGCTAGAATACACCAAATAGCAAAGCTTGATGCATCAATATGCACATAGAAAATTACATTCCAATCAAGAACTTGTAGGATGGGAGCACTTGTCAAGGCCTTTTTTAATAACTCATAAGCATGGTCACACTCCGCGGTCTAGTGGAACTCCATAAGAAGCTTGTACAATGGGCGAGCTATCTTGGCAAAATTTAAAATAAACCGCCGGTAATAACCAACATGGCCCATGAACCTTTGAACTCCTTCATAGTTTGTAGGTGTGGTGGAAAATTGGAAATGGCTTTAATTTTTCTCTCATCTGTGAAAATTACATTTTTGGACACTATATGCCCTAAAATGACTTCATGTTTAATCCAAAATTGGCATTTGAAAGGGTTTAATGAGATGCGATACAATCTGTACTTTTCAAACACTTTTTGTAAACATGATAGATGTTCTTTTCAAGAATAATAAACACAAAGGTCATCTAAGAAAGCTTCGCAAAACTCTCAAATATTCTCTTAAAGTAGTGTTTATTAATCTTTGGAAGGTAGCAGGGGCATTGGGTAAGCCAAAAGCCATAACACGAAATGCGAACACGCCAAATTTGGTTATAAAATCATTTTTAGCTTGTCTCTCTAGTGCAATTGTGATTTGATTGTAGCTACAGTACCCATCTAAAAATCTATAAGTTTCCTTCCCTGCAACTCTTTCAGGCACATGTTCCGAATATGGCAAGGGGTAATGGTCTCTCCTAGTGGCGACATTGACCTTCTTGAGATACACGCACACTCTGAGTTTCCCATTCTTTTTTGGCACTATAACTATTGGAGACACCCATTTTGAGTGCTCAGTAGGGTATATGAATCCGCAATTGACAATATTTTCAATCTCTTCTTGAACAATCTTTGCATACTTAGGATGCATTGGGTAGGGTCATTGTTGGACTGCTTTAGCCATGCTATTCATGAGAATTATGGGTTTCACCATGGAAGGTGGAACACGTTTCATATCATGATATGTCCAAGTAAATATATCCTTGAATTCCTTTGAGAATCTCCTTAAGTACATATTCCTCAGTCTTTGTCAGATCTTGGGCAACGAAAATAGGTTTGGACTCCTCACATGGGTCTGCTAACTCTATTTCTTTAACTATCATTGGACCATCATAGATTCCATTACTTCCATCGATAGGTGTTCTCTGGGCCTTTGTATACACAACCATATGATCCTCCGTGGTGTGGGATTTGAAATGCTCGGGTGCAGGATATAAATATTTGGGGTGTTGTTGTCATGTGGACTATGATTTCTCTTTTGCTTCTTTTGTTGTTGAGCTAGCTCTCGATTTTGTCGTCTCCTTACAGTACAGCTCAACTTTGGCTTCTTTGTAGCTTCTAGTTGTGCGATGTCAATGGGTTATGGACCGCACCACATGACATTTTGAAGGTATTCACCCCAATTATTTACCAACTTTCAATGAGCATCACGTAATTAAGCCATTTTTCCATAGATTTCTTTTCATTTATCCTAGCACGCACATTTGATCGATATTTTCGCCTCTTATATATCTTACCTCTCTTGTTTAATTTTCAATTACGACCTTCCTCCAGTGAAGAGTCACTAGATGAATCGCTACTCCTGTATTCTCCTCTCCCAGATAGATTGTCAATTAGGACACTGTTGGGATCTATATGGTTCGTTTCCATATTTGTGTCAATATTCAATTCAAATTCTTCGTCCTCAAAGTTGGTTTCAATTGATGATCCAAAATTCGAATCATGTGAGCTATAGTATTTTGAGATGCTACTGGCTCCAGTGTCAATCAAGCCTTCACTTTGTAGGCCCTCGCAAGCTATATGCATTGCTCCTATCATATTTAAAGGTACGAGTTGTGTCATTTCATCCGCCTTAGTGTTAGCCAGGTCATCCCTCTATTTCTCCAAGTGTCTATGGTTGCTACTAGGTGGACCCAATCCACGTTGTCAGACTGAGTCATTCCAGGTAGAACATCCATGTAAGGGGAATCTTCTCCAACATCAGTGTCCTTTTTACATGTGTAAAAATACTGCAATGGGGCCGAGTGAATTGTGGTGTCAGATTGATGGTCAATTATAAATCTGTTTCCTAGCGGGATGTGTCCGACCAGTCATGAGATCAACTCGAATGACAGAGCCTTGGAACTGTAAGTATACATGATTTTTAGACCAATCATGCACCATTTTTTCTTCCTTCATGAAAGGACGTCCTAATATCATCTCAAATGACATAGTGTGCTTGGAAAAATCCATAACAATAAAGATATGCCTTATTTTGTGTCCAAGGACCTGGATCTTGAGATCTTCTAGCATCCCAATAGGTTTAACAATAGTCACTATGTTTGTAGTCCCAAGGTGAGGTCTTCCCATAGATTCCTAGCAATTTTTAGTTACAATGCTAACCCCAGCGCCACCATCAAGGATTCCCTTCACATTTATCCCTTGGTAGTGATTGGTATGGTCGCATTGGATTCATCGCCTTCAAAGAATTGTCCCAACTTGTCAACATGTATTTCAACAACAAAGTTCTCATCTAGGTTGGGTTGTGGATCTAAGTGTTCCTCCTCTATTGGCACCTCCCTAGCTCCATCCATCTGTGAAAATTGTGGTAGCCCAACTTTCAGTTCTCCATTGAGGAAAGCTCAAAGTGCTAAGAATAGCTTGGGGTCTCCATAAGTTTAGATATGATAGTGGTCTAACTTCTAAAGCCATAAAATCCATCAATTTAGCAATATTAATGGCATTTTTTGGGCTTCAGTCCCTTGACATAGGGAAGATGGGATCTCCATTTCTTTGATAGGGTCATGTAATCCCTCGGTAAACATTCTCTCCAGCAAGAAGGGAGTACGCCCACTTCCCAATGACTTAAAGTTGCTTTCTTCTTGGATGACACTAGGTATGGTAGTGGTCTATGGTCTTTGTGAGGTTGATTTCGCATAGGGAACATTGTGTGTGTAATCTGGATCTGCCTAGGTGCTGGCTCTAGATCCCTTTGGGTCTCTTCTACCAAAATCATTAATTTCTTGACTCGCTCGATCTCCTCTATAGGGTTTGGGTAAGTTCCTATCTTCTTCTTGGGTTCCTTGGGTCCTGGCCATTGTGGCTCATGATGATCTTCCTTGGTTGTTTCTTTCCTAGTGATTGTTTTACTCTCCATGGTCTCATTCAAATCAAAATTCTCTTCAGTGTGGTTCATATACATGGGGTCGTCACCAATCCCTATGTTGGTCTTTGAATTGGGGTCTGACTTTGTTGCTTTTTGCAATCTCTTCCTTCATGTTTTCTTCTTCTTCTAAGATTGGGCAATGATGTTGTGTCTCTTTCTTCAAGAATATAATTTTGGTTTTGGAGCATCGATAGTGTGAGTACATTTACGGGTACCACAGGTGTACGTGATGGCTCCTCGATAACCTCAATAAAGTTCAATGACATGATCTTTGGCGCATTTGGATTATTAGGACATTGGAAAATCAAATTATCTATGCCACATTGATTACACATGAGCATCAGCATTGTAGCTGCATTAGGAAGAAAATGACGTCTAGGAGGGCCTCTATATTTGGCAATTTAAGGAAGTAAAACCTTTAGTATTAAGAAAGTAATCAAAGGACAACTTTTGAGTTCAAACATGCAAAATGGCTAGTTTATTTGAATTCAATTTTCCCCCTCAAAATGAATTTTAAAATCTAGTGGATAAAACCATATCATATAGCATATCTATGGAAACGTAGATTTTGGATCTATGATCTCCACTCAAATTGGAGATCATATGTGGGAGTTATGGAAGGCCAAAAATTATTTAAAAAATTCATCTCCTTTTTGAGGGGGAAAGTGCATCCTTTGACTACTCTAACACATCTCTTGCACACATGGCGTACACCTATTTGTCAAAATGTTAATCAACTCCATAAGCTCATGGCAAATAAAGAGGCCCTCCTATACCCCATCCTCTTCCTAATGTACTCGCTTGATTGGTTTGCATTAGTGTGGCATTCTTTTTGTAGTCTAACAGGACACTCGGGTACACAATGTGGACCCCCACACTTGTAACATTGAAGAGGTGGTCTCTTGGCAGCAAAATTGATAGATATTTTGTCCTCTTGCCACAAGAGCAGCTACTTGATAGACACGTTTGACTTGTCCCCAATAGTCCTCCATGTAGTATTGTGGACTTTCGTCAACTGCATCAATCCCATATGCAATATTAGGGTCTAACTCATCCTCACAATCCACACAAGCAATAGATGACTCACAACCCACTTGATTCACAGAAGTGATTCTTGGATGTGGGGGTTACAGTCCGAGCACTGGAGGTAGTAATGGTGTTGTTTAAACAACATTTTGGGCCCTAAGGACCATGCGTTGTGACGGTTGTTCAAGAGATGGGGTCGGCATCAATGCAGGTACTTGAGGTGTTTTCGTCTATGCTAAGGTTGGTCTATTGGCCATCGCGCGTTTAAATACTATGCAATCCTTGGCTTGATGACCATACTTCCCACATGCATTGCAATTTCCATTAAATTTTACTCTAAATGTAGGGCATTCACTGGTACTATGTGGACCAAAGAAAACTCAGCACCATTGTTGCTCCCTTTTGGGATACATATGATTGTTTTATGGAGCATGATTGTCTCTAAGAATTTTTTGAATGGCTTTGGTGAGATCTGCTAAAGTCATCTCAAATATCTTTGGCTCTTTAGCAATAGGCTTTATGGTCATTGGCTCATGCCCCTATGCTTGCGAGCTAGTAGATTTAGGCTCAACAAACACTTTTTCTCCTTGAATCATTAAATTTTCCTCCAATTGGGTCGCATTGGTGCTGACTGCTTTCCAAGTGGTGATACCTCTAATGACTAGGCCATTGTAGATATCCTCATGTCATAGTCCCCTAATGAATCTATTCAGCAATTACTTATTATCGAAGCACTCATTTGGATTAAAACAAGAATCCAAATGCTTCAAGCAACTAATAAAGTCTTTCACGGACTCCCCTTCCTCTCGTTGGGTTTTTTGGAGCTGAGAGGTTACACCTCAAAGCACTCCCTCTCATATGTTCTCTTTCAAGGACACTCTCCTAAGAGTAGGGTAAATCATTTTTTCTTTCACCCTTAGGGTCCTATACCAATCCCCAGCCTTCTCACTCAAGGTCAGTCTTAAAGCACTACTCTTATGTAGCTCATTGTGTTCTCCTAGGGAATTACATATTTGTTCAAATACTTCGATATGCTTTCTCACATCCCCGTCTCCACTAAATTTTTGTGTGAGCTTGGCTATTTGTACTACCTTACTTCTAGGCTCTCTATCAGGTGTAGTGGGGATAGGCGCTCTCAAGACTGCATGGGGAATGGAGGTTGGCATCGGGTTAGGTACGGGTGATCCTCAAGTCCCAAGCTGGGTACTATGTTGTGCCAAGTGGTGGCCCAAAGTTCATATGTGTGGCCCTGGGCATAGAAGACATGGGATGTGATATGCCAATGCTAGCTTGTATGGTCTCATTGAAATAAGGGCTTGGATGTTGTGATTGTGGAGCATAAGTTGTTGAAATAATGGTAGAAGTAGGAGCTACATGATCAAGAGGGCCCATAGGTGCATATGATTGATACACACTTGTAGTTATTGTTGTAGGTATTGGGCCACCATGTAGCAATGCTTTACTAATAAATGAAGTCCATGGTGTGTGTTTTTTCATGCCCTAGGGTAGGCATGGTAGCCGTGGTGTCATCAAGAGAAAGATGAGCTAAACTTGGAAAGATAGAACTATCGTTTGTGGGCTGAGATTGTACTTAGACCCCTGGAAAAACAACATACGGAGGATCCATCGGGCTTACCGAGGGAGTCTCCCTTTGTGATAAAGTTGATTGCTTAGCCTTCCCTGTATCCAAGAATCTCATGACCCATCGAAGGCATGTGGATCCCTCTTTTCTGCCTCTCCAACTCAATAACCCTATGGATGACATCACAAACTCTTTATTGTTGTTCCTCGACACTAGTAGCACCCAATGTAGATAGTAGGACATCTAACCAACCCACGTGATAGATGTGACCTTTGTATAGGTTGGTTAAAGTCTCCGTTTGTAGTTCATACTCCCAATTTTTATTTAGAAATGCTCCATCTAGGATTGAGGTGCTAGGGGTGTCCATTAAACTAGATGCAATGTGGCTCTCTATGGTTTGACCCTTAGTGGTTGCTAATTCACGAGAACTCGATTGCTCGACTAGCATGGATGTTGACATAGGGGCCTTCTCTTTTAGCTCTCTCCATTTCTCTGTCTTGCGTAAGCTTTTGATTTCCTTTTTCCTAGCTACAAGGATATATCACTCAACCTCTTGCACTTTGGCAAGGCTTCTACCATCAAGTAATATAACCTTGGAGGGGAATAGCTCTGAAGAGTTAGGGAGTGCAGTGAATGGAGTATTCACATGCATACTCTCCAGGAGCATGGGGTCTACATTGGTCATGAATGGTGAATTTACTTTTCCACCCCCCTTTATTTACATCGCTAGCTCCATGTTCTAAAAGTCTCTTTCAAGCGGCTAAACATGCTCGGCTCGGATCGTGGGCCGTGTGGAATCCATGTCTTGGCTTGAACTATAGGGATTGGGCATCAGGTAACCTTCCATGAAGTCGTTGTCAGAGGAAGAGTTACTAGATGCAATATGTGGGTCCTGCGTGGTACTACTTTGGGTTCACGTTGAGGGTCTAGAGCCTAATGTGGAGGAATAATGGGTGCCTGCGTAAACGGAGATACTCTCTATATCATCTTCCTCTAGCACACGAACAGATGGTAGGTGCATGTGACCTCAACACCCTAGAAGTGTTGGTGAGTGCTCGTGAAGGCCGCTCACCTAGTTTTTTGGGTGTTTTGCAACCCAAATTTACTCTCAATTTTTTGTTTTTTTGGTCCTTTTTTCTAACCAAGCCACAAAATATGACGTGTGATAGTTCAAAACGAGCGTCTAGTTAGAGGAAAGTTCCGTGATTCACAGCCCCCGATACGGTTACTTAAGGCCCTCGGAATCCTAAAAATAGTCTTTTTCTAGTCGAGAAGAAGGCTAAAATTAGTAAGTCCAAGGGTGTATGTGTGAAGGGAAGTGTGGAGGACTTGAAGGACTTGTCCCACATGCCCTCCCTTCTTCTTGAGGGGGTAGTCTATATATATATAGTAGTATCTACACTATATCATAAGACGGAGGATTGAGGCATGGACCTGGCCTTGGGTTTCGGCTTGGGATTGGGCTTTGGGAATGATCTCGATCCCTTCCTTTAAATAAAAGATTTTTCTTTTTTATTTCACATTTTCGGGCGTTTTATTAGTTTTTTTTACTTTAAAAAATGAATTCAAAAAATGTTTGTGCATAAGGTTGTGCTGCGTGGATGCCGAGGCTCTCACGTGCACAGAGTTTGCTTAGTGCACGCAACTGCACCTTGCAGCTCTATCAAAACAAGCTACACTACACACTGCAACACTAATTAACACGCCTAGCAAAACCAATTAACACTGCACACTACAACACTAACAGAACTAACAACCTGCTCACTGTCCACTACAAAAACCCTACACATTACAGAGCTACTAACACTAACAGACATGCTCAAACCTACACATTATAGAGCTTAAACAGATCTAACAAAACCTTCACAAAGTTGCAACTTGCAGGACTAACATATCTAATCAAAACTATAATTAAAAAAATGAAAAGGACAAAAATGAATGGCTTCACGAGGCAACACTAAGTGCTCCTCGAGCTTGGTGCAGGGCAATCCCCGACAACGGTGCCAAAAATGTGCGCTTCTTATCGCACGTGGTGGAGGCTAGAGACTTGTTGAACATTGTGTGCGAGCCACGAATGGCTGCAAGCACACAACCAGACTATCCTAGTAAGCTAAAAGTGGGCAATGGTGTGTCACTCATCGCTCTATGCTTGCCAGCGTGAAGGATTCCGTGCCGCAAAGAAGAGGGAGCCTCCTCCGCCGCACTCAACCACCTCACCCCCGTTGATGCCGCCGCAATTCTCTCTCTCTCTCTCTCTCTCTCTCTCTCTCTCTCTCTCTCTCTCTCTCTCTCTCTCTCTCTCTCTCTCTCTCTCTCTAAAGCACACACACACTCGTGAGTAAACGACGGAGAAGAAGGTAGAGGTAGAGCAAGAGCGCTTCTTTAGCATTCACCTCAAGAATGAGGATTTTAGGTCAAAATGGACCTTTTGTATGAATTCAACCCATTCACACATGGATGCCCATAGTGGCCGGTCATAGCAAAAATAATGTAAAAATGAGATAAGTGGTGCGCCTCTCATCGGCAATCACCTATGCACCTATAGGACCAACAAACCCGGTCCATGACTCAAATAAAGTGAAAAGGTGTCTGTCAAAGGTGATAGGGTGTCCCTAAGTGGTTAACATGCATGTTCTTTCACTCAGCAATACCATTTTGTTGTGGAGTATACCTGCATGAAACTGCCTTTGAATTTCATGCTTTTTAAAGAAACCATTGAATTCATTATAGAAATATTCTCTCTCTCCATCTGACTTCAAGCACTCTACATGTTTCCTAGTCCATTTTTCAACCATACTCTTGAAGTTTTGAAAGTGCAAACACCTCAGTTTTTTGTGCCATGAAATAGACCCATACATTGAAGCTCACATAATACCTACATTCACCCATAGGTGCAGTCTTTGCCAATTCCCATACATCTAAATGCATTAAATCCAACGCAATCCTGCTTACATGCTTATCATGGGGAAAGAATGCTTTTTCATGCTTTCCAAACCAACAAGATTCACAAGCTTTCTGCATTTCAGTAACTTTAAATGCTGGAAAACTTGTAACCATATCTTTATTTTATATCATCTTCAATCTTTGCAAGTTTATATGAACAATACGTTTGTGCCAAATCTCAATATCTGCAACAACTCTTGTACCTTGCGCAAACATGACAACATTCACCTTGAGCACAATTAAATCCAAAGTAAACATTCTGTCCACTTTCTCTTCTTGTGCAACCAACCTTCCATTCTTCTTATGCTCCTTAACAAAGAGATCATCATAGTTAAACCTGACCTCCAAGCCTTGCTCAACCAATAGAAACCAAATTCTTCGTGTTATTTCCATCCATAGTTTATTTTATCATCTGTCATAGACAAATGGTATATTCCTATATGCATAATGGGATGTGCAGTATCATCCGTAGTCTCTACATAACCAAGACGTTGTAAAGTCAACATTTACTTAAATCACTCACCATGACTAGTCATGTGATTTGATGCATCAAAATCCACATACCAAACATTATCGATAGACTTTACCACCATTGCAGACATAGAATTTAGCATTTGATGCACCATAAATAGCCTCTCATGCTCATCTACATTCATGCTAGTGGTTGCGTCATTATTTTGTTGCATCCTATGTGTACAATCACGTTCAAAGTAACCATGTATTCCACAAACTTTGCATAGTACATTTCCATGTTGATGTGTATTGTTATGCTACTTATTTCCACAACCTCTTGGACTCCATTTGGCTCTAAAGTTTCCTCAACCATGAATATTTTCTCTCTAATTGTTATTTTGCTATTGTGCTTGGTGGTTGTCTCTTCCTCGACCTCCGCCATGACCTATACCATGACCTCCTCTTCTTTTGTTGTTGAAAAGGACTTGTTCAAAATTATTTATATCTTGCATAGTGGATTCTTACTCAAGTTCCTTCTCTTCCACAGTCATTAAGGATAGCAAATCTATAAATGAGGGAATGATATAGATAAAAAATTTAAATTGTTTGTACTCTAGATCCAAACCTCATAGACATATTTCCACTTTATGATCATCTTCAATTGTAACACCAATTGATACAAGTGACACACTTATGTTATTTATCTTCATTGAATAGTCATTGATGGATAAACTTTTCTTCAAAACGTATCGATATCAATCTTCAATTGTAGCTTCCTTGCTTTTTTGTTGGTCACATCAAATGATAGTAAGGTGTCCCAACCCTTCTTAGGGGTCTCATCATCTTGTATGTGCCCAATCATAGTGTCATGCACACTACAAAAGGCCAATACATGACCTTTTGAGCTCCATGGTTCCAATCTTTAAACATCTTTATCTAGGTAGCACTTGCACCTTCCTCTGGTAATGTTGATGTTGTATCATGCTCTCCAACAATTTCCTCCCAATAACCTTTACCCACAAGGAAATTGGCCTTTCTGAACTTCCAATCATGGAAGTTTTTCTTGTCTAGCTTCTCATTCACAATCTAGTTAAGTCCATCATTGTTGGACGACATGTTTTCAACCCTTCACCAAGTCTCTTAGCATCCCACTAAAAGTAGTCATTTACACTTGTAGCCACAATATCCATACATACACCTATTTCAAAATTTAAAAAATCATATTTTGTGAACACTGGAGCCAAATCGAAGCCACCAAAATATAGATCTATAGAGTCCCGAACCTTAGCATTTCTACATGTAAACGCACTCTAACTTCAAAACGAGGATTGAAACATGCCCAGAATGGAAATGTGGTTGTACAGTTATAGTCCAAAGGATTGTATGCAAACTGGAGATGCGCAATCTCCAAAAGGAAGCACCTCAACTGGAGATCGTTTGACGATGGCTCTTGGGAATCTCGAAGTCGCTTCCTTTGTTGCTCATAAGGGAAAGTTTGAGGTCTCTTTTTCAACCCTTTAAGAAATGGTAGAGAGAGAGAGAGAGAAAATTCTTCTCAATTTTTTAAAATTGGAACAAGAAATTAAAAACCTAAAATTGGGGGGAAGATTCCACCTTTTTACTAGGTGCACGGGATGTCGCTTTTTGGGGCACCACATGTAGTGTTGTTTTCAGATCTCTTTGAAATGTGTCCCTTTTCCAAAAAATCTCCCTCCAAAGGACCCATTTTCTCTTTTGGTCCAAATTTCAAATTTCCCCTTGGTCCTTCCATCCTTTCTCTACACCATATCCAACCCATCATCTTTACCATATCCAAGCTTTGGCCATGAATCGTGCTAAGAGAGGTATCCATCATCTCCATGTTGAATGGGGTTTTTGAAACATCTTCTTTTGTCATTGAAGCCATGAGATCATAGGGAAAGAAGCACATTGACTTACGAAAAAATGGTAGATTTTATCCTATAGACCCCATCACCAAATGTACCCCACCATTTTTATACTACTCTTCATTGATGGGATTTGTAGGAGATGGTATGAAAGGGATATTAGGTTATACACAAAACCTTGTAAGAGAAAGGGCATTCTTAAGTTGGAGAGCCATTTGCTACAATAGTTCAAGGATTCTCTTAATCATCAATTTCAAGAAAACAAGGAGAAGGTAAAGAGCATGCATCCATTGTTGAATACAGCCAAAAGAAAGAGTACATAGCGTGAACTTAGACAAAGGCAAAGGAAGTTGAATAATATTGAGAGTCTCAAGTGAGGAATTGAAGGTTTCAACAAAACAATCAAAGTAATGAGGTTAAACTAATTTATTTTTCGAATTGGTTTTTTTTTTTTGCAATTCAGTATCTTTGGGTGCTATAATCTTTATAAGTTTGTGTTTACCTAAGTTTATTCTTTGTAATTTACCTCAGGTCCTTAGTTTAGCGAGACTATCCACAAAGAAATTTTAAAGAGCCTTTCCACATCAATGACATATATCTTGGTAGGAATAAAGACCTCAAGTTGAACTCTTGTTCTTTGACTTGATAACTTTGTAGAGGGCAATGATAAAATTATATGACCCTCAACATACTGAGGTGAATGGGCAAGCCATTCTTGTGATCAAATAAGATAAAAGTTAAAAGTGAAATTATGAAGGATAGAAAACTTGAGAGGGTATCAATAACCCTCATGAATAGAGCTCTTGATACCACATAGGGAAAAGAAAAACCCTAAAAATTTTAGTGTGCAGTCTAAGAAGAACATTTAGTGATTGAGTACTTTTGAGATTGATAGTGATGATTTTAATGTGTTAAATTGGGTGTTCTACCACACTAGTAAATCAAAGCCCAACACATTGCGGAGGAGTCAGATGTTGAGTCTTTGAAAGGTACAAGGTGGAATGGCACATCGGGGAGACTAAAGACACTAAAGTGTACGTACAATGTGTCAAAGGATACCAATGCCAAATCCCTTTTATCTACTACATGGGTGCAACAAAAGAGTTGAATCATGCTAATTGGAACAAAGCCCCAAATAGAAACTCTAAAGATCCAAACTTTCAAGCTGTTTAATATGTTCCCCATTCAAATGTCCACATGTGTACATTGCATCCATTGAATGTGATGATTGAGGTCATCTGGTGGAAATAATGTTCTTAGGGAAGCTTCTACCACTGGGGAGAAGGCCAAGACATTCACCCCACTAATAGAAGAGGTCATCTAGCGAAAATAATTTTCCTAGGAGAGCTTCTATTAGTGAATTGAAGGCGGGAACCTTCTTAGGATCCCAAGGAAAACTAGGTAATAAATATGAATTATGATTCTTCTAGTTTTCTTTAGCACTTGCATAAGTGGGTAGTAAAGAAATTCTCTTTTTTGTGTAGCATATTATATACAATCACACTCCTTGGTCTATAAAGAAATATCAAAACTAGTCGATTTAGTCAACTCTAGGTATGGAGAAGTCCCACTACCACCAAGTTTTTCAAACACACTAGACTGGAGGAGCTCAAAAATCTAATAGCTTGTTTGAAGTATTCCACTGGTTCTACTAACAAATGTGACATAGATAAAGATCATAAGAGCCAAAAAAAATATTAGAAAATTTTAGTATTGCTACATATATATAGAGGAGTATACAAAAAAGGAAAGATGCATATAGTACATTTGCAAATGAAAGGTTTTTACAATGGCTTTCCAGTAAAGAGAGGCAAGGAAGAAAATGGAGAATAATATAAGGATCAATTGTAGTTGCTTGATCCAACATCATGCTTTTCTTTTTTGTCCCGTCCATTTCAAGTACTCTTGCTTCTTGTAACCCTATAACTACTTGCCTATGTCATTAGAAGAGGCAAAGACACGTACTTCTTGAGCCCATAAATCCTAGAGCATGTCCAAAAATTCTAATAGCTTCTTTTTTTTCAAGAAGTATGATTTTTTCCACTCCAAGTTATGAATCTTCTTCCATTCATCCTAGAGTAATGCCAACTTGTTGGCCCTATGTTGTTTGTTAAGATTCTTGCTTTGAAAATATCATAAAAATATACAAAGTTTCCAACATTGTGCTCCTTCGTAAGGTTTGTTAAGACCTTCTAAAAGTCTAAAATTTCATTGTTGAATTCGGTCTTTAAGAAATACTTCCAACTCAAAGAAAACATTAACTATTTCCTTGATAGGAAAACTTTCATAATTGCTTGACTTGGTAGAGTAGGTCTATCATCACTTATCTTTTCAACCTCTTCAATATCCATGCCTTCTAAACTCTTCCTGCTAGAAACAATTTCTATAAAAAGAGAAAAGCAATAAAATTCATACATTAAGACCATTCAACCATACATATCACACCATATTCCACAACTCAATATATATGAAAGGTGTCCAACATAAGAGATTTTGTATTTAATACATATGTCCTCCCTACGTGAAAATACAATGCATGGAGAGCCACCCATATACATAGTTTTTGTACAAGGAGGACACTTCTTGAAAAAACTTGATCAAAAGATTATATTCCACAAAGTGTTCTCCCTACTTGAAAATAAAATGCACGGAGAGCCGCCCGTTTATACAATTTTTGCATAGGGAGGAAACAAGCTTAAAGAAAAATACACATCGCTACCAGCAAATTAATTGAAAAATGTGTCCTCCCTACGCAAAAATACAATGCACGGAGAGTCACGACTCACCCATATACAAAGCTTCCGTGCAAGGATGACACATGTTGAAAAAAAAAACTCAAAAAAAAAGCTTATACCCCAAGAAGTATCCTCCCTATATGAAAATTTAGTACGCCCGGACAGGCATCCAAGTATGTTGAATTTGCGTAGGGAGGACACAAGTTCAATGGAGAAAATCAATTTTGTTCACACTAAAGAAATAAGTGAGAACACCATTTTAGATGAAATGGAAAAATCCCACAACTTTGGGACTAATTTCAACGCCTATGGATTCCTATTTCCCATTAAATTTGGAAAAATTTCATTTAATTTGGGAATGTGACAAATAGATAGATTCTCAAGAAAATGGTGGTGTTGAGAAACACCTTTTAAAATTTTTATTTTTATGTGGGTGTTTCAAAACACTTCATAAAAGAGATAGATTCTCAAGAAAATGGTGGTGTTGAGAAACACCTTTTAAAATTGTTATTTTTATGTGGGTGTTTCAAAACACTTCATAAAAGAGATCGATTCCCAAGAAAATGGTGGTGTTGAGAAACACCTTTTAGAATTTTTATTTTTATGTGGGTGTTTAAAAATACTTCATAAAATCATACATTAGCTGGGGAAATAAAACAATGAGCAAGATATGAAATGCTATTCAATTTCTCCTATTAAGCTAGCCTTCTCCATGACATTTGATGGAATCTTGATTGTTTCCGCAATTCTTCCACCCCTTGGAGTCCATGACCATACAATTGTATCAACACACTCCCAACGCTTTGGGTCAGCAAGATTGCAGCACCAAATCTTTTTCCAACAATCCTCATACTGTTCTTGGATTGTGGGATTTCGTTTTCGATGTTTTGGTGCCCAATACTGAATCAGAACTTTTTTGTATTTAGGAGATGATTTGTCTACATCAACGTTTGACTCTGCCACTCCTAGCCATATCGAATATTCAGGATCTGCGGGTCTCACAAGAACAAGATCCCCTTTTCTTACATCAATTTGAGGCCTAAAGGCCTCTTGTGGCCTTGCACTTTGAGGACCAACATAGTGATCATTCAATTCTTCATATCCTTGAAACTCATCTCTGTCTTCCTCTATCTCTTGCATTCTATGACTCCCTATAGTCTTTGGCCAAAATGTTATATATTCACCAATGTGTTTATTGGTTGGTTGTTCAAGCTCATTGATTATGTTTTTCCAATAAGTGATAACAGGCTCCATGTATTTTGTGGAGTCATGGTCCTTTCCCTTTAATAGAGAACATCTTTTCCAAAATTCAAGATATGACTTAATCCCTTGAATAACAAGCGGACTATCTCTCACATAGTCTGCTATAGGTACCACATCTGGACAGCCTGTTGGTAATTTTCGTTTTCCCTGGTGATCTTTTTTCCACAACTCAATTCCCGACTCCTTTGGCATCCAATCGGGTGATTTGGGATGAATTTTGTACTGCATTACTGGGACTTCACCTTGCATATAGAAACGAAATTGAAGTGGCTTAGAGTGTCCGACTAGAGCATCTTGTCCGTCACACATGTACCCTTGCACAAAGGATTTAAAGTCGGGAACTTGTGTCATCAAAAATGGTGTTGGAGCTGAGCTTTCACATTTTTGAAAATGTTCCATCAGATGTGGAAAAGTGAATGTCATTCCTGTTCGCAATCTTTCTGAGAACCTACTAAACATTGCATCTATGTCCTCATGTGTATGACCCACCATTAAGAATCCCAAATGCTCGGTTTTGAAAACTCCTTTTGCTACTAACAAGGATAAGTACGCAAACAAATATCGATTTTTATTCTCTCCTGCACAATTATCTAGCCGTAGCAAAAGATTCTCAGGAAATTTTTGAAATACAGGAGTGGATATGGTATCCACAACACATTGAGAGGAAGTTGATTGTATGTGTACAATCTCTTCATTACATCCCTGGATGGCCAACGGTGGTGTCATTGTTGATGCATTCCTCTCACGCTCTTGCTTCATTTTGTTTTGAAGGTCTAGAGCTCTCCTTGAGTTCAATGCATTGAATAACGTTACATTGTTGCGTGGCATACCATAATGGCATAAATCTCCTTGTCCATGGTTTTCTGTTCTTTCCAGATTCTGTAAGCATAATGCAAGGGAACCAATGGTAGCATTGGAATCTGAAGGCCATAGACCATTAAGTGAGAAGTGACCATACATTCCATGACCATTTCCATGTGTTATCATAGGTCTGTTAATGATACTTGCAATTGATATGCATTCGCATAATCTTTTGAGTTCACACGCAACCTAGGTATTGCTGTCTTTTTTTAATCCATTTTATCATGTATAATGCATAAATACTTATCCTTTTGCAATTGGGAGAACTTATGCCAAGTGTAGTACACATTCCTACAACTTTGTTGTTGCAACATGTGAATTCGACGTTCATCCTTCAAAAGTGAAATCATCTCGTCATCCTTTGTTGACTCTAGTTGAGACTTTATCCGACTACACACAACACATTTGGAGAACTCACTTGTTTTTGAAAATGTCACATTAGCAAACTCTGTATTCCAAATCCTATTGAATGTCGTGCTAGACATTGGCTTGAGACTCATACTGTCAAGTGTTTTATTGACATCATGTAAAATGTCTACTTGCTTGTACGTGTTTGGTATTGCAAGCAAAGTTTCCCTAGTACCATCTTCCATGGTTCTACTGTTTTGCTTTCATCCCAAAGTTGAACCCTCTTATCCTTCCAAACCTCTCTGTAGCTCATTCCATTACATTGTGCATCCAATGCTCCTTCTGCTTTGTCAGCCTCATGCATAGAAGCCCCTTTGTACTGCATCTCATTTATATGTTGCAACAACCCACTACTCCATTTCACAATACTATGAAATGCATATCCCACTGTCAATGCATCCATTGTTGGAAAAGAGATGAGTGCTTTCTTTTCAAAACACTAATCAACTGACACCGATACATTGCCTTCCCCAATAAGCATGCCAGAACAATATGCACTTGGATTTATTTCAAATACAGTCCCAATGGCAACCTTTTGTGTCGCTACAAACATGCACTCTCTATCACCATGATTGAAATTAGCCATACCTGCAAGAAGATTGCAAGAATAATTGTTAAACAAACCACTTGTAGAGTATATTGATTTACGTAGAATAAAGCATAACAAGTATGTATGTGGGCGTTTCATGAGAAGCACCCTGTGGCCTAAAGGTCATAGGGTTCCCTCTATGCTACTAAGAATCTCTTTGTGCTCTATGCTCTATCGTCTATGCTCTATGATCTATATTGACTTCCTATGGCCCCTAGACCACAAGGCCCTCATTGTTTCCAAAAAAACCTCATTGTTTTGCTATGGCCCCAGGGCCATAGCTCTCTATGCCGGTATAAAGCATATTTGCTCTATATTAGCTCCCTAAGGCCTGAAGACCATAGGGTTATCCTCGAGATCACCTCACGGAGTTTCATGTCAAGTATATATACATCCTATGGCCTTAGGGCCATAGGGAGTTTCATGTCAAGTATATATACATCCTATGGCATCCCATGACCCTAGGGCCATAAGATCTCCAAATGAAACATACGACAATGTATGGCCCTTGAGCTTATACATTGCAACCCTATGACCCTAGGGCCATAGGATCGGCGTATGAAACATACGACAATGTATGGCCCTTGACCTTATACATTGCAACACCATGACCCTAGGGCTATAGGATTTCCAAATGGAACATAGGGCAACGTATGTCCCTTGAGCTTATACATTGACACCTTATGGCCCTAGGGCCACAAGACTTAAAAACATACAAAAAGACAACCTATGGCCCTAAGCCCAAGGGTGTGAGCATTGACACCCTATGGCTCTAGGGCCACAAGACTTCAAAACATACAAAAAGACAACCTATGGCCCTAAGCCCAAGGGTGTGAGCATTGACACCCTATGGCCCTAGGGCCACAAGACTTCAAAACATACAAAAAGAAAACCTATGGCCACGATGTCAAAGGTGGCCAAGATATCAATGCAGCCCCATGGCCCTAGGGCCATAGGATCTCTATATGGAACATGTGGCACCCTATGGCCCTTGAGCTTATACATTGCCACCCCATGACCCTAGGGCCACAGGATTTCCAAATGGAACATAGGCAATGTATGGCCCTTGAGCTTATACATTGCCACCCTATGGCCCTAGGGCCACAAGATCTCACAACATACAATAAGAGAACCTAAGGCCTCTAAGCTCAAGGGTGCGGGTTCAAGGGTGGCCAAGATATCAATGCAGCCCCATGGCCCTAGGGCCATAGGATCTCTATATGGGACATGTGGCACCCCATGACCCTAGGGCCATAGGATTTCCAAATGGAGCATAGGCAATGTATGGCCCTTGAGCTTATACATTTCCACCCCATTACCCTAGGGCCATAGGATTTTCGAATGGAACATAGGCAATGTATGGCCATTGAGCTTATACATTGCCACCCCATGTCCCTAGGGCCGTAGAATCTCCATATGGGACATGTGGCACCCTATGGCCCTTGAGCTTACATATTGCCACCCCATGACCCTAGGGCCATAGGATCTCCAACTACAAAGTAGGGCAACGTATGGCTCTTAAGCTTATACATTGTTGTGGACGTAGGGCCATAGGATCTCCAACTGGAACATAGGGCTATGTATTGGAGCTTATCTATTGTCGCCCCTAAACCCTAGGTCCATAGGATTTCCAAATGGAATATAGGACAACTTATGGCTCTTGAGCTTATACATTGCCACCCTATGGCCCTAGGTCCATAAGCTTTCACATTGCCACCGTAGGGCCACAAGGATCTCACAAGATAGAAGAAGAAAACCCTAGGACATAGGATTTTCAAATGGAACTGAGTGCACGCTTTGATCCTTGACCTCCAACATTGCCATCCTATGGTGTGAGCCCAGGGGTGGCTGAGGTGTCTTCATAATAATTTCGGCCATTCAAGGGATATCCGCAGGTGGCATAAATTTAAAAAGTAATTAAAAAATAATTTTTACGCTACGACAAACTTTGTCATAATGGGTTTTCAAATACACTTATTGATATTGGACAAAAAAATAGCGCACAATTTTTGGGATAATTTTTTAAAATTTTAGCTATTTTTAGTGTATTTTTTACTATGCAGATTTTGATTCTGAAGTCAAATTTTGCTTCATGGGTGTCGTTCCACTCGTACTACAAAGATATGGACATTGACAAAGCCTTGCACCAACTTTTTTTTTTCCATACTCTTTTTTTTTTTTTTTTTAAGCTCTTTCAATTTCGGAGCCGACGAGCTGTGTCTCATTTTCGCACAAAGCTTAGAACTCTAGTAATCTCGACTGCAAACCCGTGAGAACAACCCCTACATTCAAAATTAGAATTTTCAATTTCTAACCTAACCTAACTAACCTTATCTCCCTCTTTCTCTCTCTACCACAATTTTTTCCGCGCTGTCGCTCTCTTTCTCTCTCTCGTTTCTTGCTCGAAACCTACACAGAAACCTACATAGAGCTTGTCTTTCTCTGTCTCTCTCTCCCTCTCTCCCTACGCATACAGTTCTGCGCCATCGTTGTGACGCGCACACAGATCTACGCGAAGCCATCGCCACAACCTTCAACAGAAGGACTGTTGTCGCGACCTCCCAAACACAGATCTATTACCATCATCGTCGCGGCCTCAACACACCTAAGTTACTGCTTGCTACTACTGCAGCCGGTTTTCATCAAGCACGGATTTACTCAGAGGTAACCTGTAGAAACCCTAATCTTTTTGCTTAATTCGGTTTTAATTTTTCTTAATCTAATTACGTTTTAGCTAAGTTGTGAATCACCTCTCTCTAGAACAATAAACAAAAATCATTAATTACATCTCTAAAATTGTAAAACTGTAGACTGTAGAACTATAAAACAGAAAAATCTCTAATAAGAGATCTAAAACTGTAATACAGAATACTCTAATTAGAGACCTAAAAATATAAAACAGAAGACACTAATTAGGGACCTAAATTTGTAAAACGAAAAACTCTTATTAGGGACCTAAATCTGTAAAACAGAAAACTCCTCATAAGTGACCTAATATTATAAAATTGTAAAACTCTAACTGCAAAAATCTCTAATTACAACAAAAAATTATAAACCTACAAATGCAAAAGACAATAACTACAGAAAATACTGAAACTATGGATACCTGTAATTGGGTTGTGGGGAGTTGGGCACACGTTGTAAAAGGACGAGTAGAGCAAGTTGTTGTATGAGGATGGATTAGGGTTCAGTTGTTGCAGGAGGATGGGAAAAAAAAAGAGGCAAGAAGGTGGGAAAGAAAGTGTACACTATATGTGCTTGTAAGATATGGTGTAATATAGTTTCTTTAAATTCATCTGTATTCACTAAAATAAAACTAGACATTGAATCTTTAGAAGGGCATACATGGTGTGGCTACATAGGGTTTCACCTCATACTAAAGAGTAACATATGGCCCTAAGGCACCCTATGAACATAAGGCCATAGGGTGGTCTCACATCGTACTATAGGGTGACCAATGTCCCATCTGGCCATAGGGTGCCAATGTACAATCTCAAGGGTCATAGGGTTCCCTACGTTCCTATTGAAGATCCTATGGCCATAGGATCTCCAAAACATATATATGGCACTATGGCCATAGGATCACACGGTGCTCTATGTCCGATGTAGAGACCTTGTGGCCCAAGGGCCTTAGGGTGGCAATGTACAATCTCAAGGGCCATAGGGTTCCCTATGTTCCTTTTGGAGATAGGGTGGCACTAAGGCCATAGAATCTCCAAAAGCAACATAAAGAACCTAGGGCCATAAGATCAAAGGATGACCTATTGGAGACCTTGTGGCCCAAGGGCCATAGTGTGGGAATGTACAATCTCAAGGGCCATAGGGTTCCCTATGTTCCTTTTGGAGATCCTATGGTCCTCGGGCCATAGGATCTCCAAAAGGAACATAGGGCCCTACGGACATAGGATCACAGGGTGCCCTATGTCCCATCAAGAGACATTGTGGCCCAAGGGCCATAGGATGGCAATGTACAATCTCAAGGGCCATATGGTTCCCTATGTTCCTTCTGAAGATCCTATGGCCCTAGCGCCATAAAATCTCCAAAAAGAACATAAGGAACCTATGGCCATAGGATCAAAAGGTGCCCTATGTTCCATCTTGAGACCTTGTGGCCCAAGGGCCATAGGGTGTATTTGTACAATCTCAAGGGCCATAGGGTTCCATATGTTTTTTTTGGAGATCCTATGGCCCTATATCCATAGGATCACAGGGTGCCCTACGTCCCATCTAGAGACCTTGTGGCCCAAGGGCCATAGGGTGACAACCTACAATCTGAAGGGCCATAGGATTCCCTATGTTCCCTAGGGTCACAAGGTGCATCTGAAGACCCTATGGCCCAAGTGCCATAGGGTGGCAATGTACACTCACAAGGGCCATATGATTCCCTATGTTCCTTTTGGAGATCCTATGGCCCTAGAGCCCTAGGTGCATGGGGTTGCCATGGTGCCCGTTAATATGCAACATGGTGTACCCTATGTACGTAGGCCACCCTCGGGCCCTTGGATGCCCTCTGTCCCATCTAAAGACCTTGTGGTCCAAGGGCCATAGGGTGACAATACACAATCTCAAGGGCCATGGGATTCCCTATGTTCCCTAGGGTCACAAGGTGCCCTACTTTCCATCTGAAACAATGAGGGCACCTTGTGGCCTTCAGGCCATAGGATCTCTATGTAGAGCATAGAGAGCTTCTTACTACCATAGAGGGAACCCTATGGCCTTCAGGCCACAGGGTGTCAATATAGAGATAACAGAGGTTCTTACTAGCATAGAGGGGACCCTATGGCCTTCAGCCCACAAGGTCTCCTCAATATAGAGAAAATAGTGTTTTTTACTGGCATAGAGAGCACCCTATGGACCTGGGTCCATAGGTTGCCAAAAAACTGTCATGAATGGTTTCTTTAAAACATACAGAGCACCTTGTGTCCTTAGGGTCATAAGATGTGTAGAGCATAGAGAGGTTCTTACTAGAATACAAGGGACTCTATGGCCTGAAGGCCACAGGCTCCCAATATGGAGCATAGATCAGTTCTTGCTAGCATAGAGAGACCAAATAGTGCTTGGGGCCATAGGATGTCAATTTAGAGCATAGAGCATAGAGCAAAGAACATAGAGAGCTTCTTAATACCATAGAGGGAACCCTATGGCCTTCAGGCCACAGGGTGTCAATATAGAGATAACAGAGATTCTTACTAGCATAGAGGGGACCCTATGGCCTTCAGCCCACAAGGTCTCCTCAATATGGAGAAAATAGTGTTTTTTTCTAGCATAGAGAGCACCCTATGGACCTGGGTCCATAGGTTGCCAAAAAACTGTCATGAATGGTTTCTTTAAGATGTGTAGAGCATAGAGAGGTTCTTACAAGAATACAGGGGACTCTATGGCTTGAAGGCCACAGGCTCCCAATATGGAGCATAGATCGGTTCTTACTAGCATAGAGAGACCAAATAGTGCTTTATACATGGGGCCTTAAGGTGTCAAAACAATGAGGGTTTTTTCAAAACAATGAGGGCACCTTGGGTCATAGGATGTCAATTTAGAGCTTAGAGCATAGAGAGCTTCTTACTACCATAGAGGGAACCCTATGGCCTTCAAGCCACAGGGTCTCAATATAGAGAAAACAGAGGTTCTAGCATAGAGGGGACCCTATGGCCTTCATCCCACAAGGTCTCATCAATATAGAGCAATAGTGTTTTTTACTGGCATATAGATCACCCTATGGCCCTGGGTCCATAGGTTGCCAAAAAAACCCTCATGAAGGGTCTCTTTAAAACATACAAGGTACATTGTGTCCTTAGGGTCATAAGATGTGTAGAGCATAGAGAGGTTCTTACTAGCATACATAGAACCCTATGGCCTGAACGCCATAGGGTCCCAATATAGAGCATAGATCGGTTCTTGCTAGCATAGAGAGACCAAATATTGCTTTATACTTGGGAGCATAATGTGCCAAAACAATGAGGGTTTTTACAAAACTATGAGGGCACCTTGTGGCCTTGGGGCCATAGGATGTCAATATAGAGCATAGAGCATAGAGAGATTCTTACTATCATAGAGGGAACCCTATGGCCTTCAGGCCATAGGGTGTCAACGTAGAGAAAACAGAGGTTCTTACTAGCATAGAGGGGACCCTATGGCCTTCAGCCCACAAGGTCTCCTCAATGGCATGGAGAGAATCCTATGGCCCTGGGTCCATAGGTTGCCAAAAAACCCTCATGAAGGGTTTCTTCAAAACATATAGGATGTGTAGAACATAGAGAGTTACTTACTAGCATAGGGGGAACCCTATGGACTTCAGGCCATAGGGTGCCAATATAGAGCATAGATCGGTTCCTACTAACATAGAGAGACCAAATAGTGCTTTATACATGGGGCCATAGGATGTCAATATAGAGCATAGAGCATAGAGCATAGAGAGCTTCTTACTAGCATACAAGGAACCCTATGGCCTTCAGGCCACAGGGTGTCAACGTAGAGAAAACAAAGGTTCTCACTAGCATAGAGGGTAACCTATGTCCTTCAGCCCACAAAGTCTCCGGGATATAGAGCAAATAGTGTTTTTACTAGCATAGAGAGAACCCTATGGCCCTGGGTCCATAGGTTTCCAAAAAACCATCATGAAGGGTTTCTTCAAAACATAGAGGGCACCTTTTGCGGTTCTTACTAGCACAGAGCGGACCCTATGGTCTTCAGGCCAAAGGGTGCCAATATAGAACAAAGATCAGTTCTTACTAGCATAGAGAGACGAAATAGTGCTTTATACCTGGGGCCATAGGGTACCAAAACAATGAGGGTTGTTCAATGGCATAGAGAGCACCCTATGGCCCTGGGTCCATAGGTTGCCAAAAAACCCTCCTAAAGGGTTTCTTCAAAACATAGAGGGCAACTTGTGGCCTTGGAGTCATCGGATGTGTAGATCATAGAGAGGTTCTTACTAGCATACAGGGGACACTATGGCCTTCAGGCCATAGGGTGCCAATATAGAGCATAGATCGATTCTTACTAGCAAAGATCGGACCCTATGGCCTGAAGGCCAAAGGGTGCCAATATAGAGCATGGAGAGGCTCTTACTAGAATATAGGGGACCATATGGCTTTCAAGTCACATGGTGCCAATATAGAGCAAATAGTGTTTTTACTAGCATATAGAACATCCTGACCTAGGGGGATTGGTTGTCAAAAATCCATCATAGAAGGGCTCCTATGGCCTTCAACCCACAAGGTCTTCTCAATATAGAGCGAATAGTATTTTTCATTGGCATACAGAGCACCCTTGGGGCCCTTTAGGCCAACCCTATGGCCTTCAGGCCTTAGGGAGCTAATATAGAGCATGGTGCTTTATATCGGCATAGAGAGCTATGGCCCTAGGGCCATAGCAAAACAATGAGGTGTTTTTGGAAATGATGAGGGCACCTTGTGGTCTTGGGGCCATAGGAAGTCAATATAGATCATAGAGCATGGACGATAGAGCATAGAGCACAGGGAGATTCTTAGTAGCATAGAGGGAACCCTATGACCTTCAGGCCACAGAGTGCCATTATAGAGTAAACAGAGGTTCTTACTAGCATAGAGGGGACCCTATGGAATTCATCCCACAAGGTCTCCTCAATATAGAGCAAATAGTGGTTTTTACTTGCATGGAGAGCACCATATGGCCCTGGGGTCAGAGGTTACCAGAAAACCCTCATGAAGTGTTTCTTTAAAACATTGTGGCCACCTTGTGGCCTTGGGGCCATAGGATGCCAATGTAGAGCATAGAGAGGTTCTTACTAGCATGCAGGGGGCCCTATGGCCTTCAGGCCACAGATTGCCATATGGTGTTGGTGTAGAGGCTCTAAAGGGGTATTTAGGCCATTCAAGGGATACTTCTTTGAGGGTCCTCTAATGTCATAAGGGAACATGTGATCACACTACCATAGAGTGGCCTAGGTACACTTGTAGAACCATTTTGTTGGCACCCTTTGGACCTAGGACCACATGGTTTAACATAGAGGTGACTCTATGGCCCTAGGTCCATATGGATGTAATAATATCCATCTTGTCTAAATATATGTCATTCTTTTTACAAAAAACTTCTCAAAAGAGAAAGTCAAAGTCAGTTGATGCAACAGGCTCAACACAAAGTTCTTGGTATTTAGATTTTCACTTACCAAATGGTGGAAGTGATGAGAAATTCCACTTGTTCTTTCAAGATAAAGAGCAATTGCCCTTCAAGGACTGTGGTATTGTCAAGGAGATAAAGAAAGATTGTTCGGATCTTGAAATGTCTCCATGCCTTGGAGTAAAACTACTCAATGGTGACTCCTACTTGTTGGAGCCTGTGGCCTTTGCTCAAAAATTGGTGAAGGTTGATTATGAAGGAGTGACAATGACAAAAGCAGGGTGGGTGGAGCTTCAAGACGACACTCCAAGTGAGAACTTTATAGACTTATATATTGAGGGCTTTAAGAAAGTCAATCAATATTTAGGTAAATTGAGTAGCACAAAGAAGAATAAGAAGCGAAAGAATGAAGACACAGGTACAGCAAATCAATCTAAGACGCTCAAGGAGAGTCAGACTCCCTCACTTGGAGAAAATAGTAGAAATGTGGCCGAAGAAAATCTTTCAGTTATACCCTTACAGACTCAAGAAGCAGGAGATTCTAGTGGACTTGCAACCCTAACAGTTGGAACCCCCTCAGTGGTAGTGTTTGTGAACTCAGCATCCTTAGCTGTGTTGGACTCTATTATACAGCCCAAAGAAAAAGATCTTGATAAAGAAGTTGCCAAAACTTCTAAGAGTGGGCTAGATAGATACGTCGGAATTGACCACTATTTTAAATTTGGTGTACAATTTACCCAATTGATCCTAGTTGAGCAATGCAACCTTGCACCAGAAGGCTATAGATGCAGAACATTGTCAAATGTATATGTGAAATATCTCTTGAAGCAATTTGCAGGGCACTCTAGGCCAGTCTCCAATGCAGCAGACTTGATGCCGTATAACCCAATTACAAAAATTCCTTTACAAACAGCTGAAGTGCATGGAGACAAGCTATCAACATACCACTACTGGATTCTAGCTGGTCTTCATTCCATCATAGCGGCTAGAGCTTTTTTGCGTAACAACAGCACTAAGTATGCTTTGAGAAAAGAGTTCTATAAGTTTAGAACTGCAAGGATAGTGGTAGACGCTCCGAAAGAGGTTGTTGTTCGAATTTCTAGAATGGATAATATGGAGAGAATAACAGCAATGAAACACCAGCCTTATGTGGAGGTCTTGAAGCATGGCCGTAGTCAATGGCTTGCATATTCTAAACCAACAAAACCCAAGGCACGTGTTCCTGTCGGTCATCCAAGTCGAGCAGGTTGGGATGTAAGTTCCACTTCCCTATGCTTGTTTTTGTTACAAATATGTCTTGAAATAAATTTAATTTTCTTTTCTTTATTTTGAAGGCCTTTGTAAATGTGGCGAACATCGTGTTCAACCATAAATCATTTGCCAACAAAGAATCACACATGGTCATGTACGATGATGAAATCTATGATCAGTGGATACACATCTTGGAGAAGCATCAGACATCAACTGCTCGTGGGAGACAACCAAGCATAACAACCTTTAGATGCCTAGCTGGTTTAGAAGATAATGATGTCAAGCTACTACAACAAGAGCTGGCAGATGAGAAGATCTGCTTAGTGAAGCAACCACGTCAACAAGCGGGCATGCTCGACCTCGCTGCACATGCAACGGTCTTAAAGAAGACCAGGGTTTTTGAGCCTCAAATGTTGATGGCATTTAAAGAGATAGATCCATCATCAATAGTAGTTACTTCATGGGATAAATGTAAGTCTCATTATAACATTACAGATGAGATTTACAAATCTTTCTTCACGAGTTATACGCAATGGCTAAATCTCCTACTACAAAAAGGAAAGGAGAAAGAGCCAATTCCTGAGATCACTAGGGGATATGTGCAGTGGATCATTGCACAAAAGAATGGCACTTCTAGTTTGCAATTCATTTTACCATGGACAATCAAGTGTGTTGGAAAGAATTTGGAAGGCATTGAGTTTCTCTACAGCAGTGAGAATAGCTCTAAAATTCGTGTTGGTGTTTGCATCATAGACACGACACACAAAAGTCTTACATCTAGTGGTTGGAGTGCTGCCCAATTTGGTAAAGTAATTGATGGAGTATGTGGGGTAGCACATCAACCATCAGAGTTTTTAATTGCCGGCTTAGTCAAGTATCAGCATGCTGCTTCCCTAGAGAAGGCAATTTCTGAAAAAGCTAAATGATATGAAATGCACGTTCTACCTTTGAGCTCCTTAATGGGATCAGAGACCATCCAAACATGTGATTTTCACGAAGTAGTTTTTGGGGTTTGGTCATTTTTCAGTCAAGGAGAGCAGTACACCAGCTACTCTACTGCTAAAGAGTCATTGTTGGAGCCAATGCATACTCTCTGTATCAATGACGACGAGTATGATGATGTGACCACGGCCAAATCCTTTTTTGTATGTCGTGCAATCAAATGCATCTGTCTCAAAGAAGATGATCAAGTGATAGACATCTTCTCATTAGGCTATGGGACTAAAGAGGCACTACAACAACAGAGAAAGGTGATATCAGTTGCATGTAGTAGTGATCAAATGACGCAATTGGAATCTCTTTTCCATTCCATAGTGGAAGAAGACCTTGATCTTAGAAGGTGGGTAGGTGTAGATAACACAGAGAAAGTCAATGCCAAGGATTCAGAGGAAGAAGAAATTGAAGAACCATTGAATGCAAGTGCTGAGGTCATTCTAGAAGGTCTATAGGAAACAGGTTAAGCTAGCCACCCATGATATTACATTACTGATATTTAGATTATTATTGTTGCCATTTTATTTTATTTGTCCCATATCAAATCTGCCCATGATGTTAAAAACATTGATGTTTGGCTCGTTATTGTTCTCAATTTATTTTCTTTGAAAAAATGTGAAATTGTGAGTTTGAGTTTTTTCACAATAAATGAATTAGACTTAAGTGTATGATATTATATGGACATGTTTTGGTAAATAGAATTCTACATTTATATATGGTCATAAGATATATATTATGTAATACTTTAAAGTTAATTGATCATATGAGGTTTGGGAAGAATACACTATGACTTGAGGATCATAGAGTTCTTTGTAGACTTGAGGATCATAGAGTTCTTTGTAGACATGACACCCTATGGCCCTAGGCCCATAGAATCCCCCAAAAGAAAATGGGATACCCAACAACCTTACAGATGTAGGGTGATTACACCGAGTCTCTAAAAGGGCACATAAGCATCTGGGTTACTCTATAGCCTTAGGCGCATAGGGTGTCAACATAGAATCCCCCAAAAGCATTTGGCTACCCTACAATCTTACGGATATAGGGTGATTACATAGAGTCTTTAAAAGGGCACATAAGCATTTGGGCTAGTCTACAGCCTTAAGGCCATAGGGTGTCAACACAGCTATGCTACAATCTTATGTATATAGAGAGATTACATAAAGTCTCTAAATGGGCACATTAGTAATTGGGCTATTCTAGAAGGAAACATAAGTTATCCAAGACCATTTGGAATACCCTAAGGCCTTAGGGCCATAGGGTGGTGATATAGAATCTCCACAGGGGCACTTAAATCACCCCATGGATGCAAATCACCTAGCTCTTATGGACACATCTTATAAAACATCACATGACACCCTATGGCCATTAGACCATAGGTTGGTTATTCTAGGTCACCTAAAGACTCTTTAAGTGTTTCAAGAACATTTTTCATTGGCCTTATATCTTGTGTCCATATACATTAGGGACATATATTTCTTATCTTGTGATTAAGGTTTAATATTCTATTGAGAATGAAATAAGCTAGAAAAAACTAAAAAGTATTTAGTCCTCAAAATTCCAAAATGAGAGTTTGAACAATTAATGTATGATCATTTTTGTTGGGTGTAAGTTCTTCTATTGTGAATTGATGGTGTAAGTGTTTGAAATAATTATCTTTGTATTGCAACTAACTAGATTAAACATATATTCAACATTTGTTGTAAATGCCAATTATTTGCTTAGATAGTAAACATCGAGTCTAAATGGTTATTGAAGCATTTGTCCTTTGGATTATGTGAAGATCTAGTTCTTTGATTGTAAGAAGATTTTATTCAAAGATATAAAGTGCGAGTATTTTGTTCAAAACTATGATTTTGTTTCTCTTCTAGATGATGCAGAGAATTGGAATTTGTATCTTGAATTTTTTCAATAGAGAGAAGCTAGGACTAGTAGAATTTTTTAGCTTGTCATGTAGAAATCGGAACATTGTATCAAGGTTTATTGCAAAGAAATGATTGTATAATGTATAACCATTGTTTAAGTTTGTAAATTGGAAGTAGAAGGCAATGCAAGTTCCAAAACATGTGCAATGCCATAAAGAGAATCCATCACAAATACTTTTGCCCCTCAGGATTTGTAAATCAAAGTGCATGGTGAGCCGGACCTTCCATCCACCAACAGATCAATGCATTTGTGAATTAAAGTACTTGAAATTTTTATTTAAATGTTTGAATCTTATGATGATATTTGAAGGCAAAGACCCCTTCAACTGTGTGGTAAAGCAAAAAATGTATGATGTATGATAATGATTCAATTTTGTATATCATATTGCATATTTATCGCATTTTTTAGCTTACACATTTTGCTAGCATACAGGACACCCTATGGCCCTAGGACCATAGGATGCCATCATATCCCATGTACAATTTCTCTTTTACCATAGAGGACATCTTATGGATCTAGGGTCATAAGACGCCAACATAGTGCATAAATGGCTTCTTATAAGTATACACGTAAACATAGTACATAGAGGGAATTTTACTAGCATAAAGACCGCCCTATGGCCTTGGGACCATAGGGTGCCAACATAGAGCATAGAGGGCTTTTTATTAGCACCTTGTTGCCCTTGGGACGCCATAGTTCCATAAAGTGGTTTTTGTATATATAGTAGAGAATTCTCACACAGATGATACCTTGGTCACTATCTGGTCCTTGGACCATATGATAGTAACATAGAGGACACCCTATAGCCCTAGGGTTTCCTTCTATCCCTAGGGCCATACACTGCCAACATATAGTATACATGGTTTCTTCATAGAGCAAACCTTTTAGCCCTACGCAATAGAGTGGAAACCTAGACCATATAATGTATCCTACCAGCATAGAAGGCACCCTATGACCCTGAGGCCAAAGAGTACCAATTTAGGGCATAAAGGGTCTCTTCCTAAGTTGAAGGGCACCTTGTGGCCCTAGGGAGCACCCTATGGCCCCAGGGCAATAAGGTGTCAACATAGTCAAATGGGGTGTAAACTTAGAGCATAGAGGGTTTCTTACTATCATGGCGGACACCCTGTGTCCTTGGTGCCATAGGGTGCAAACATATAGCATGGAGGGTTTCTTGCTAGCATAGAGAGCACCCTATGGCCTTCGGGACATATGATTCCAACAAAGAGCATAAACGGTTTTTTGATAGCATAGAGGATAGCTTATTTCCCTGGGGCCATATGATACAAAAATAAAAGAGTCTTAAGAAGGTAACATAGGCCACTAAATCACCATGGGGCCATAAGGTGGTCTTTGTGGGGAATGCTCATAAAGGGTTCCTTGGCTATCCTATGGCCTTTGGGCCATAGGCTACCAACATAGAGTTTAGATGGTTTCTTACTAACATAGAGCTCACCTTGTGGCCTACGGTCTTTAGATTCTAATATAGAGTTTCAATGGTTTCATACTAGGCGTAAGGGGAACCCTATGCCCTTGGGGCCATAGAGTGTCAATGTAGAGTGCAAAGGTTTCCTTTCTAGCATAGAGGGCACCATGTGGCCTAGGAGCCATTTGATGCACCCTATGGCCTGAGGACTGTAGGTTGCCAATGGAGACAAGGTTTCTTAGTAGCATTATAAAGGGTACCTTGTGGCCCTCAAATCTCCATAGGGTGCCAACATAGAGCGTAGAGGGTTTTTCTTACTAGCATAGAGGACATCATATGGCCTTGGGGCCATAGGGTTTGAATATTGAGCATAGAGGATTTCTTACTAGCATAGAGGCTACCTTGTGGCCCTAGGTCCATAGGGTGCAAACGTAGAGAATAGAGGATTTCTTACTATCATACAAGGTACCTTGTGGCCCTAGGTCCATAGGGTGCAAACATAGAGCATAGAGGATTTGTTACTAGCACAGAGGGCACCCTATGGCCCAAAGGCCATAGAGTGACAACATGTAGCATAAAGGGTTTCTTACTAGCATAAGAGGCAGACCTTGTGGCCCTCGGGTCATAGGGTGCCAACATAAAGCATATATGGTTTCTTACTAGTGCTCATAGAGGGCATCTTGTGGCCCTATGACAACCTATGGCCTTAGGGCCATAGGGTGATACATAAATAAAGTACCATATGGCTTTGAATCCATATATCTATTTATATGTTGAGACCTCCCAACAATCCTAACCCTATGGCCTTGAGGCCATAAACAGACATATTTTGGATTATCTTAAAGTCATAGAGATATCTACAAAGAGAACTGTATGGCCTGAAGGCCATAAGAAACTTAGTCAAGGAAATCATCCAATGCAAGAAGATCATGGCAATAGAAAATGAGACTTCTGCTCTAGAGCTTAAAGGCATAAATGTTTCTCCAAGTATACTTCTAGGCACCACCATCATGGACAAAGAACTAATGTAGCTAGATAAAGATTAGGAATCTCTAGACAATAAGGAGCATAAAAATAAATTCATTGTAGATGTGTTGTCAGTTAGTAAATTTGCTATTTGCGATTAGTTTTTTCTAAGAGTGTGACAAAAAAGAGTTATCAAAATGTAGATACTTTAGAATCTAAAATTAGGTGTTCTTTAAACTTGCAATCCTTCAACAAGATATTGCGGCTGACAAAGTTTTACTCGAGATTGTTGGTATAGAGGATGCTAATGCCATTGACCCTACTGAGAAAGATTCTATCAATCTCCATGTCAACCAAAGAGTTTCTGACGAAGATGACAAGAATCTACAAGTCTTTGAAGGTCAACTGCTACAACGACTGGAGATAAATTTAAAGAGTAATCCATTGGAAGAAGACAATGAAAGTTCCAGAACATGTGCAAGGGAAGAAGAAGAATCTAATGAAAATATTCTAGTAGCCCAAGAGTTGGGAATTGGATTGCATGACACCACAATGGAAGTAGAAGGTTTTTTTTTTCTTTTTTTTTTTGAAAAGCTCTTTCAATTTTGGAGTATTAACTTACACATTTTGCTAGCATAGAGGACACCCTATGGCCCTAGGACCATAGGATGCCATCATATCCCATGTACAATTTCTCTTTTACCATAGAGGACATCTTATGGATCTAGGGTCATAAGATGTCAACATAGTGCATAAATGGCTTCTTATAAGTATACACGTAAACATAGTGCATATGGGGAATTTTACTAGCATAAAGATTGCCCTATGGCCTTGGGGCCATAGGCTGCCAACATAAAGCATAGAGGGCTTTTTATTAGCACCTTGTTACCCTTGGGACACACATGATACCTTGGTCACTATCTGGCCCTTGGACCATATGATAGTAGCATAGAGGACACCCTATAGCCCTAGGGTTTCCTTCTATCCCTAGGGCCATACACTGCCAACATATAGTATACATGGTTTCTTCATAGACCAAACCTTTTAGCCCTACGCAATAGAGTGGAAACCTAGACCATATAATGTATCCTACTAGCATAGAAGGCACCCTATGACCCTGAGGCCAAAGAGTACCAATTTAGGGCATAAAGGGTCTCTTCCTAGGTTGAAGGGCACCTTGTGGCCCTAGGGAGCGCCCTATGGCCCCAGGGCCATAGGCAGTCAACATAGTCAAATGGGGTGTAAACTTAGAGCATAGAGGGTTTCTTACTATCATGGAGGACACCCTGTTTCCTTGGTGCCATAGGGTGCAAACATATAGCATGGAGGGTTTCTTGCTAGCATAGAGAGCACCCTATGGGCTCCCTATGGACTTGGGGCCATATGATTCCAACAAAGAGCATAAACAGTTTTTTGATAGCATAGAGGATAGCTTATTTCCCTGGGGCCATATGATACAAAAATAAAAGAGTCTTAAGAAGGTAACCTAGGCCACTAAATCACCATGGGGCCATAAGGTGGTCTTTGTGGGGAATGCTCCTAAAGGGTTCCTTGGCTATCCTATGGCCTTTGGGCCATAGGCTACCAACATAGAGTTTAGATGGTTTCTTACTAACATAGAGCTCACCTTGTGGCCTACGGTCTTTAGATTCTAACATAGAGTTTCAATGGTTTCATACTAGGCGTAAAAGGCACCCTATGGCCTTGGGGCCATAGAGTGTCAATGTAGAGCGCAGAGGTTTCCTTTCTAGCATAGAGGGCACCATGTGGCCTAGGAGCCATTTGATGCACCCTATGGCCCGACGGCTGTAGGTTGCCAATGTAGACCGTAGAGGTTTTCTTTCTAGCATAGAGGGAACCTTGTGGCCTAGGGGCTATTTGGTGCTCCCCTAGAGCATACAAGGTTTCTTAGTAGCATTATAAAGGGTACCTTGTGGCCCTCAAGTCTCCATAGGGTGCCAACATAGAGCGTAGAGGGTTTTTCTTACTAGCATAGAGGACATCCTATGGCCTTGGGGCCATAGGGCTTCAATATTGAGCATAGAGGATTTCTTACTAGCATAGAGGCTACCTTGTGGCCCTAGGTCCATAGGGTGCAAACATAGAGAATAGAGGATTTCTAAATATCATACAGGGTACCTTGTGGCCCTAGGTCCATAGGGTGCAAACATAGAGCATAGAGGATTTGTTACTAGCACAGAGGGAACCCTATGGCCCAAAGGCCATAGAGTGACAACATGTAGCATAAAGGGTTTCTTACTAGCATAAGAGGCAGACCTTGTGGCCCTCGGGTCATAGGGTGCCAACATAAAGCATATATGGTTTCTTACTAGTGCTCATAGAGGGCATCTTGTGGCCCTATGAAAACCCATGGCCTTAGGGCCATAGGGTGACACATAAATAAAGTATTATATGGATTTGAAGCCATATATCTATTTATATGTTGAGACCTCCCAACAATCCTAACCCTATGGCCTTGAGGCCATACACAGACATATTTTGGATTATCTTAAAGTCATAGAGATATCTACAAAGAGAACTGTATGGCCTGAAGGCCATAAGAAATTTAGTCAAGGAAATCATCCAATGCAAGAAGATCATGGCAATAGAAAATGAGACTTCTGCTCTAGAGCTTAAAGGCATAAATGTTTCTCCAAGTATACTTCTAGGCACCACCATCATGGACAAAGAACTAATGTAGCTAGATAAAGATTAGGAATCTCTAGACAATAAGGAGCATAAAAATAAATTCATTGTAGATGTGTTGTCAGTTAGTAAATTTTCCATTTGCGATTAGTTTTTTCTAAGAGTGTGACAAAAAAGAGTTATCAAAATGTAGATACTTTAGAATCTAAAATTAAGTGTTCTTTAAACTTGCAATCCTTCAACAAGATATTGCGGCTGACAAAGTTTTACTCGAGATTGTTGGTATAGAGGATGCTAATGCCATTGACCCTACTGAGAAAGATTCTATCAATCTCCATGTCAACCAAAGAGTTTCTGACGAAGATGACAAGAATCTACAAGTCTTTGAAGGTTAACTGCTACAACAACTGGAGATAAATTTAAAGAGTAATCCAATGGAAGAAGACAGTGAAAGTTCCAGAACATGTGCAAGGGAAGAAGAAGAATCCAATGAAAATATTCTAGTAGCCCAAGAGTTGGGAATTGGATTGCATGACACCACAATGGAAGTAGAAGGCAATGGAAGTTCCAGAACATGTGCAATGCCAGAAGGAGAATCCAACACAAATATTTTAGCACCCCAGGATTTGGAAATCGAAGTGCATGGTGAGTCAGACCTTCCATCCACCAACAAACCAATGCTGACTATAATAGTGAGCTTGTGTGGATTGTTCGTGAGGAGATGCTGGCAAAAGTCCAAGAAAATGAAGAGCGTAAAGTTTTGACATGAGCATATTGTTCTTCGTCCAGGATGCATTGAGTTTTTAAAGGCTCTATTCAGCAATTTCAATGTAGGGATATGGTGAGCTGCTAATGACATGCATGTTGTGGACATCATCAAGATTTTAGAAAAGGAAGCTAAAGAAAAATTTCCATTCTTTATGATCTGGGGGCAAAGCCAATGTCAACCATGCGTAGAATCAAGGATCACTCGCTTAGATAATCCAGGAGTAGAAGCACTTTTCAAACCGTTGGCTATTGCATCATCAAAATTTGGGCTTGATGCAAGAAGATTGCTTCTTGTATATGATGAACCATTAAAGGGATGTTGAATCCTGCATTGAATTGTATTTTTCCACCATCATTTAATGTTGATGATGAGGAGGATAATATCCTCCTTGGGGAGCTGCTACCATATATCAAAGCTCTCAATCATGTTAATGACATTCGCACAGTTATAGGGTCTCATTTATATGGACAAGCACCCATTGCTCAAGGTCATGAGCTTTGTAACCGTATACACAAGGTTGTTGCAGAGTGGGAGGAGAGAAATCTAATTTTTCTAGGAAAAACCTACTCCACGGGAAGGCTACCAGAAGTTTCTCGTCCTCTTCACGATGAGAAAGTTACAACATCTAGTACTAGTGGAATGTCCACTCGAAGTCAAGACAAGAAACTTTCAGCACGTGATCGAGAAAAAGTAAGGGTCTTAAAGAATATCAAATCATTATCAGCCTTGAAAGGTACAAAAGCAATCATGCTTGCCCAAAAATTGGGATACAAGGAGCCTGTGATCAAAGTACATGAAGCCACGAATTATATAAAGCATCTAAAAATTCAGTATGATCTCAAATAGCCCTATATCAAGAAATGATGGAGCAATATTTTGTAACATTTTGTCATTTACAAAGATCTTTATGTACTCAGAGACTTTGTTATAGTGCTTAGGGTTTCAAGATATATGAATATGTAAATGATTAATAGTTTTTTAAATTGTCTTTCAATACTATAAGTAACTTCTGAGTTTCATGTGCCAAATGCTCTTTTTTTAAAACCTTTTATAGTTGTTTGCTTTGAAATTTGAGTTCACTGTGCCATCAAGGACAATCTACATGCTCATAAGGTCAAATCTCACCCTATATGTCCTTGGGGGAATTTCACTTTATGGTCTCAACACCCTATGAATCTAAGGCCATAGGGTCATAGTTTGGCATGTGTTCTTGCATAAGACTTACTAAGTGTAACCACAAATTAGCACCCTATGTCCCTAAGGTCTTCAACACACTTAAGATCTCTATATTAACTTTTTTTTTAAAATCATTTCAGGGCTTCTAAGAAAAAATGTTTTGCTATTAGATTGTCACAAAATAGAGGAGCTCCCTTTCATATTACATCAAATATCACATTTAAACCAAGAGCAATGGTTTCATTATCTACCAACATCTTTCAAACAGGACAAAAGAATGCTTATCTTGGATTTAGAGGGTGTGCTTCTTGCAACATTTGAGCTTCAATCAAGGCCAACTTGGACCAAGTACATGTGCATTGTAGAAGATAACAATGAGGTGTATGCGGTGCGTCCAGATACAGAGTATTTCTTAAGATTTTGCTTTGAGTTCTTTGAGGTTTGGATTTGGAGCTGCCATCATTTACAAAAATCTCAACACATAATCAAGACCTGTTTTCCTACACAAAGTCACAAATTCAAGATGATTATGGATAACCGGTGTTGCCAAAATTCAAATTTCATGATCGGTTACAAAAGAGCCTATCACAAAAATCTTTCGACCATATGGAAGCTATTTGATTATTTAGATGGGGGCAACACTATAATATTTGATGATAGTCCATATCGAGTGATGTGAAATATGCAAGGAACTTATATGATTTTTCCAAAGTTTTGGAACCAACCTACTCAATTGCTTCAAAGTTTTTTAAAAGATGAAATTGTTCCATGGTTATGTGGATGGTTGTATGCTAAAGACAAGAGAGACTATACCATAAGAAATTTTGTAATGTTCCATCCTGATCCTGAGACTCACTATGTAATGCAATGTTATATGTCTCAAAGGACTCAAAGGACTCAAAATCTCAAGAGAAGGAGGCCATTTTAAGTGTACTAGTTAAGTATTCTAAATAGCATCTACCAAGTATTTGGCAATGTGTACTTTTCAAAATTTAAACTTGATGGAATGTTGTGGGATATCTTGAAACATCTTTAAGCTGTTTTTTTAATGGAGTGCATCCTATTGTCAGGAGACTTCTCTCATTCAAGTTCTTTGGTTTCATTGTTTGATGTTTCTATGGTATTGTTAACTTTTTCTTCTTATTAATTGTCTTTATTAAGTGATCCAAACAATCAAAATTTCTTGACATTTGGTAGTGTTACAAAACGGTGTTTTTTGAACACCCACAATCTTGGAGATATCATACTCTTTCTAGTTAGTCTTTTATTGTACATGCGATGAAGACCATCATTTTTATGAAACTGTCAAGTTGGTGGTAATCTTTATGTTTATACTTTATACTATTTTGACATAATCAATGTATAAAATTCGTATTATTCACATCAAATGGTGTTTTTAAACACCTCCTTTTTTTGAGACACCATCTCTAAAACCTTTGAGTGAAGTTTTAAAGCATGTACTTGATGTAAAAAATCTTCATCTTAACATTGATTCTTTGGCACAAACTTATATTAGGAGTTTTTATATTGTAGTTTTATGTTAAGAAATAATTTCAAAGTTAGAATTATGATAGTTTATCTAAGTAAGTGCCTCATCTAACTTTGTATAGTTAAATAAAATACCAAATGGAATTATAGGTGCAATAGATGACATCTTATGGTCTTATGGTCTTAGGGCCATAGGATACTCTATAGTATTGTTTAGATTTTTTAATTGTTTGTGAACATAGATCATAGAGGGTTTTTCTCACTACCATAGAGGATATCCTATGGCTTTGGGGCCACATGGTCTCAATATTGAGCGTAGAGGATTTCTTACTAGCATAGAGGGTACCTTGTGGCCCTAGGTCCATAGGGTGCAAACACAGAGTATAGAGGATTTCTTACTAGCACAGAGGGCACCGTATGGTCTAAGGCCATATGGTGACAACATATAGAATAAAGGGTTTCTAACTAGCATATGAGGCACACCTTGTGCGCCTGGGGATATAGTGTGCCAACATAGAGCATAGAAGGGTTTCTCATTGGCATAAACAACATCTTGTGGCCCTAAGACAACCTACAGCCTTAGGGACATAGGGTGGCACATAAATAAAGTCCCATATGGCTTTGAAGGACTGGACGTTTTTATACATTGGGACCAGCTAACAATCCTAACCCTATGGCCTTGAGGTCATAAAGAGACATATTAAAGTCATAGACATGTCTACAAAGAGCACCGTATGGCCTTAAGGCCATAGGTGCAATAGATGGCATCTCATGGTCTTATAGCCATAGGATACTATATAGTATTTTTTTGACTTTTTAAGTGTGAAATATTAGTTTGAATGTTGTTTAAATTATCGTGTAGTTAAAACTTGATAGCATGCTACAAAACCATGAGCAAGTATTTTGTTATACATGGATTAAGGTCACCAAATTATGACAAGAGTGTTTAATAGTATTTTCCTTTACATATTATCTTTTTTAATTGCTGTAATCAATCTATATGCTGCTTTAAAATCATATCAATTGGTTTTTTTGACACCTCATTTTTTGAGAAGCTACTTCTAGAAGCATTTGTTGAAATTTGAAAAGCACTGATGTCATACAAATCCTCTTTCCAAAAACTATATTGGAGGTTTATTCTTAAATTTTATAGTAAAGAAATTAAAATAGACTCATACAATCATGATAATTTATCTAAATTAAAGACAACTAGAGCTTAGAAATCATTAAATAACACAATCCTAGCATACATACACATTTAGAATTTGGGAAACGGGATTTTCCCAAATTATCTAAAATGGTGTTTGAGGAAAAAATGCACCTTTATGTCCTCTAAGCATCATTTTGCATCGAAAGTCACGCTCAAAAATTTGGATAAAATTGAGAAGATTAAGAAAAAATGAGGATTAGAGGAATTTTGTGGTATATATAGCATGTCAATTATGAACCTTGAAATTTGTACGCAACAATCAATAATGAGGTTAGAGAATTTTGGGTATATAGAGCATGTCAATAATGAGCCTTGAAATTTGTGCACAACGGTCAAATCCATGTAAAATAATTATGTTTTGTCTCGTAATCTATGGAAAATCAAATCTTGTCTAGATATTTGTGCAATTTTGGGGTATATACAGTATGTCAATTATGAGCCTTGAAATTTGTGCACAATGGTCAAAAATGAGGTTTAGAGGAATTTTGAGGTATATAGAGCATGTCAATAATGAGCCTTGAAATTTGTGCAAAAGATCAAATCCATGCAAAAAATTTATTTTTTTTCTTGTAATTTGTGCAAAATCAAATCTCGTCTAGGTATTTGTGCACTACTATACAAAGAGGACAGCGCACCCAAACAAAATTTTCTACTCATTTTGCTTCGAATTTTGCTTCATATCCTAAACACTAAATATAATTCTACATTCGCTATCATAAGTTCAAATTGTAGCGAGTTTTCTACATTGGCACCTAACTACTACAATTGCTATCAATTAGCTAAGTATGAATTTATATTACTTTCATTATCAACTTCTTTTGATAAACTTTTAAGACATGTCCACCTTGCACGAAAAATGAGTACTTGGCTAGCCTTCGAGTATTCAATTTTTGCACAAGAAGGACAGTCACTCAATTTTATGAACTTGTAATACATGTGTTCCCATTGCGCGAAAATTGAGTGTCGGACTAGCCTTTGAGACTAGCCAGCTTTACGCAAGGAGAACCTTTAAACAAGCACAAGAAAAAGTTGATTTTATAACTCAAAGGATGTTCATTTTGACTCCGTCAATGCGTCGAAAGACCCAAAAATCATAGATTGACTCGTAAATCGCTTCTTTTGGACACCCAGAGCGAGAAAAACGTCAAAAAAAGTCCCCCAAAAAGGATGTTTTCTTCTTGTGCGAGTTTAGTGTAAGCGAAGGCCCCTCCAATTACTCTAAATTTGCACAAAGTGGAAACATCCTTTTTGGGGGCTTTTTTTGACGTTTTTTCTTTCCGGGTGTTCGCCAAAAGAAGCAATTTAAGCATCAATCCCAGGGATTTTTAGCCTTCTGGACACACTCACGGGGTCAAAATCACCAGTTTGTGAGTCACATTGTTGTTTTTTTAATTCTTGTCAATTTTAGTACCTTGCTTGAAGAATGTCAAGGGTACTCAAATTTTGTGCATGAGAGACAACCTTTGCTAAACAATTTTTATTCTGATAATAAACTTGGATGATATCCACCATCTTCTATATCCAAATATGAAAGACAAGTATTCTTCTAAATTATATGTTTATTTTCATTTATACTATGGTTGATGATATAGGGAGGGAAATTCATTAATGGCAAGGACCAAACAACTACTAGGAAGGTTCCTAAAGAGGAGGTGAAGAAGAAGGAGATACATGATGAATCAAAATCAAACCAAGGAGAGAGATCAAAGCAAGAAGAAAAGCTTGCACCTAAAAACCTATCTCTTAAGGAATTGATATCAAGATTCCACTTCTTCTTTTTCAAAGAAGAGAATGTTTTATCAAAGAGTAATATGCTTCAGAGAGATTAGGAGAGCACAGAAGACACTCATTGTGGCAATTCTTAGATTTTATTTCTAGAAACTTTGCAGATAGATTGCATAATAACTTAAAATAGATATGTGGTGGAACATTTTGTAAAAAGCACATAGTAATTTGTAAAGAATTTACAATATTGCTTTTTGAAAATCAACATTTAGTATAGCTATAAACCCCTTGTAAAATAAAACATATTGATTATAAACTAAGTAATTACAAGTAAATTTAACCAAAGGCTTCCATTGTTATAATTTTATTGTCTCCAAATCAAGTGTATTTCTCAATATAGTCTTTCACTTTTTGTTGCAATTGTGGCAGTCCTTGGATATGTCTCTGCATGCTTAGTCCCATCTAATTTTGTTAAAATTAGCATGTCAAACCCCAAAGCATAATCCATGTCATCTTTTGGATCTACATCTAAAGGGCCTAAAAGTTGAGATGATAAAAATTGGCTCAAAGTATGCCTCTACCTTCTCTTCTACTTCCTCCTCTACCTTCTCCTCCTCTATGGTTTTTTGCTCATCCTCTTTTCTCTTGTTCTTCTTCTCCTTATTCTTGCTCACATGAAATGAGGAAGAGGAGTGTATATCCTTACCCATATTTCTATCTGTATTGCCCATTGAATGGGTGATTTTTGAAAACTGACTTGAGCTATTCATAGTGTTATGAAGCAAGGGTACAACAAGACTGTGATATAATAGCACTTTCTTTTCTTGACATACAAAAATCATACAATATTGAAGGCATGACATTGGCACACCTTTTTCCATCAAACCATAGAAAAGCCTTACAAAATGGAAACCAAAAAGATGAGATATTTGCACCACACAAGTAATTGTCAAATTTAATTATCATTATTAATATACAAATATTTTGTACAAAATGCCAATTTTAGGGAGCAAGTGACACAAACTGCCAACAACACTGGCAATAGTATAGGACTCTAACTAAGGAGTAGACTTTAGCTTGGCAGTAGATGAGCAGTCTCTTCTGGCAGTTCTTGGCATAGAAATTTCTTTTAATCCTTATTAGGACGTGCAAGCCGTATTGTAAAAAAGGAAAAGTAAGACTATGCCTCATAGAAGCAAAGAATGGTAGAAAGAAACACATGATTATCTACACACCTTTTCATCTATCTCAAAAGCAAAAGCTGCAGAAAATCTATTTGTGCATGTGTAGATCTTGCCTCATTTGGTACAATGTGCACATGAATCTTAGCTTAAGGGTGGCCATGTGTTTGTTGTTCATCAACATATCAATGTCTTGGAACATAAAAATGATCATCTGTCATCCACAAATTTTTTAACCGCCAAGTCTAGCAAGTGCAAATACAGACAAAAGGTTATTTTTTATCCCCAAGTACATAAAGTGTATCAACAAGTGTGAAAGAACTACCATTCGGAGCAGTAAACACAATCTTTCCAACTCCCTTGATCGGATAAGAGCTATTGTACCAAATAAGAGGCATTGTGGCACAAGTGACTGTATTTCCATGAGGGACATTCTCGAGAGGTAAACAAGTCATGATGAGAGGTAATGTGCTTTGTAGCACCAGTATCAAAGTGCCACACAAGTGAATCTGCAACAACTAACATACATGCATCATGGACAGAAGGATCATAAGTGCACTCTACACTAAATGCCCACTCTGCATCTACATCAACATCACAATATCCTTTCACAGAAGATTGTACAATTGTTGCACTTGTAGTGGAACCAACCTCTTTCTTCTTAGACTCTTTGCATTCAATTTAGGACACTGCTTGATCAAGTGATTATTAGCTTTGCAATAATGGCAATGCGTCTTCTTTTTTTCCTTTTCGCCAGAATTCCTAGATGAGGTCTTGCCAATAGAAGCATTAGAAACAAGTGATTTGCCACTCGCTGAAGAACTGTGAGGTGGCGACATTGTTGTTACCACCTTTTCTTTGAGCAACAATAAAAGCATGTTCAATTGCACACTATTTAGCCATGTTCTTTCTTGAAAAGCAGACCAAACTCAACGACCTTTCCCAAAGTATTTGTCGACCTCCTGACGCTCACCAAAGTTCACCCAAATCAAAGAAAGTGAAGAGGCGTGTGCTGACGATGCTGGCGACTATGCCCGAGAGAACGCAACCTGCTCTGATACCAATTGTTGAAAATAAGGTTACAAGGAAACACACAACTTGGAGAAGACGAAGAAGCTCAAAGCACACAAGTAGTATTACTTGATGTGTAATAGAAAGATAAGTTAGCATACTACTCTATGTGTAATGGAAAGATAAGTTAGCCCTAGAATGATGGACATATTTACAATGCTCAGAGGCAAAAACCTTCTAATGGGGGAAAAAAATCCCCGGTGGTCCTAAGTGTGTTCACACATCACTACCACAAGAGAGAGAGAGAGAGAGAGAGAGAGAGAGAGAGAGAGAGAGAGATTGCTACAAATGCTTCAACACCTCCCATGTAGGTAGTCACGGTAATGCGTGTAGAATGAAGTATCAACATCTCCATGGAAGACAACCATAATGAAGCACTAATACCTTCAGATTGAAACTAGCAACAACAAAAAGGAAGTTGATAGTGCATACACGTCCTGACATCGAAAGAAATTGTCACAAATTTGAGGAGTCTTGACTCGAACGAAAACTTCACAATGAGTAAACTTCATATGAGTCCACATAATCTCTATTACTAACGTAACACAATTCAACTATTCTCTATATAGATGGGTACTAGATGACTGACCAGCTTAAAATGATGCAAAAGATCTTCTACTCAAGTCTAGCTGCTTTGGGTTTTTTGTAAGCTTTACACAATGCAGGGCTACATAAAGGGGAGCCTCATTCACAAGAATGTCACATTGCCAGTTCCGATATACACTGTCGCATCATATATTTTACAGAAATAGAAGGCAATGGGAGAAGCAAAAGACTTAGAGCTACTCCATCTTAGATTGTGGTGCCTTTATAGTTTTTATAAATTCTCGAGTGCGCTCTACCAACTCCTTTCCAGCCTTGTCCACACTCCCCACATCATATGGTGGCTGTGGGTCATATTCTATGTAAAGCTGCAGCATCTTGGCTGTTTCCTCATCCCTCAAGAGTGCGGCCAACTCTATGGCCATGTCTATGCCCGCTGATACTCCGGCCGCAGTGATGATTTTCCCCTGTACACAATGCATGATTAAAGCGCTCAGACTCATGTATGATAAAAGCATCTGTATTCGGCAGTGACAGAAAGAATCGTGCGCGCACACACAACAAATGCATGTATGTATGTATGTGTATACATACATACATATATGTAAATACATGCACATATAATATCGTACATACATGTATGTATGTATGTATGTGTATACATACACACATATATGTATACACACAAGTGCGCGTACACACATGCACATGCACACGCGCACACCATTTATTTGTAGACACTACAATATCGACTCTTTTCTTACCATTTTCACAATTCTTTGAGAGACAGGCTTCACTCCTAGCTTCTCGAGATCATTAAAAGCATTCCAATGAGTGGTGGCCTCCAGACCATCTAGAATTCCTGCAGCTGCAAGGAGGAGAGATCCAGTGCACACAGATGTGGTAAAGATGGAAGTTCCATGAGCCTGACAAATAAAAGAGTAAAATTTGGCATGTCTATTCTTTTGAAATGTATAAACCAAATATAAGCTGAGCTAGGAGAGCACAAGTTCCCAATCTCTCTCAAATACCAACAAGACAACAGGCAGCTTTCTATGTGGAGGACCTCCCACAGTATCTTACACGCAAAGGCTAGATTTTGTAGATTGCAGCCTCTGTGAACAAGACCTCCAAAGCTACAATCTCGAGATTGGATCACTACAAAAATGTTTGAAAAAACAAAAATGCTGTGATTATGAGACTCCTGAGGTGCTATTTTTAGAAATACCATGACCAGGTCCTGAAATTGATCCTTGACCTCGCTTTTTGTTCCTAGCCCATCTCACACGCCTAAAAGTGACACACATTAGCCAATCAAAAGAGCCCAACCATGGATGATTTTTCCCCAACCGGTTCTTCAGATCTATGTAGATCAAGATAGGTGCTTCTCGCATATTAACAAGGGTATTGTGGATAAGTGTCCAATGTCGGGGGGGGACACAACGTCAGAACCGTCAATATGGCCGATCGATCACTTACAAAAAGGGGTCCGGGCCTCGTTTGTGAGGGACGACCACCACCAACAGAGTACCAATGGATAGCCCATGAGGCTAGGGATGCACAAATTCGCCTCTAGAAGTGTCACATGCACATCTAACCCTATGTGAATGTGGACAAGCTGTAACTCCTATTTCTAGGGTTTAGGACAGCCTAGAAAGTGTTCTGGCACCCTGTGAGCCTGTACACAGGGCATGCATGTGTCCAGGCACTTTAGCATAGACACCCTCTTATTTCACACGAGCACAACCAATGTTTGTTAGGTGTACGCACTAATCCAAAAGACAAAGCAACCACCGAAGTGGCTCAAGAAAACATCCGCCAAGATACTACCTGCACAGTGGGTAAACCACACCATCCAAAGCCACAAAAAATGGGCAGGGAAACCAAGGACTAGAAGACACCGTGCATGGTACTCCGCTGAATGGAGCACCCGAAGTCGAATAAAGATAATAACCTAGAAGCGCCCTCTGAAAGAGAAGTATCCTCAAAAATACGATCTAAGGTAACAACTAAGTCATCCCCATGTTGGAACAGAGCAAACATTGTCAATGAAAGCTCCATAGCTAAAGCTAAGAGCTCCCCTCAAGATAGGAAGTCCCCTTGCCGCTCAATCCTGGAAAAAGAGAATAAGTACCTCCAGAAAGAAATACGAGACAACCTCGAGTAAAACTACTTCCTTTGTTACCAAATACCAAAACCTGAATCTCATAGAACTCGAGACTCAAAAAGGATCACACCATCGATAAACTCGAGCTGCTAAAAATAGGAACACCTCAAAAGTCGTCACCTGAGGATCATGTTTGCCAAAGAAGCTGTCGCAATCCAATAGGACCTAGCTACTGAAGCAAATGTCCACCACTCCTCTACATCTGCCAAGATCAAACCTGTAGGTGCAATCCAATACAATATGCCAAACTCCATACAGACTCGGAAGAGCACATATACTCCTACTGTTGTGACTTCTTCCGAGATGGTGTCCAAAGTCATTGCGATGAGCCCCCTAGCCATCCGAGCAGCTAGAGCTCATTTTCGATAGTGGCGCCATGGATCTTGATCCAGCTACCGAATCAAGATTGATGCTCTTGTCAAGGAGGCAGACCTACCCATCTCAGTTTGCTTCCCAAGCCTGAGGAAAGAGTACCTCCCGCTCCTTTCCAAGATTGGTTCAGAGATTGGGATTGTCTTGGAGACACCTCGCACGGCAGCTGGCATACCTACACTTGCGTTCTGGTTCAAGACACCCACACCCTCTCGAAGGTTGTTTTACTACCTCGGGTGAGTGGCGGTTGGCTTTGACAGAATGTGGAGTATTCGGGCCTCCCGAATCAGTGCTTATTTGTCGACAGATGGGCCATTTGATGAATGCCTGTCCACGGAGAAGGCAAAGACCTTCTGCGGAGACTCATACCCAACCTCCTACGGCTAGCCAGACACAGCAGACAGAGACACAGGGAACTCAAGCACGTTCCTCCTCCGAGCCTAGTGCCCAGGCAGAGGAGGGCTGGCCAGTGGCAACAGAGGAAAGCTGACAGCAGGTCCGTGGTCGACGTCGCCAAGGACCACCACGCCAGTTCACCCACCATGGTGATCGTCCTACACCAGGCCAGCTGTGAGAGTGCGCATGTGTGTGTGTGTGTGTGTGTGAGAGAGAGAGAGAGAGAGAGAGAGAGAGAGAGAGAGAGAGAGAGAGAGAGAGAGAGAGAGAGAGAGAGAGAGAGAGAGAGAGAGAGAGAGAGAGAGAGAGAACACGAACGCTAGGTCTAGGGAAGAGGGGGTGATCAGTCCCCCCAGTGACTACCAGAACTGAAGATCTATATAATGATCAGATGATAATGAAAGTGTACCCCCCGGCCCATATATATGAGTGCCCAAGGTGGCACCCAACTCAAGTGGGCGGCCGGCCCCAAACTCGAGCGGCCGGACAAGGTACAACTTATGCTATGGGTGGCCAGCCTGGAGACACTCGCCGTACAAGGAAGTGCCCTAGACATGTGTGAAGCAGTAGAGTTGTGTAAATCTAAGACCCCTCTCAGCACCTGATGCTGAACAAACCGCGTGAAGCCGAAGATGTGAGGCAAATGATGAAGATGTCTGCTACAATGTCCACTAAAGGATACTCCATGAGCGTAGCAGCAGTCTCGGGTGTCCCAACCTCCGAGAAATCTCCGTGGAAAGATGCCGTCACGAGCAGTGTAGCAAACTGTTGTACTCCGCTGATACAGGGTGAAGATGCTGAACTGAGTGTGAAAACAACTCCTTGTCGTAAAAGAAGTGCCAATAGACCTGCAAGTGTCCTGCCCAATAGGATCTATGGTGTCTGTAGTCAAACCGTTTGGGGAAAATGGGAAAGCCCGGGAACCGTCATGAGAATGACCGGAAGCCTGTCAATGCATAAACCTGTAACCCAGTGTGGCCAAGTGGCTAAGCTGTGTAAAACTCTAGGAAGGCCAGATGTAGCAATTTGCGCCATAAACGTCCTCCAAAACACGGAAAACCAAATTAAACAGTCTGAATTATAGAAGCTACCGTAAGCTACAGCAGTCACCAATAGACCGCACGGACCACCATTGGATGGTATCCTATCAGTAGGTCGGGTAATCCAAGATGAGGGGAAAGCCAGACTCAACAGTTTGCGTTGTAAAGGGCCTTTGAGAAGAGGTGTGGTCAGACCAAGTTTGTCTACACCGTAATCATCCTGTATGAAGAAGTAGGGAAGCCAGACTGAGCAATCTACGCTGTGAAGATCCCCTGAGAAAAGGAAAGGCCAAACCAATCTATCTGCGCCGTCTTGCCTGTATCTCCTGCCTCCAATGCTCCGGTGTCAACCAAAACATAATCCACGCCAACAACGCCACCAAACCGCAACTCGGTGTGGCCCTCAATGTGAATGAGCTGGGAGTGGCCTACTGCCCCAGTCGGAGGATAAGTCTGTTGTAAGGTTACAGAGGGTGAGTGTAAGCAACTATGAAGGTAGCAATCCAAATGATCAAAAGTATAGAAGAGCAATTGCACTAACATCCAAGCCAAGCTCCGGGTGACTCCGAATGTTGTCGCGTAATGATGCCTGATCTCCCGCATCTCACGGTTAAACTCTCCAAGAGAGTCCAAAGCACTGAAGTCCCACTCTAGTCTGTAGATCCAAGCAATGAACCTGTCCAAGAAGAGATCCAAGATCCTCTCCCTAAGTCCATGTAGATGCTCCTGTGTAAGCAAGTGATCTTACGTGTCGAGGTCAAGTGGTAAGTGACTGTCCACCCAAAATGGTGGTGTCTTCTCTGGGAATGTCGGAATCCCATATGCCATGAGCATGGCCATATCTCGTGTGAACTCCTTTAATGAGTGCATAGGTGTGTCCATAGCAAACCACAAGTCACCAGCCCCTCTCGAGTGCGCAGCCGCCAAATGATGGCTGGAAGGAATGGATCTCCCAAGGATAGTGTGCCCGTAGATGATCAAGCCAATGTCGAAGATACCGTGTACTGCAGCATTCATTGAGAGACTGCATGGACCACCATCAGCCTCATCCTCTGTGAAAAACGCAAGCCAAGAGGCTGATGTCCACCCAAAAACACAACTGAGAGGTGATGAAAACACTGCTGTCCAGCGATTTTCGGCGTGCTCGTATCCTACCGGCATGGTCCGAGGCGGTGCAAAGGGTCTGGGGAGCAAAGTCACAGCCCCAGGTGGGCTGAAAACAGAGAAAACAGCAGTGGTATATGGCTGAAATCTGTAGCAGATGAAGAGGATTATTGGCGGCAATACACCGGATGTGAAGCCGTGTTGAAGGCAAGATCCAAGTGGGTGTGGCTAGCGCTCCCCCTCTCTTCTAAAAACGCTCTGAATCAGCCAAAAACGCAGGTGAAGGGAGAGATTTTTTGCGAGGAAAGTGCCCAAAAGGGCCAGCGTGATCGCCACCAAGGGAGAGTAAAAACACAAGTAGCCTCCATAAAACGCTAGGGTTTTCTGCTGCCCAAAACGCAGATGGGCTGAAAATGCAGGTTATTACCGATGGAATGCTGTTGTAGGTTGAGCGCTGGCCTCTCCTTGCAAAAACGCTGGCTAATCTTCTTCTTGGGAGGAGTACCTTATGTGGAAAGTGCGCCCGGACCATGGAGAGCCTGAGCTTTGATACCATGTGAGTGCACGTGTGTGTGTGTGTGTGTGTGTGTGTGTGTGTGTGTGTGTGTGTGTGTGTGTGTGTGTGTGTGTGTGTGTGTGTGAGAGAGAGAGAGAGAGAGAGAGAGAGAGAGAGAGAGAGAGAGAACACAAACGCTAGGTGTAGGGAAGAGAGGGCGGTCAACCCCCCATTTACTACCAGAACTGAAAACCTATACAATGATCAGATGATTATAAAATGTGTACCCCCCTGCCCCCATATATATGAGTGCCCAAGGTGGGCGCCCAACTCAAGTGGACAGCCAGTCCCAAACTCGGGTGGCCGGACAAGGTACAACTTATGCTATGGGTGGCCAGCTCGGAGACAGTAGCCGTACAAGGAGGTGCCCTAGACCTGTGTGAAGCAACAGAGTGGTGTAAATCTAACACCAGCAGCAATGGGTTCCCACAAAGGGAACCGTTTCGACCCCTTACAATTGGACGAGCCCATAGATACCCCCTCCACCTCAGCTTCACCACTGACAACCCCTCCTCCTCCCGCACCACCCCCCGCCTCCATCCCCTCCGCCTCCCCCCGTTACCGCCCCCTCCCCTCCCATTCCATCCACTAGCTCCCCTGCTCCATCATCCTCTCCCACTCCTTCCTCACAGCCGGCTCACTATCGTCTGCTCCGAGGTCTCTTGGCAACGCTTTTGCCACGAGCCGCCTGGCAAGAGAGCAGACTTTCTTGCAGACCCCCTTCTGGTGCAGATGTCACCTTTTGCCGCAGTCCCTCGAAGAGTGACGAGTTTCGACATCCGTCGCCAGTGGGACTTCTTCGCTTACGACTTCACACAATTCCTCGCTGACTCTTCACCAGACTTTGAGGCGGCTTGCTTCAGAGTCCATGTACTGTTTCTAGCAGCTAGAGGGATAGAGGCCCTAGACACAGTGGTTGGTCTCTCTTTCCTTCTGTGTGGCAGGGACCAGCTGAGTGACTGTGGACTCAGTGATGGACTGGCTGTCAAGCTGTTGAGTTCTCTCATCACACGGGAGACTTGGGGGTGACAGATTTGATACAGACTCTATGGCTGTTGGCCAAGTTCTCGGTAACACCTTCGGACACAACAAGATGTACACACATTGTGGTACACTTTTTTGCTGACACGCAAAGTCCACTATGCTATGTATATGTACATGAGGACTCCTGGACAAAGAAGGTAGCCCGATGTTACCATATACATATGGTAGTGATGTGTGTGAACACACTTACGACCGCCAGGGCATTTTATCTCTCACTAGGTCTTTTTCCCTTGTGCATTGTATATACGCCCATCACTCTAGGGCTATCTATCTTTCCATTGCACACTAAGTAATACACTCTCTATTGTGTGCCTTGAGCTTTCTTCGTCTTCTCCAAGCTGTGTGTTTCCCTGCAACCCTAATTCCAACAATTGATATCAAAGAAGGTTGCGTCCTCCTGGGCTTAGTCACCAGCAGCTCAAGCACACGCCTACTCAATTTCTCTGATTTCTGTGAGCTTTGGCGAGCATCAACAGGTTGACAATTACTTCGGATAAGCTCGTAGAGCTTGTTCTCAAGCAAGACCCCCCGGCAAGAAGACTCAACGTTTTCAGCCATCAGGCAAACCTGGCGACAGCAGGACCACAGACCCTCTAGCGTTTTTTGCAGCAGAACACACATCAGCCTTAGCGTTTTAAATTTGCAGGGCACCCTAGCGTTTTTGCAGATTCGTCGCAACAGGACCACAGAAGCATTAGCGTTTTCAGTTTTCAGCACAGACACACCGCAGAATAGTCCCAAACCTCGTAGATCTCACCTTCCCGCCAGCAGATCCTCCCCACACGGTCATATCCATCAAAGTTTGCAGTTTCAGCCCGAAAAACGCAGAATTCAGCATCTGCGTTTTCAGCGCGTCGTCGTTACATCATCATCATCGCCATCGTCACCGACATAGGGTCAGAATTCAGCAGATACAAGATTTGCAGATTTCAGCCCGTCTCGTCGTCGTCATCATCGTCGTCGACATCGTCAGCAAGTCCATCGCATTGTAGAGATTGTGCAATCAACAGTAGACCGCTCTCACCATAGAGAGTGGAGCCTTTGGAGGAGGGTTTGACAACATTCTGGTGTCGTATTCTTCTCTCTCTATCTCTCAGTCTCAGCACCTTCATTCACAATGTTTACCACTTTGTTTGTGATCATTTGCACTCTCTCACTAAAGGAACGGAAGGCTCTCCCTTCCGTAAGTAAAAGGAACCTTGAGCACAATTTGGAGCACTCATCTTGAGCAAAGTTCAACATTCGCTTCCGCTACACCTTACAAGAAATCTGATATGGTGACTTCTTTGCCGCCTCTTGAAGCACCTCGTGTCAAACATGTTTGTGAAGGCTGTATTTTGGGTAAGATGCAACATTCGAAGGATGGTTCACTTAGGGCCACATGAAGGTTGCAGCTTGTGCATAGTCATGTTTGTGGGCCCATGCAAACTCCGTCCTTGGGCAATTGCCTTTACTTCGTGACTTTCATTGATGATTACTCCAAGCATGCATGGGTGTATCCTCTTAAGGCGAAGTCCGAAGTGTATTTGTGCTTCCAACAATTTCTGGCTATGGCTGAAAATGTATCAAAAAGTACTATGGGCACCCTCCGTTTCGATCAAGGGGGGAAGTATATGTCTCATGAATTTAATGCATTTCTGGCTAGTCGTGGGGTAAAACACTAATGTACAGTTCTGTATACACCTCGGCAAAATGGTGTTGCTGAGAGGAAAAACAGGTCTCTTACGGAAATGGCAAGATGTACAGTCAAAAGTCAAGCTTTACCACATTCGTTTTGGCTTGAGGCTACTATGTGTGCCCCTTATGTACTTAACAAATGTCCTACGAAAGCTTGCAGTCTATGACTCCATATGAAGCATCGCATGATATTTCGAAAGCCTTCTATTGAGCACATGTGTATTTTTGGTTGTTTGGCATATGCTTTGGTGCCACAAACGCAGCGCAGAAAATTGGATGATAAGGTTGTCAAATGTATTTTTGTTGGTTATGGTGCTGAAAGCAAAGTAGATTGTACAGATTTCCCCGTTTCATGATGGCTGCTAACGTGGCAGGGCTGCACGGATTTTCGTAATTTGCACTGCCTGCTTTTTGGGGTAGATTTTAGACCAGATGCTTTTGGGGACTATTTGCTTTTGAGTTTGAAGCTTTTGGGGCTCTGCTTTTGGCATTCCTTGCAAACTTTATAAGAGCCCCTAGGGCCTCACTCTGTAGAGCATCTGGATGCAAAGAGTATGAGAGCAAAGGTCCCTCGAGAGTTTTACTTTGCAATGATTAATGAAAAATAAAGACACCAAACTTTGGGGCAAATACCTCTAGGCACGAAACTACGCCGGGCCATGTCAACTCTCTCTCTCTCTCTCTCTCTCTCTCTCTCTCTCTCTCTCTCTCTCTCTCTCTCTCTCTCCTAAAGTTACTGATTATGAAGTTTTTGTTTGTGTGTTGCTACTGATTTCTCGCTTGGTGAAACCGGACTGTACTTTCAAAAAGGGCGGTAGACTTTAGACTTAAACCTTATTTGCTTTCACCCATTTAATTTGTCGCCCACTTTACCTGTACTTTCAAGACACGACAAAGGGGAAAGAGATACAGGCTGCTAGAATGCACCTGTATGAGAAGACCGACACTAGATTGGCCCCTAACTTAGGTGCCCTTTTCGGTATTTCTTTATTGTTTAAAAGAGGGAATAAACGTTGTGGTTCCCTACAAGCTGCCCCACACAAACTTGGCTGAATTTCAACTGTTCCGGCCCGATTTCGGCAACATAATTGTACTAGGACCCTTCACAGTCAGTATTCCCACGCATTGAATGACTTTCCCGACGCATACGGGCACTTTGCAAAACTTGGCGAGAATCTGCAGCACGCTGAATTCTTTGTTTTCAGCCCCGAAAATGCGCCAAATCACCTGTACAGCAGTTCCCCTAGTCATACCGGAGGTAATGACACGAACACATTTTCAGGTCCCAAAATAGCAGTTCCCTAAATTTTAGGAGATGCTGCCATTGTATCTTTCTAGATCATCTGACCCCCTTTGTACACTGCAACCACACCCATAACTGAAATGTAGCCTCTGTAGCAAAGGATTCCACTTTGGCTAGTCAATAACCCCACTTTGGCTAACCATAGTCCTTGTCCAACCTTAGTGCTCTCTTGCCCTCAGGCCTGGACTCCCTCTGAACAGTTCCACACTAGCTATGCAATGCAGGGCAGTTAGATTTCCCGAGGGGTGCTTCCAAAAAGTGAAAATGAATCAATAATAAGAAAGAAATCAACAAAAAGGATAGATAGTAGTCACACGCTGGTGACATACCCCCCTTTTGAAATCTCAAACGTCCTCGTTTGCATCTATGTCGTACATGCTCACAGTCAACACTGATGTATTCAACACCTGCTGTCGACACATGTACGACACATACATGCTCATTGTCAACCCCGGTGTATTCAACACCTCGTCGACACATGTATTGCCTGCGTGTGAACCCCGTCCCAATGACATAGTGGTAGCTTCGCACTCAGCCATAGCTTTGAGTCACTAACTTTCCAATGACAAAATGGTAGCTACTCATTTTGCCACTGTCTTATAGTACACGTTGGGCCCAGTAACACTTTCGAGCATACCCAAACCGACAGTTTAAGAATGCAGTTACACATGTACCCTTTAATAGAAGCAATTACTGTATCCTTGACAAACTGACAAGAAATATTCACTTCTATAGCACTAACTAAACTTTTGGACATTCCATAAGAGCAATTGCCAAACTGACAATCTGTACAGCTCTAACATTCATGTAACATGTATTTGATTTGAGCTCACTTTAAATACCATGTACACCATTTGTTTCATAAGCCATTGTCACACTGACAATCCATGTAGCTTTGAAACTCAAGGGGTCAAGGTAGGTTGCAAATCGAAGGCTTCAAGGTAAAGTGATAACACAGTTGGTGACTCTGCAAGTTCACCTTCTTCCAACCACTTAGCATCCATTGGTGGATAGTTTCTGAACTTTACCAAGTAACGCCTAGCAACCTTGCCTTTCACTTTTCTTTCTTTATGTGCCAAAATCTGCTCCGGGACCAAGATCTCGTCAAGGTCCTCTACTTCCGGCTGATCTTCAGCTGGCATATCTTCTGGCACATCACCCACATAGGGTCTGAGAAGACTCACATGAAACGCATTGTGAATCTTCCAACTGTCAGGCAATTTCAGCCTATATGCAACATCACTGATTATGTCGCACACTTGAAAAGGCCCATAGTAACGCATGTTGAGCTTTGGAAACAGTCTTTCCTTGCCCTTCATCTTCTTTAACCTTGCCTTTTCAAAGCGTAAAAGCACCCAATCACCAAGTGAATATACTACTTCACGACGGTGACGATCAGCTGCTTTCTTTTGCTTTGCCTGAGTCTTTTCTAAGGCCACTTTGACCTTCTTGTACATTTCATCCATGTCCTGAACATACTTATCTGCTTCAAATATCTTGTCCTTTGTATGCAGTATGGGAGGAACTTTCTTGCCACCTTCAACTATCTCAAAAGGTGCCTTGCCAGTTGATGAATGCACTATATTATTGTATGCATACTCCACCAATGGCAAATACTGCTCCCACTTTCCTTTATGCTCTGACACATAGCACTTCAGCAGATCTAGGACAGTAGAATTTGCCTCTTCTGACTGCCCATCTGTTTGAGGATGAAATGACGAAGAGAATTTGAGCGTGGTGCCCATATTCTCAAACAAGCCTCTCCAAAACAAACTTGTCATGCGTGGATCACAGTCGCTAACAATCGACTGTGGCATGCCATGATACTTGAAAATATTGCTCATAAACAAGCGTGCCATCTGATCTAGCTTTATCTTCTTCCTGACAGGGATAAAATGAGCCTGTTTGCTGAATCTGCAAATAATGGTCCAAATACCATCGTTTCCTGTCTGCGTTCTCGGAAGATCAAAGATAAAATCCATAGCAATACTTTCCCATGGTTTATCTGGAATAGGTAGTGGTTGCAATAATCCTGGTGCCTTTTGCCTGTCAAACTTGACCTTCTGGCAAATTAGACATTGTCGCACAAAGGCATCCACATCTCTTCTCAATGTAGGCCACTAGAAGAATGTCTCAACCGCTTTAACTGTAGCATCGATACCACGATGCCCTGCATACGGTGGGACATGACTCTCTTCCATAACTTTGTGTCGCAATAGCTTTGTGACACACAATCTGCCATGCATCATCATGAACCCATCTTTGAGAAGATAGTGTTGATGATGTTGTCCATCCATTAGCTGCTCGAAGACCCTTGCAAAATCTTCATCATTTGCATATTGTTCTCTCATATCATCAAGTTCATGATGATAAGGAATTGACACAGCTGAAATTTGTGGCTTCCTTGACAAGGCATCAGCCACAACATTCTTCTTGCCTTCCACATGCACAATCTGAAAATGGAACATGGACAAGATATTTGCCCATCGCATATGCTTCTCAGATAACTTTGTCTATGTCAAGAAGTATCTGATGGTCCATTTAAAAAACGAAATCTGCACCTAGCAGGTAGTGTTTCCAACTTAAGAGCGCATGAATCACGGCCTGCAATTCTTTTTCATAGACTTGCATAGTCTTTTCTGGCCCTTGCAAGATTCTACTCTCATAGGCTACTACCCTGCCATCTTGCATTAGCACTACACCAATGCTACTACCACAGGCGTCACACTGGACCACAAATGACTTCCTAAGATCTGGCAACACAATGACTGGATCTGAAGTCATCTTTTCCTTTAAGAGATTAAAAGCTGAAATCTCTTTCTGTGTCCATCTAAAGGTGACTGCCTTGTTTTGAAGAGCATGTAAAGATGAAGCAATCTCAGCGAAATTTCGGATAAACCTTCTGTAATAGGAGCATAGTCCCAAGAAACTTCGGACATCGTGCACCGTCTTTAAATCTGGCCATGACTTGATCGCTTCAACTTTTGCAGGATCCATTCTGACACCATCCTTTGAGACAATGTGTCCCACAAAGTGAATCTCTTCCAAAAAAAACTCACTTTTCTTTGCATTGATGAGCAACCTATGACTGCGTAGCTCTTTGAACACAATGGCCAAGTGATGCCTATGCTCCTCTTCATTCTTTGAATAGATTATCATGTCATCAAAGAATGTACCAACAAACTGCTGGTGTGGACGGAAAATTATGTCCATCATCCGATTGAACGTAGCAGGAGCATTTGTGAGACCAAAGGGCATCACTAAAAATTCGTAAAGGCCAAACGTTGTTCTAAAAGCAGTCTTGTGCACATCCTCTGATCTCATGCGGATCTGATGGTACCCACTCTTTAGATCTATCCTGCTAAACATAGCTGCTCCTTCTAATTTGTCCAGAATGTCATCAATTCTAGGTATAGGGAACCTATTCTTGATGGTATTCTTGTTCAGTGCCTGGTAGTCGATGCACATACGCCATGAGCCATCCTTTTTCTGCACCAACAACACTGGAGAACAGAATGGGGATGAACTGGGCTGAATCAGCCCCTTTTCTAACAGCTCCTGTACTTGGCCCATTATCTCTTTCTGCTGAGCCGCACTAACCCTGTACGGAAGCTTATTTGGTGGGCTACTGCCTGGCACCAAATCTATCGCATGGTCCTCGGGTCTCTCTGGCGGTAATTGGAACCTCATTGGGAACGTGCTTCTTCGCTGAATTTTTCTTGGCTGATCCTTCCTTGACGCCAGTATTGAATTCACAATCTTCTCTCTTGAGCAAACCATTGCCAGTGTTTGCTACCTCGATGAGCTGCGTCAAAGTAGTGACTTTGGTCTTCGTGCAGTACTTTCTCAATCCTTTGGGTAGGCCACAACAGTATTTTTCAATCTGTTCTGTCAATGGCACAAACCTATAGGAAGTTACTGCAAGTAGAGCTTTCCAAAACTTCCGATTGTAATCATCCAGATTCTTGCAAGTGGCAGCATTAAGCTAGTGCCATTCTGTCATGACATCTGCTTCAAAGTCATCAGATAACCATGCTGCTGCAAAAATATGCTTGAAGTAAATCCATGTGGACGGAGCTTGCCCTTGCAGCAATAAAGTTGTCCACCATTGTCCCGCATTCCCTGTCAAGAAAGTGGTTGCCTTGCGGACCTTTGAAGCCTCTGTAAAGTTTCCCCCTGCATAGGCTGTCACAAAGTGATGACGTGGCGGACAACAGAAACCCTAATTTCTGCCAGAAACCCTAAAATTCCTGCAAACCCTAATTTTTGCCAAAAACCCTAAATTCCGGAAATCGCGGAGGCGGATTATTATTAAAAAAAAATATTTTTTTTTTTTTTTTTTTGGAAAATGATGAGCGACGCGAATTTTGCTTTTGCTTTTTTTTTTTAAAAAAAAAAGAGAAAAGACTCTCAAGAGAGAGAGAACTGATGCTTTTGATTTTAAAAGCTTTTGGGGCTCTGCTTTTGGGCATCCCTTGTAACCTTTAAATTAGTGGTGAGGGCCTCACTTCTCAGAGCATCTGGACGCAAAGTCTGAGAGTGAAACCCTAACCGCTCTCTTGTACTTTGATGATTGATTAATATAAAAAGAAATACCGAAAGGGGCGCCAGTCTTTGGGGCCAATATCTCTAGGCACGGAACTCCGCCGGGCCAGTGCAAATCTATTGTGATCTGTGAATTGTTTTGAAGTGGTTATTTGGTGCTGTCGCGGTTGATTCTTGACTTGGAGTGTCCAAGTTTGTTACAGTGGTATCAGAGCACGGCCGATTTCTCTTCTACGGGAAATCCGATCTCCGAATTTTTTTTCCGCGGCACCTATGGCTTCAGGCAATGATCAGTCGACTCCCTCTGCATCTGGAGATGCGGGCTGGGATCACAACGAAGATTCAGACAAGAGAGTATGGCCCGCCTCGGCCTACTCAGGCGGAGCAAACAGAGATGGAGCGTCGTCAATTGATTGGCGATGCAACAAAGATGATGCTCAATTTTGCCAAGGACCCGAAGATGGTAAAATATATGAACCAGACCTCTTTGAAAGAGGTACAGATGGAGTGGCAGAGAACCACAACACCACTCCCGAAACCCGCTCTCAAGAAACCTTCTGTCTCCAAGAAATATACGGAGAAGGAACTGGAGAACGTGGTTGATACACGGATTGCTAAGCTTTTTGACACGCAAAAGAAATCCAAAAAGCACGGCAAAAAGCAGAAGAAAGGCACTGACTTCCCGGGATATTTAGGTCGTCGGTCGACATTTGACAAGGCAAAGAAATTGAAGAAGCGCGTCAAGTTTGAAGACCTACCCAGTTCTTCTTCTTCTTCTTCTGACAGTTCTTCTAGCTCCTCGGATTAGAGCGAAGAAGACAGAAAAAAAGCAAAAACCGAAGCAAGACACAAAGCTTCGGAACGGGCAAGAAAAAGGCAAAGAAGGCTACATCTCGCCCAGAGACTGACAGTTCTACTGAGGACTCGTCTACAGACAGCTCAGATTCCGATGACGGAAAGTTTTATGCGAACAAGAAGAATTTTTACAAAGCCAACCAGTATGACTTTCTCGAAGATAACAGCAAGAAAGTCCGAGAGTTTAAGGAAGGTGGCCACTCGATCAAGTTTGATACTTTTCAGGATACTCAGATGCTTCGAAGGCTTTGTCTCTTATACAGCAGTTTGACATCGCTTTCGCGGGAGGACGCTATTCAGAGCACTCCAAGATTCGGAGAGCTGCCTCTTACTCTGAGGGGAATGCTCGTACTTGGTGGTCCACGCTTCTATTAAGCAAGACTGTGCCAGTTACATGGCTGAAATTCAAGAGGCTTTTTATTTCTTCTTGGTTGACTCAAGAGTTTGAGCGAGATATACGAGCTGCTTGGAACCATCTCCGGATGACCAAGAGCGATACAGTGAATTCTTATTGTGAAAGATTCTGGAGCTCTTTTCTACCCGCCTCTTCATTCAAGAAGATCTCGTTCAGAGAACAAATTGAGCGGTTTACCTTGGGTCTACCTACAGAGATCCGAGATCACTGCTTGGAACAGAAGTCAGCTTCTATTCAGGAGTTGATGAGTCATGCGAAGCGGGGCTTTGCCATTCACTCTTGCAGTCTGACCTACCCCACAGATGAGGCCATGACACAACGAGCCAAACAGACTTCTGGGAATGAAAGTAGAATGAAAAAGAGCAACCCAGAGAAAAATAAAAAGAAGGATGCACGACCCAAGCTTACTCCTGAGGAGAGAGCTCGCTTCATCAGAGAGGGGAAGTGCTTTGGATGCGGGAAACATGGACATATTTCCGCAAAGTGCCCTGATAAGGCACAGAAAGAACAGAATGATAAAGACGACGACAGGTCTGAGAGTTCGAGAGCAGCTGAGGAATGTGGCAGAAAAGGCAGATAGAAAAGCAGAACTGGTACCACATGGCGTGGGACTTGCACCGAATCAAATGAATGAAAGTACAAACTTTGCCGTTTTTTTTTGGGGCAAAGTGAAGGATCAAGAAGCTCTTTTGAAGGAGCCAAGGCCAACTTCTTTTCACTTGGAATTGGCGGCTCGATTTGGAACTGCGCCCGACAGACTGACGCCACTGGCGGAGGTAGTTCGACTGGCACCCGGATGGGATGTTGCCATTACACCGAGCATTGGCAAACTTCGTTTGCAATGACAGGGGTGTTCAGGGCACGTGAGTGACGTTCTACTCGGGATCCCTTGGTACCACAAGAACTACGCCGTGGTTGACTACCGGGCCGAGAAAGCGACTTTGATAAATGAAGGGCTTAGAGATTGTACTTGATGAACTTCAGTTTTCTTACTCATTCTTTTGGGAGAACTGAACCATGGATAAAAGTTGAATATGTTTTGACCTGAAGAAAAGAACGCCAAGATTTTTTTCTCCACGCTCATGCCGATTGCTTTTGAGAGGGCCTGAAGATCATACCATTGATCTGATATCTGGAAGCACGCCACCGAATCGGCCACCTTATCGTGTGAGCCGAGTACAGAATGAAAAGATTATGAACTCAGTGAAAGACCTCTTGGAAAAGGGTCTTGTCCAGCTTAGTACTTCACCGTATTGCTCTCCAGTGTTGTTGATTTTGAAGAAAGACAGATCTTGGAGAATGTGCATCGATTATAGCACTCTCAACGAAATCACCATCAAGAACAGATTTCCGATTCCTAGGATCGATGATATACTCGACAGGTTACAGGGATCCTCGTGCTTTAGCAGGATTGACTTGAAGAGTGGATATCATCAGATCAGGATAGCGCCAGGAGATGTCTACAAGACAGCTTTTCGGACGACTTTTGGGTTATTTGAGTTTTTGGTGATGCCTTTTGGCTTAACCAATGCTCCTGCGACATTTAACCGGATGATGGACAGGATTTTTCGAGAGTACAGGCTATTTGTTGGCACTTTCTTTGACGACATCATTCTTTTCTCCAAGAATGAGGCAGAACACAGAGATCATCTGCTTCAAGTCTTTTAGGCATTACGAGATCACACGCTAGTGATTAATGCAAAGAAAAGTGAATTTTTTCCTACCATGGATACACTTTTTGGGACACATTGTGTCAGCAGCACAACAGGAGTGCGAATGGACCCGGCCAAGATAGAGACTATCCGTGATTGGCCCGATTTGAGGAATGTCCATGAAGTTAGAAGCTTCTTGGGACTATGTTCATACTACAGGCGGTTCATACGAAAGTTTGCAGAGGCTGCTTCCCCTTTGCATATCTTGACACAGAAAGGAGTACCTTTTTCGTGGGGACCCACAGAGGTGACTGCCTTTCAGACATTGAAAGAGAAATTGACTACGGGACCTATTTTGACTTTGCCGGACTTGCAGAAGTCATTCGAAGAATATTGTGATGCTTGTGGTCGTAGTCTGGGTGCGGTCTTGATACAAGAAGGCCATGTCATAGCTTACGAGAGCCGTTTGTTCTCTAGGCCGGAGATGACAGCACAGATTTATGAGAAAGAGCTTTTGGCGGTTATCCATGCTCTTACTCAGTGGCGGCATTACCTACTCGGAGCGGATTTTATTGTCTTTACAGACCATCAGAGTTTGCGCTACTTCTTGTCACAGAAGCAGCTTTCGGAAAAGCAGATGCGGTGGGCGAACATCTTGTCACAGTTTCACTTCCAGATTGTCCATGTGCAGGGACAGAAGAATGTGGTGGCAGATGCTTTGTCTCGGAAACCGTTGGTTCTGGCTATTTCCGCGATACATCATAGGAGCTTCGAGGATATGGTCGATCAATATGCCACAGATACAGATTTTGCAGATATTTTTACACGGATACGGGATGGGGAGACAGTAGCGGGATACTCCCTTCGGGAAGGCTACTTGATGAAAAAGACTATGTTGTGCGTTACACAGCCGTTGAGGGAAAAGGTTATGACTGAATGCCACTGTCCACCTTTTACAGGTCACCGCGGCATTGCTACCACCATGAAAGGGGTAGAGAGATATTTCTTTTGGCCGAGACTCAAGAAAGATGTGGAAGAGTTTGTGCGCAGTTGCTTGGTATGCCAGAAGGTCAAGTTTGACAGGCATAAAGCACAAGGATTGTTACAGCCTTTACCCATACCCACCCGCCCCTGGGAAAATATTGAAATGGATTTCATTTTTTTTTTTATCTCCCGAGAATACAGAATGATCACGATGATTTTCCGATTACATGGCACGCCTGAGACGATTGTCTCCGACAGAGACCCCAGATTTATGAGTTTGTTTTGGAAGGCAATTTGGGAGAACATTGGGACGCGGTTGCAGTTCTCGTCATCGTTCCACTTGCAGACTGACGGGCAATTTGAGATTGCCAATTCAGTGGTTCTAGATTTATTGAAGTCTTATATCTCAGATCAGAAGACTCAATGGGAAAGATATTTACCTTTGGTGGAATTTGCCTACAATAACACGATACACTCGTCGACAGGGAAGGCGCCATTTGAGATTGTTGAAACTGCTGCGAAGGTTCCATCCTTCCTGAGCACGAAAGATTAGAAATTTTGAAGCGGATGTATATTCGCGAGATTTGGATACAGCTTTTGCCAAGGTTCGCGAGACTTTGCAGGAGTCTCAAGAACGACAGAAAAAGGCAGCGGATCGCCATCGTCGCGACTTGAAACTGAAGAAGGATGATTGGGTGCTCTTACTTTTGAGAAGGCACGTCTAAGAAAGAAAAAGGGAAAGGAGAGGCTTTTTCCAAAGCTTAGTATGTGATACTACGGACCTTTCCAGATTACTGACAAGATAAATGATGTCTCCTTCCGATTGAAACTGCCAGATACTTGGAGGATTCACAATGCATTTCATGTGAATCTCTTGAAACCTTTTAAAGGTGATGTGCCTGATGATGGGGAGCCTGATGAGCAACCCGAAGTGGAAGAAAACGAGGAGATCCTTGTTCCTGAACAGATTTTGGCACATAAGGATACGAAGAAAGGTAAAGTCCGAAGGCGGTTCTTGGTTAAGTTCAAGAACTTTCCTGCATTTGATGCGAAGTGGATGGAGGAGGAGGACCTAGCAGATACTCCTCGGATTGTGAAACTTTACCTCGATGTTTTGGTTTAGCATAGTCTACTCCAAACGGAACCCAGAAACTCAGCTTGGCCGAAGATCTGGTGCAGTGGGATGCACAAGAGGGGAGTTACTCCACTCCTTTGTCAACAGATGCCTCGATTTTGATACTAAAGTCACTGATGTCTCTTTGAGCTTCAGGGATACTGAGAGCTGACAGTATTCTGCTGGATGACTTTATGAAATGGAATTCCTGATTATGATACTGATTTGTTCTTGACTTCTTGTGAGTGCAGGAACTGATAGCCGAAATGACTGCAGCATTTTGGTCTGATTGATCTCGAATAGACATGGTTGCAATAGGGGTTAGTCAATCGGACATCGATGAGGTCCCGATTGGACCTAGATGTGATTGCTAGCTACATTGCCGATAAATCATGGTCTAAGATCCGAATGAATGTTGAATGTCATGTGATGTCCTGTGATGTCTGGTGATGTCCTGTGATGTCGTGTGATGTGACTGTCGATTTTGTACATGTGCTAGATGTGTGTTCCTAGTACGTAGGTACTAACAGTCAGTGTCTGCTAAGACGGTTTATGGCTTTTGTCGGTTTTGCAGGCGTAATCGCGGTCGATTACAATGCTTTCAAGAGGGGGGTATGTCACAAAGTGATGACGTGGCGGACAACAGAAACCCTAATTTCTGCCAGAAACCCTAAAATTCCTGCAAACCCTAATTTTTGCCAAAAACCCTAAATTCCGGAAATCGCGGAGGCGGATTATTATTATAAAAAAAAAATTTTATTTTTTTTTTTTGGAAAATGATGAGCGACGCGAATTTTGCTTTTGCTTTTTTTTTAAAAAAAAAAAAGAGAAAAGACTCTCAAGAGAGAGAGAACTGATGCTTTTGATTTTAAAAGCTTTTGGGGCTCTGCTTTTGGGCATCCCTTGTAACCTTTAAATTAGTGGTGAGGGCCTCACTTCTCAGAGCATCTGGACGCAAAGTCTGAGAGTGAAACCCTAACCGCTCTCTTGTACTTTGATGATTGATTAATATAAAAAGAAATACCGAAAGGGGCGCCAGTCTTTGGGGCCAATATCTCTAGGCACGGAACTCCGCCGGGCCAGTGCAAATCTATTGTGATCTGTGAATTGTTTTGAAGTGGTTATTTGGTGCTGTCGCGGTTGATTCTTGACTTGGAGTGTCCAAGTTTGTTACATAGGCCTTGTCAAACTGCTGGAGGAATGAGAGAGCCTTCTTCCTGTCATCAAACCCTGTAAAGGTCATGAATGTCACACCTTTGCCACCTTCTTTGTACGGAGTTGGCCTCTCCAGCGGTGTTAAGTTGTCATATGGAAGTGACTGAAACATGGGAACACTGTTAGGGTTCATTTGTGTTCCCTAACCGCAATTAACTTGACCTGGAAATGCCATATTTGGCTGCTGATTTGTAATTCCAGCCATACCAAAATTTGCCTGTGGCATCCCAAATTGGACCTGAGTGCTTTGAAACCCTGGTAGCATGCCCGTGACACCATACATGGGGTTAGGCATCATCGTTTGAGCACCCCCGAACACTGTTCCTGGCGTGTAAAACTGATTTCCAGGTGCATGACCAGCCATGCTCTGGAATACCGATCCACCTCCAAAATAGCCAAAATGTACTGAAGGTGGTGGGAAGACCTGTTGCATAGACTGTAGGTTGCTTCCCTGCCCATTAGAACAAGTTATAGGCTACTGAAAAGTGGCTGGCTGAACTGGTACATCTTGAAAGACTGGCATCTCAGCCACCTGTTCTTGCACCTTAGGCACAGGTATTGGAGACTGCATGTTCTCCGTTAAGTGTACAGGTGTTTCCATTGACTCTGCAGTATGAATCACCTGTGTTCGAGCCTTAACAGGCTTTTGAATATGATCCAGTGACCCAACTTGCTGAGACGAAAGAGAAGGTTGCAGAAAGGCTAAAAACCTCGGGTTCTGCATTACTTGTGTGAACATAGCCACAGCAGTAGCCAACTGGGTCCTGAATATATCATCATCCGTCTGTGGTGGTCTTGAAGACTCACCCACTTCATGTGTCTGTTGACCCTGTGAAGAGGAAACCTCTTCAGTCACATCATCTGGTCTGTCAGCCATAATTGCAATTCCCTGTGTCTGGTCTATGATCCCCTGTGTCTTCAAGCCCAAACTGACCAAGGCTCACTTCTATGGGAAAAAGTGATTTAATCCCGGCAATGGAACCATGAAACCGGCCTGTACTTTCAAAAAGGACGGTAGACTTTAGACTTAAACCTTATTTGCTTTCACCCATTTAATTTGTCGCCCACTTTACCTGTACTTTCAAGACACAACAAAGGGGAAAGGGATAAAGGCTGCTAGAATGCACCTGTATGAGAAGACCGACACCAGATTGGCCCCTAACTTAGGTGCCCCTTTCGGTATTTCTTTATTGTTTAAAAGAGGGAATAAACGCTATGGTTCCCTACAAGCTACCCCGCACAAACTTGGCTGAATTTCAACTGTTCCGGTCCGATTTCGGCAACATAACTGTACTAGGACCCTTCACAGTCAGTATTCCCACGCATTGAATGACTTTCCCCACGCATACGGGCACTTTGCAAAACCTGGCGAGAATCTGCAGCATGCTGAATTCTCTGTTTTCAGCCCCGAAAATGCGCCAGATCACCTGTATAGCGGTCCCCTCGCGTCCCCGAACCTCCTGGGGGTATTAGGGACCGTTTAGGGCCAAAACCCTAAACCTGCAAAAATACACAGCAGGCTGTAATTTACTGTTTCGGGCTCCGTTTGGCGTGCCGGTCGCATCCGTAGCAAGTCCTCGAGCTCCTGCACGTGTAGGGCTACTTGCCCTTTGAATCGGACGAGATTTCTGGCGTGAAACCTCTCCGAATTCACCTGTACCTACGGGGGATTAGCCGCTAGCTAATCCAATACCTGTGCAAGAGGCTCTTGCCTCGGCAATCGCGCATGAACCCACACAATTGTACATTGGTCAATTGAAAAGCCCGCTAGAGGGGCATAACATACTGCCATAGGGGAGAGAGAGGGCAGTGCGTAGCGTGCAGGGCATCAATCCTGGCACCGCACTGTACATAGGAGGGAAAGGAAGCACTCCATAGCTCTCAACCTGTGACAAAATCTGCAAATGAGCCTCTCCCAGCTTAAAATTCAGCGCCACTTCTTCCTTGAGGAGGCAAGTGCACAGAAATGTGCCACTTGGCACATTTACAAGCATTTTCCCGTTTCGGGTTTGCTGCTTAAAAATATCTTGACCGGTTGCCCAGTTGACTTCGCAGCAAAGTAATAAAATGTTCCCCTAGTCATACCGGAGGTAATGACGCGGACACATTTTCAAGTCCCAAAATAGCAGTTCCCTAAATTTTAGGAGATGCTGCCATTATTGTATCTTTTTGGGTCATCTGACCCCCTTTGTACACTGCAGCCACACCCATAACTAAAATGTAGCCTCTGTAGCAAAGGATTCTACTTTCGCTAGTCAATGACCCCACTTTGGCTAACCATAGTCCTTGTCCAACCTTAGTGCTCTCTTGCCCTCAGGCCTGAACTCCCTCTGAACAGTTCCACACTAGCTATGCAATACAGAGCAGTTAGATTTCCCGAGGGGTGCTTCCAAAAAGTGAAAATGAATCAATAATAAGAAAGAAATCAACAAAAAGGATAGATAGTAGTCACACGCTGGTGACACTTGGAGTGTCCAAGCCTGTTACAGTGGTATCGGAGCATAGAAAGATTCTTCTTCTACATAGGATCCGATCCTTTTTGTAGCACACGCAGGTTTTTGCGAAAGAATCTTAGTGTCCCGACCCCGGACCTATTAGCGACTTCCACCCTTCGTACATCACGCATTGGACGGACTCCCGTCTCCATTGCTCTGTCTTACAGGGCATAAGCCATAATGAATTCGAGATTACTCATGGGTTCTCTCAGAGAATCTGACAAAGATAACACCTTTAGGTGGGCAGGCAAAAGAAAAGTTGAAATCCGGTGCACGACCTGAAGAAAAGAATGAAGATTTCGACAGATTCTTGGTGGAAAATTTTACTAGAGCAGAGTACAAACGTCAATTGCAACTTGACACACGTGTCAAAAGATTGATCAAGTACTCCTGAGACCCAAGACTTGAGAAACACCTGAAGAATTACCCGATTGATGCCTCTTTCACATCCTGAAAATCACATGATTGATTCCTGGTAGTACACCACCCAACCGGCCACCTTACAGAGTTAGTCGAGGCCAAAATAGAGAAACAATGAACCAGAACAGACTTCCACATTACGAAGATTGATGATATACTTGACAAACTTCAGGATTTACTTGCCAAATTGACATGAAGAATGGTTATCATCAGATCTGAATTGCTCCCCGAGATGTCTACAAGACAACTTTTGGGATTTTCAGAGAGTTTACAAGCACTACGGAAGCATAAATTGGTTATAAACGTGAAAAAGAGCGGATTTTTCTTCCCTGAGATACACTTCCTGGGATGGACCTGGCCAAAACTGAGACTATTCGTTATTGGCCTGATTTGAATCATGTTCATGAGTTCAAAGCTTATATGGGCTTGTGCTCATATTATTGGTGGTTCGTTCGAAAATTTGCACAGATAGTTTCTCTTTTGCACTTATTGACTCAAAAAGGAGTCCCTTTCTCGTGTACGACAAAGGTGACTGCTTTTCACACACTTAAAGAAAAATTGACTATTGGACCAATATTGGCTTTGCCAGATCGGCAAAAGCCGTTCGAAGTTTATTGTGATGCTTGTGGTCGTAGTCTGGGAGTGGTCTTAATGCAAGAAGGCCATGTGATTGCTTATGAAAGCAAAATGTTTTCAAGGCCAGAATTAGTAGCACAGATCTATGAGAAAGAGCGACAGAGGTGACTGCTTTTCAGACCCTTAAAGAAAAATTGACTATTCGACCAATGTTGGCTTTGCCAGATCTGCAAAAGCCGTTCGAAGTTTATTGTGATGCTTGTGGTCGTAGTCTGGGAGTGGTCTTAATGCAAGAAGGCCATGTGATTGCTTATGAAAGCAAAATGTTTTCAAGGCCAAAATTAGTAGCACAGATCTATGAGAAAGAGCTATTGCCAGTGATCCCTGCTCTTACACAGTGACGACACTATTTACTCGGAGCTGATTATACAGTCTTTACGGATCACCAGAGTTTACGCTACTTCTTGTCACAGAAACAGCTTTTGGAAAAGCAGATGCGATGGGCTAACATCTTGTCACAATTTCACTTCCACCCATAGTCCGCCTTTTACAGGCCACCGCGGCATAGATACCACCTTGAAGGGTGTGGAGCGTTACTTCTATTGGCAGAGGCTTAAAAAGGATATGGATGACTTTTGTTCGCAGTTGTTTAGTATGCTAAAAGTTGAAAGTTCAAATTTTGACAGGCATAAGGCAGTAATCTGCTGGATGACTTAATGAAAGAAGTACTTCGACATGGGAATTCCCGGAACTGATTCTGATTGATGAACACTCTAACATGTGACGGTGCTGGAGTGCAAGACTGAAAGACAAAATGACTGCAACATTTCCATCTTGAAAATCTCTATAGACATGATCACAATAAGGATTAGTTAGCCCGACATTAGTGAGGTCCGGGATGGATCTAGATGCGATTACTAAATATGGTTGCTCGCAATCGTGGTCTGAGATTTGGAATGAATTTTTTTGTGATTGATTTGATCTATCATGTGATGTCATGAGATGTGATGTGATTGTCGTCTTTATACAAGTGCTAGATGTGTCGTGCCTAGTGCGTCGGTACTTAGAGTCGGTGTCTACTGAATCAGTTTATAGCCTGTCTGTTTTGCAGGCATAATCGAGGGTGATTACAATTCTTTCAAGAGGGGGGTATGTCACAGAATGATGGCGTGGCACTCTGGGGCCTCACTCTACAGAGCATCTAGACACAGAGTCTGAGTGCAGAGATCCCTCGAGAGTAGTTGTCACGTGCACATCTAACCCTATGAGTACGTGGACAAGCTACTTCATGACAAGGGTTCAGTTCAGTCAAGTCAATCTAGAATAGGAAGTGATCTAGCACTTTTGTGAGTCTGTTCGCAAACCGTGCATGTTCAGACACTTATTTTATATGTATATCCTCTGGTTGCACACGGCATGATCATCAGCATTACCATCAGAATCCATCGGGAGCATTTTCCAATGCACAGAACCTATTTTCCACATTTTTGACATTTTTCACTTATTATTTTTAGATGACTTTGTTGGGAACTAGGTAGGGCAAATTTACTAAGTTTGTATATATAGAAACCTAGCGCTAGCACTTTTTGGCAGCAGAAACTCAGTTCAACAGGCACCTTCTCAGCAAGACCCCAGCAGGCCTAGCGTTTTTGCACCAGTTGCACGACCTAGCGTTTTTGCACCCAGATCATCCAGCGTTTTTGCACTTGCAGATTCTCGGCGACAATAGAACAACAGATCAGCCTAGCGTTTTGCATTTGCAACACCACCGGCGACAGCAAAACCAGCAAAAGCCCTAGCGTTTTTGCAAGGAGACAGAATTCAACCTAGCGTTTTTGGATCAGCCTCGACCTGAGCGTTTTTGCAGTTCCATCGCGACAAGGCAACAAGAAGACCAGCGTTTTCAGTTTTCAGCATAGACACTCTGCAGAACAACCCCCGAACCTCGCATATCTCACCTTCCCGCAGCAGATCCTCGCCACACAGTCAGATCCCGCAAAGTTTGCAGATTCAGCCCGGAAAACGAAGATTTCAGCATCTACGTTTTCAGTGCGTCGTCGTTGCATCGTCATCATCGACATCATCACCGACATAGAGTCAGAATTCAGCAGATAAAGATTTGCAGATTTCAGCCCTTAGCATTTTCAGATTTCAGCCCGTCTCATCATCGTACTCATCGTCGTCGACATCGTTGGCGAGTCCAAAGCATTGTAGAGATGTGTGCAATCATAAGTAGACCGCTCTCGCCATAGAGAGGGGCCCTTGGAGGAGGGTTTGACAACTTACCTGGTGTCATATTCTTCTCTCTCTACCTCTTAGTCTCAGCACCTTCATTCACAGTGTTTATCCACTTTGTTTGTGATCACTTGCACTCTCTCATTAAAGGAAGAGAAGGCTCTCCCTTCCGTAAGTATAAAAGGCATGGGAAATCTGTTTTTGATAGTGATATGGTTTAGTGCTCGATAGTCCACACACATACGGTATGTACCAAGTCTTACGACAGAGTTGACTGGGACTTTTTGGAGGGCACTTTACGCAGGATGGGGTTCTCAGATGCTTGGATCAGAGGTGTCAGCTCTCTACAGGTGTGCGCACAGTCAGGTGCTCTTGGCAGGGAGAAGAGGGGAACGCTTCATGATTACGCGTTTGGTTAGACAGGGTTGCCCTCTAGCCCCCTTCCCCTTTCTTTTCTATATTGAGGCGATGAGCAAATTTTTGGTTTGCGTGGTTTAGAGCTCCCTATTAGGGGAGACGAGCTACTTGACATTGAGTTTGCTGACAACTCAGCCATGTACTTGGAGGGCCAAGAGGCCAATCTGCATAGGTGTGAGCAGGCACTCGAGGTGTTTTGCTATGCATCAAGAGCACTGATCAACTGGAAGAAGACAGTGGCGTTCTAGATTGGCAGTGCTTCTACGCCTGATTGGTCGTCAGGTGAGGGCTTCAAGTGGATTCCCCTCAGGATAGGGATTCCAGTACGCTATCTGGGTTGTCAAATTGGCTTAGACTTGTCCCCTGAGCAGCAAACTACTCCCCTTCTCCTGTCCATTAGGAGGAAACTGCTTCACTAGAGTTCGGCACATCTCTCTTTGGCACGCAGAGATATAGTGGCCAACCAAGTGTTGTTGGCTACTATGTGGTACATCACGTCTTGCTGGATCTTCTCGAGCTCCTGTATCAACCAGCTAGAGAGGCTGATCAGGAACTTTCTGTGGTCAGGGCGCAACACCCAGTTAGCCCTAGCCAAAGTGGCTTGGCAGGTCATCACCTTACCATGTTCTCAAGGGGGGGGGGGGGGGGGGGGCGGCGGCGGCTAGGGATCACTGATCCAGCATAGCATAGCAGAGCAGAGCTCTCCTTGGGAAGTTTGTGGTCAGAGACTGCTTTCAAGGGAGGAACCCTGGAAGGAGTTGTTGCTTCACCGGCTTCGAGCTGGAGCCCATCCATCATGAGGATTTTTACAAAGATGTGCAAAAGTTGGTGCGAGTAGGAGGTTGGAGGACCGGTTTGTTGCGGGAGCAGCTGAGGAGTGGCCTGGAGCAGCATCAATCCGCTTGAGGCAGCCCCTTGTTTGGAACCCCATGGTTAGCACTCATAGAAGCCACCTGGTTGGTAGTAGGCCTCATGCTTCTTGGAGTCCCATGGCAGAGGGTCCAGCCCGCACTCTCGGTGATTGGCTTCAAATTTCAGGATTGTTTGAGGAGGTTCAGAGCATCCAGCTACGAGGCATGAGGGGGGCGCAGAGCATGTGTCAGGATATTACAAAGGCTTTACCAGCTGAGTGGCTCACCCCTCTAGAGGCAGCAGCTCCCAGATGGATGGGGGCCTTCATGCAACTAGACGTCCTCATTGCAATTCGAGCTTGCTCGGAGTCATATCCCACATGTTCTTTGAGGTTCACGGAGAGGGTCGCAGTAGAGGCTCCACAGGTTGAAGTGTAAGGTGCAGCAGAATGAATGTTTGAACTTTGCTCAAGATGAGTACTCCGAACTGTGATCAAGGTTCCTTTTTGTTCTTATGGAAGGTAGAGCCTTCCGTTCTTAATGAGAGAATGCTATGATCACAAACAAAGTGAATGGACGCTGTGCGTGCAAGTGTATGAGACTGAGAGATAGAGAGAGGAGAGATACGACACCAAAGACGACGTAAAACCCTCCTCCGAAGGCCCCACTCCCGTCGGCGAGAGTGGTCTACTTATGATTGCACAAGGTGGTACAATGATGATGCATGGAAACTGATGCAGCTTGGGACTATGTCGGTGACGACGATGGGGATGGCGACGACGACCTAAGGGCTCAAATCTGCAACCTTCTAACTGCTGTCAACAAAACGCTATTGCTGAAAATCTGGGGCTGATTCGGGGCTGCTGAAAATGATGATTTGCTGTGCTGAAAAACGCTGATTTGCTGTTGTGCTTAGGGCTGAAACCACGGCCGGATCGGATGCTCTTCAAAGCTGAAAACGCTGCCTGTTTTGATGCCAAAAACGCAGCCTGATCTGGTACAAAAAACGCTAGGAAGACTGATGTCAAAAACGCTAGCAATCTGGAACTTCTTCTGGCGATGGGATCTGGATGCAAATAAGCTAGTGGCTGTGAGGCATGCTTGTGGTGGAGATCTGCTGGAAACAGAAACGCTAGGGCTGAAGCTGTGGGAAAAACGCCAATGGCTGGGAGAGGGAAATCGCCAAGGCAAGGGAGGTTCTTGATGGTTCTTGCTGAGAAGGTGCCTCTTGAGCGTGGAGCTCCTGCTGCCTCTTCTGCCATTGAGTGCTAACTTGGGTTTGCTTGTATACAAACTTAGCAAAATTGCCCTACCTACTTTTGTTGGAAAGTCACTTAAATTAATAAGTGAAAAATGTCAAAAATAGGGAAAATAGGCTAAATGCACTTGAAAAATCCCCTAACTGATTCTAATGGATTCTGATGGGAATACTGATGATCATGCTGTGTGCAACCAGAGGATATGCATCTATACCAAGTGACTAGGCATGCACGGTCTACGAATAGACTCACAAAAGTGCCAGATCACTTCTAATCTAGACTGATTGGACTGATTGAACCCTATTATGTTGTAGCTTGTCCACGGACACATAGGGCTGGATGTGTCACGTGACATCCCCTCCTTTTCAAAGCGAGGTACTGGTACCGAACTGTATGGCGTCGAGGGAGATCGCCAATAGCATCCGGAATCCTGGAAGGGACTCTTCGCCGACCCACTTTGATGTGTGGATCGTACGATACTTGAACTTCATAAAGGTCTGCAACGCTTGCTTCTTTGGGCCGCGTCGAAAGCGACACAAAGTCTTATGTGGCTCCTTCAATGCTTCAACTTCGTCTAGAGTCAAGCTTCTTCCTTCTTCAAGAATCTCCATGGCTGAAAATTCCTGAAACCATTTCCAACACAAAACCATGAACATACCCATTCCATGTAGAGTGAGTGGAGAAAATCTTGTCTTCGCTAAAGACTATGTATGCAATGTAGATAAACATAGAGACAGAGTGACAAACCGTTCATCAAACACACGCAAACAATGAGATCGAATCTTTCTCTTATGATCTAGAGCAATCAACTGTGGCAATTCACAATGGAAATGCGCATGCTTGGTGCTCCTACTTTCACGTGCTCGTTCTACAAATGTGTCATGCCAAGGAAGAGACGTGGAATGTGACTTCCTTGAATGCATACTTTTTAGCTTTTCATGAACAATCCGCATACATTCGTGCTCATTCATGAGTGAAACGTGCTCAACGTACAATATGTCATGCCTCGTAAAAGGGATCTCATAAAGACGCTGACTAAAATACAGGAAACGATCACGAATGAAACACTCGAACAATGCGTGCATATCAATCGTGCGAACACATAATACTTCCTGTAAGGGTTCTTTGGACCTAAGCTCAAGAGCCAAGATCGGTTCTTCCTGAATGATCGAATCGTCCTATGGGGGTTCTTTGGACCTCGACTCGAAAGCCAAGATCGGTTCTTCGTGATTGATCGAATCTACACGAGGTTAGCTTCGCTAGAAAAAGCATCCATTAGCACATCATCCTTGTGAACAATCACATCATCTTCATGGAACTCATCATGCATGAGAGAAATCACATCTTGATCATGCAAATCATCATTATCATTCAAATCATCATGCTTCTCATAATCATGCAAATCCTGTGTCATGCTTTGGAGAAAAAGAGACAGAGAGAGTCTCCTTCTCATGAATCCGTTCAATCTTGTCCTGCATATTCGCAATGAGAGATGAAGAATGAACAATGTCCTCTCCATGAATGACAATGGGAGAATCACTTTTGGCATTGAGAGTGAAAGTGTTAGCCTCCCAATCAATGAGAGGGTTAGCATCACGAAACCATCGAATGCCCAAAATCATATCACATCCTGAGAGAGGAGAAACAACAAATCTTCTCGTGAAGGCAGCTTTTTGAATTGCAGCAACACATCAAGGCACTCCTCCGTGATGAGAGCATCCATACCGGGAAGAAAGCCAGAGACCTTGATAGGAGATCTCTGACTAACTTCGAGGCGGGCTCTCTCAACAAGAGAGGGACTGATCACATCATACATACTACCTGGGTCAAACAATATGACAAAACGCTGCCCCGACGTACAACCATAGCATTTAATGAGAGAATCATCAATGGAAGGGTCATGAGAAACTTGGGGCACACTCGTGTTATCATTAATTGCATTGACACAGGAAGTGGGTCCTATGGATTCTTTAGATTCATTCGATTCAAGCTTAGGACATGTTCTTTTTATGTGACCCTTAATGTGACAATGAAAACAACGACCTTCCTTAGAATAAGTGCTTTGCTCTTCCGATGTGATGTATCCTTCATCTGGAGTAAGCTGAGGTTTAGCAATTGTGTTAGCCTTACCCTTAGATTCATTGGAAGAATTCTTTTATGAGAGACTGTTGGAAGATTGGTTAGAAGAATTACCATTCTTAGCGTTCTGAGGGTTCTAAGAAGTCTGCGAGGTACTTGTGGAAGTCTTGTTCTCCTTAGGCTTTCCCTTGTTGTGCTTCATCTCCTGTGCGAGAGCAATCGCTACCGCCTTGTTGAGATCGATTGGATCGAGCACCTTGACATCGTACTTGATATACTCGTCCAATCCATAAAGGAATGTCTCTTTGCGTACATCATCCGACTTGCGTAATTGGGTACCTAGCTGCAAAACACGATTAGAAAAAGACATCAACGGCATATCATTTTTCTTGAGAGCGTGCCAATCGTGCGAGATACTGAGGTGGCATAAACTGCGCCTTGAGCTTGTCTTGGAAATCAGCCCAATTGAAGGAAAGGGGCGTGAATTCGTCAGCTTCCTCTAGGTGCGCGGCTAGATGTGCCTCTTGCCATGCGTGGCACCAATTGATGGCATCACCGGCAAGGTACATAGCTGCCGTCAAAACTTTGCTATTTCCTGTCTTCTTAGTTGTCGCAAAATAAGCATTAAATTGATGCAACCAAGAATGAATAACCACAGCATCCATCTTACCATCATACTTACTGAAAGTCAACTTCTCTGTGACCGAATGGTTGGAATCCGCATCGTGGCTTGTGCCACTTGAGGAACTCCCACGATCTTTGGGTGGTTCAGACTTCGAGGCTAGTACTTGTCGAATCAATTCTTGAGTGTGTAGCTCTCGTTGAGCCTCACGCTCGATCTCCAAGGCCGCGCTTTGAGCGGCACGCTCGGCCTCCAAGGCCGCGCTTCGCGCTGCCGCTTCCGCCTTCCGTTGTTGTTTCCTTTCTTTGCGTTCGTCGCGCTCGCGTTCTAAAGCAACGCGATTTGCTTCTTGTTTGTCCATCATATGCTTGACCATTGCCTCCATAGGGTTAGGTACACTTGGTGGCGTAGATGGCGAGGGGGGAGGGTCGAAAAAATCTCTTGGTGGGGAAAATTCTTCGTCGCCTCTCTCATGCTCATCACCTGTATGCGAAGTATCCATTCCACTTCGGGTGACGACCATGCACTTTGATCTTTGGTTCTTAAGTCCACGAGGAACTTGGATTCTTGAGGGTCTTGAGTTTCTTGAGGTTCTTGAGGTTTTCTTTCGCTTGCAAACCGTGTTTGAGAAGGATCTTCTCTTCACCCGAGTTCTACTCCTTTCCGCGGGCGCACCCCTTGGCGGACTTGCGCTCACACCAAGGTTGCTTTTTCCCACCTCACGTCGATTGGCCGGCCGCTAAGTGCACAGTCCGCTCTCAATGAGTGAAAAGAGACACAAGGGGACGCTGGACACGCCCTTCTTTCTTGGGATTCCTATCACTCTTCAAAAACACGATTAAGAATCGACACGCCCAAGCGAACTTGGGTTCGTGCGACCGCAACAAGCAAAGAAAATTCTTGTGATTCTTGTGGTTCTTTCCTTGAGTGATACAGAACACTGCCAAAGCTCTGATACCAATGTAAGGTGCAGCGGAATAAATGTTTGAACTTTGCTCAAGATGAGTGCTCCGAACTGTGCTCAAGGTTCCTTTTTGTTCTTATGGAAGGTGGAGCCTTCCGTTCTTAATGAGAGAATGCTATGATCACAAACAAAGTGAATGGACACTGTGCGTGCAAGTGTATGATACTGAGAGATAGAGAGAGAAGAGAGATATGACACCAGAGACGTTGTAAAACCCTCCTCTGAAGGCCCCACTCCCGTCGGCGAGAGTGGTCTACTTATGATTGCACAAGGTGGTACAATGATGATGCATGGAAACTGATGCAACTTGGGACTATGTTGGTGACAACGACGGGGATGGCGACGACGACCTAAGGGCTCAAATCTGCAACCTTCTAACTGCTGTCAACAAAACGCTATTGCTGAAAATCTGGGGCTGATTCGGGGCTGCTGAAAACGATGATTTGCTGTGCTGAAAAATGCTGATTTGCTGTTGTGCTTAGGGCTGAAAACACGGCCGGATCAAATGCTCTTCAAAGCTGAAAACGCTGCCTGTTTTGATGCCAAAAACGCAGCCTGATCTGGTACAAAAAACGCTAGGAAGACTGATGTCAAAAACGCTAGCAATCTGGAACTTCTTCTGGCGATGGGATCTGGATGCAAATAAGCTAGTGGCTGTGAGGCATGCTTGTGGTGGAGATCTGCTGGAAACAGAAACGCTAGGGCTGAAGCTGTGGGAAAAACGCCAATGGCTGGGAGAGGGAAATCGCCAAGGCAAGGGAGGTTCTTGATGGTTCTTGCTGAGAAGGTGCCTGTTGAGCGTGGAGCTCCTGCTGCCTCTTCTGCCATTTAGTGCTAACTTGGGTTTGCTTATACACAAACTTAGCAAAATTGCCCTACCTACTTTTGTTGGAAAGTCACTTAAATTAATAAGTGAAAAATGTCAAAAATAGGGAAAATAGGCTAAATGCACTTGAAAAATCCCCTAACTGATTCTAATGGATTCTGATGGGAATACTGATGATCATGCTATGTGCAACCAGAGGATATGCATCTAAACCAAGTGACTGGGCATGCACGGTCTACGAATAGACTCACAAAAGTGCCAGATCACTTCTAATCTAGACTGACTGAACCCTATTATGTTGTAGCTTGTCCACGGACACATAGGACTGGATGTGTCACGTGACATGCAGAGTGTTGCTTTCAAAGGATACGAGTTGTAGGCATCTGTGGGAGGACCTCTGTCATAGATCCTGACCTAGCAGACCTTGAGACAGGCCACAAGCGGCTTTGGGCTTGGGAGAGCTATCCTCTGACACGAGTACACTGAGACCCTAGAAAGTGGTTCTGGAGGGATCCTTTCTCTTCAGCCGATCACCCTGGGATCCCCTTTTTTCTAGTACACACTTCGATTGGGGCGTCACACTGTGGCAGCAGGAAGAGAGGCTCATCCTGCTACGGCACTTAATTGGCAAGAAGAGGGTCTCACAGCTGAGTTCTTGTCAGGTTTTTGGAAGCAGTTGTAGGACTGCAGGCAACCGAGGAAATTTACAATGTCAGGTGCAGCGGAAGTGTTTACGGGTTTAGCTCGGATCTAGTACTCCGCACAAACACAAGGTTACTTAACTTCACTTGCAAAGAACTGAACTGAACTGAATAAAAGAGAGAGAGAGAGAGAGAGAGAGAGAGAGAGAGAGAGAGAGAGAGAGAGTAGACACGGCATGTCGGGTCCCAACCACCCTCAAAGGGCCCCCCTTGCTCTGTTGCCAGAGCAAGTACTTGCTTTATTACTTGCACAATGCTAATACAATGATGCTAAATGCTGAGATGCTAATGGGTACTTGATGCAGATGCTTGGTAATACTAAGATACTGAAGGGTACTGCAGGTACTTGGTACTTGATACTTGGTTCTGCGGGTTCTTGGTACTTGGTACAGAGGGGTCTACGATGACGACGACGACGAGGTTGTGGGCTGATCTACTATCGCCAAGAGTGGCAATGGCTGAAATTGAAAATTGTTGGTGTTGCTAATGGCTGAGGGCTGAATCGGTGATGAGGCAAAGGATTGAAATCGATAGCGAGGGTAGGACTGGATGCTGGCTGAAAAACGCTGATGCAAGGGTGCAAAAATGCTCGTACTGCTGGTCCTTGAGAGGCTCTGCTTCTCTGATCCTCTACCTTCTATTGGTGCCAAGGGGCGTCATTTATAGGTCTTTTAGCCATTTGCCCTACCTACTTTTAATAAATGTCATGTCAAAGTCACTTGTTAATAAATGACTTAAGTGACTGTCCATATGCCTATATACTTAAGTGACTTAACTATGCAAGTGAGGGTATGCAACTATGACCGGCCTAGACATGCACGTCCTGCTAGAGGCTCACCACGCTAGGTCCTAAGCTAAGACTGACGCTACACTGTAGCAAAAGCTTGTCCACGTGGCGCAAGTGAAGTGCGCACATGACATCCCCCCCTGTTAAAGGTAAGGCACAACTGCTGAACTTCATCCTGCACTTCTGATGTTGAATGCTTATGATGCTTGTGGATGCCTAAACCGATGAAAACTCCTCCAAACTTGTGGATACTGCGGATGTAGATACTGTTGCGATGTTAACATCGACCAACCGAGTTACTAGGTAGCCTTACTACTATCGTAGACTTGATGCTGACTCTGCCTTGCGAGCAAGTACTACCACTCGAATAGTCCTAGAACATTGCGGGTGAAGATGAAAGGTAAAGGTGCTCGGAGGTATTTCCACGGTTTGCTCGTCGACGGAAGTGGATGCATGCTACATGCAAATGCAAATGCAGAAGAGGCTTAGGGATCCTTTCTCCAACTCCTTCCATAGCCAAATAGGAGGCAAGCAAATCTTGGCATTCAAGATCTGGATTATCGTGGATCTGATGTCGATCTTCATTCAAAGACATAGTGATGAAGACGGAAGCACGCCCGATGCGCGATGGACTACGGGTTGGAGTCGCTAATAAGTCATATCGGGACATGAAGATTCGCAAGAACTCACAGATAGACAAGGACAAAGGCAAGCTGGACAAAGATTACGGTAATAAAGATTTGACAGAGGAAATCGGCATGGCACTCGTGGCAGTGGCCACAGTGGCCTCGACATCAGATTTCTAGTCAAATGAAGATCGGTGTCACCACTAGCTTCAACCAGAAAGAGGCTTGTGAGTGGCAGAGAGGGGCAAACATTGCTCCTTATAATTAATTTGGACCCTTGTGTTGGAGTTCAAGTTATTGGTGTTAGGGCCCGTAGGTCGGAGTTCAATGCACATGCATCTGGCAGGGAACCAATCAGACATCTAAAACACTATGGATGGGCGCGCCAATTCATTGTTGTTGGTCAGATTATGGACAGGATGTGTTCCAATAGTTCATTATCTTGGAGTTTTATATTTTGAACGTGATGTGTTCATAGTTCACAGATGGGGATTATTGGACGTAGTATGGTCTACAGTTCAAAGTTTCTACAAAGGCAACCGATGCTCAAGATGGAATTACTTTCAAGTACAAAGTTGAGGAGAGCAACACCGAGGTGTGTCCAGTATCCCAGCCGGTGCTGAGGTGTCCATGGTAGCTTCTTCATCGACTTGGTCTCACTATTGATGTCCACTATGAGCTGCAGAGAGGGTGTTAAAGTTTAGGCATCTCAAGTGAACTGCCCAATGTGATCCCATTATCTAGTTTGGCTTTTAGGTATTTATTTTACTTATTTGTCACAGTCTTGGGTAGGGCAATTTACTAGGCTTGCTATATAAGCAATCCCTTGCCTCTATTGTATAAACATTCAGTTATTCATTGCCAAGGTTGATTGGTTCAAGAGACTCTCTGACTCTGACTCTCTCTCTCTCTCTCTCTCTCTCTCTCTCTCTCTCTCTCTCTCTCTCTCTCTCTCTCTCTCTCTCTCTCTCTCTCTCTCTCTCTCTCTCTCTCTCTCGTGCTCATTCCCCTTGGTCTCTACGCTTCCGCATCGTCGACTTTGACACAGATGGGCTGAAAACTAAGAACGCTGCTGAGGTTGAGGGCTGAATTCTGGAAGCACTACAGGGACTGATGGCTGTAATCTGGAACGCAAGGCTGATCTGAGGTAATGCTGAAAAACACTGATGTTGTGGATGAAAACGCTGGTGGGCTGTTGGAGATGGAGCGTTGGGGATAGGAATCGCCAGCGGATATGCAGACGCTAGGGAGATGCCAGGTCTAAGGAGCGCTAGCTACCCATGCTAGGTACTCCTATGATGGATGCATTGGTTCCAAGTTCACCTATATATGCAAAAGATAGCTACTTGAGCAGAGCAAGGAACTCCACGACTGGCATTTTTAAAGGTTTATTTTGAAAGTCACTTATCAGTAAATTAACTTACTGATAAGAGGTACTTCGGATGCTAATACTACCTAGGCCAGGTGCTAAAGTCCTATAATGAGAACACTCCCCAATCCTACACCTAGCAAACATCGGCAATTCTCATGTGCAATGAAAGGTATGCAGCTACTCTAAAGTTCCAGGACATGCACGTCTTGTGTCCAGCCTCACAAAGGTTCCAGAACACTTCCTATATTGTCCTTAACCCTAGCAGTAGGAGTTAGCTTAAGGGAAGTGTAACAGTGCAGTCCGATACGTGCAAGCCACACACACACACACACACACACACACACACACACAGAGAGAGAGAGAGAGAGAGAGAGAGAGAGAGAGAGATGGGGAGGGAGAGTCAACCCTCTTCTTCACAGTGGGACACAATAGCGCATTAGCTTGTGTGGGGCTCATGATTGTATATCTATACAATTAAAGGTCAACAGACATAAGTTTTTTTTTTCCGAGAAAAAGATCCTTCTATTAGTTACTGAAACTGCCCATAGGGCTACAACCACCTCTTCAAGAGAGGGCTACAACAACCATGGTGGGAGACTCTCCCAATGAAAAAACCAGCATATGTACAATGGGGCTAAATCAAGAAATGGGGGGAGGGAAGAGCCACACAGGTGGTCGGTAGTGCCATCGGAGTACACCCTAGACCATGGTGTAGAAAGGCCCAGGACGCCAGAGTCCAAGGAAAGCCTCTCTGCGCTCCCGCATGTGGTCGGAGCTGCCCTGTAGTCCCTCGAGTTGTCCTCTGAGAGTGTGGATCAGCTCTAGCCAAAAATCGCGAACAGTCTCTGCTGGTGGCACAGGGCGAGCCTCAAAGATGCGGAAGCAACGGGCCCGCCAGATGAACCACAGTGTCAGGCCACTGATGAGCTCCCAACACTCCTCTCTCTCACTGCACCACTCCTATGGAGTAAGCTCTGTAGCAGGCTGAAGTGTAGGTCGCCCCTCCTGCATCACTATCATCCTGCTGGTGGAAGATAGCTCAAACTGAAGTGTCGGGCCTGTGAGGGTGGACCAAGCCACTGCTCCCCAAGTGTACTGTCGAGCCGTGGAGAGAGCAAGCATCAGCAGAAGAAATCGTAGCCACACCTGCTGGGCTGAGGGGCAGTCCCAAAGATAGTGACGCTGACCTCTCCACAAGATGGTCACAAGCTGCACATGCGGCCGAGAGACCACTATGCACTAGCCAGCTCCCAACTGCTGTAGCTCTGTGTTCGACAAGCCACTGAAGCAAGGTGACTCGCCTCGACTGTCTGGAGTCCCACAACCTCGCGCAAAATGCTGCCAAGAACTTAGCTGTGAGACCCTCCTCTTACCAATGAGGTGTTGCAGCGGGGCGGGCCTCCCTCTGTGCTGCAAGTATATGACGTCACAGTCGAACAGTGTACTGAAAGAACGGGACTCTTGGGTGGTCTGCAGAAGAGAAGGGATCCCTCCATAGCCACTCACCAGGATCCCACTGTACTCGTGCCAGTGGACAACACTCCCAAGCCCACAGCCTCCAGTGTCCAGTCTCAAGTGCTGCTGGGTCAGGATCTATGACACAAGTCCTCCCACAGATGCCCACTACTCGGATCCTCTGAAAACAACACTCTGCCACCTGCGGGGCCTCTACTGCAACTCGCTGAAGGCGTCCCCCACCCTGAAGCTCGAAGAAAAGGGATGGAACAGTCTCTGAGCAAGCCCTTACTGAGATGAGAACCTCCAATCATGTGAAGGCTCCCATCCACCTGGGTGCTACTGGCTCGAGAGGCATGAGTCACTCAGCTGGAACTGACTCTGAGATGTCCTGGCACATGCTCTGCACCCCTCTCATGCCCTGTATAGCTGGAGACCCTGCACCTCCTCTGACAAACCTATGAACTCCAACCAATCACCTAAAGAGCGCGTTGGACCCGCTGCCATGGGACCCCAGGAAACATGAGGCCGACTACCAACCAAGTGGCCTCTCTGAGTGCTAACCATGGGGTTCCAGACAAGGGGCTGCCGTAGGCGCTCCTCCGTGCAAGTAAACTGTCTCTGCTCCAGGCCTCGTCACAAGAGCTCCCAAGATTGAAGCAAACTCACAGCGAAGCGGTCCTCCAGTCTCTTGCTCAAACCAACTCTGCGCATCTCTGTAAAGATCCATTTGGTCGAAGGGTGCCAAGGGCTTCCTGCCTGAGGCACCCTAGCACGAAGCCGCTGTAGCAAGAACTCCTTCCAAGGCTCCTCACCTGGAAGAAGTCCTCTGACGATGAACTTCCCAAGAAGGGCTCTGCTCTGCTGTGCTGGGTCAATGATCCCAAGCCCTCCCTGTGAGCAAGGAAGAGTGTTGACCTGCCAAGCCACTCTGGCTCGGGCTATCTGAGTGTCACGTCCTGACCAAAGGAAGTTCCTGATCAGCCTCTCTACCTGGCTGATACAAGAACTCGAGAAGATCCAGTAAGAAGTGATGTACCACATAGTCGCCGACAACACCTGGTTGGCAACTACTACTCTGCCAGCCAAAGAAAGTCGTGCTGAGCTCCAATGTAACAACTTTCTCCTGATAGACAGGAGAAGGAGAGCAATCTGCTGCTCGGGAGACAAGTCCAAACCAACCTGACAGCCCAAGTACCGAATTGCAGTCCCTGGGGGAATCCACCTAAAACCCTCTCCTGGCATCCAATCGGGCATAGGAGCACTACCAACCGAGAAAGCCACTGTCTTTCTCCAGTTGATCAATGCGCCCGATGCACAACAGAAGGTCTCTAGAGCCTGCTCACACCTGTGAAGGTTGGCCTCCTGGCCATCTAAGTACAAGGCTGAGTTGTCGGCAAACTCAGCGTCTAGTAGCTCATCTCCCTGAATAGGGAGTGCTAAGCCCCGTAGACCAACCTGCTGTGACACCAAAAACCTGCCCATCGCCTCCGCATAGAACAGAAAGAGGAAGGGGGCAAGAGGACAGCCCTGTCTGACCAAACGTGTGAGCATGAAGCGACCACCTCTACCTCTTGACAAAAGTACCTGATTGTGAGCCTGTCTGTACAAAGTTGACACCCCTCTGATCCAAGCATCTGAGAAGCCCATCCTGCGTAGAGTGCCCTCTAGAAAGTCCCAGTCAACTCTGTCGTATGCCTTCTCAAAATCGAGAAGAAGAATCACTAGGTCCTCACCACGGAGCCGTGCCCGGCAGAAGCCTCCCAAAAAGTAAAGATGTTGTCAAGGATACTGCGTTCCTTGACAAAACTTGTCTGAGTCCCATGTAAAAGGCTCTCTAGAAGTGGCTGAATCCTCAAACTCAGAGCCTTGGCAAGAATTTTGTAGGCTGAGTTCAGGATGGTGATGGGGCGCCACTGTCGAATCTCTTCCAAGGCGCCACCCTCCTTAGGAATGAGGTAGATCAGGCCCTCACTCATGCTGTCAAGCATCACTCCTGTGTGCAAAATGTACTGAAAAGCACTACAGAGATCTGGGTCAAGCAGGTCCCAGTACTCCAAGAAAAAACTGGGAGTCAACCCATCCTCACCTGGACAGCTACCAGGAGGGAGGGCCCTAAGAGCCGTGTGCAGCTCCTCAAGCTGAAGTGGCAGCTCAAGCCTCTGACGCATCTCCTCAGTCACAAGACAAGGCATTTGTGCCCAAACCTGCTCCCTGCATGCATCTTGACGCTCTGACTGGGACTCTGCAGACAGTAACTCACGGTAGAAGTCAGTAGCAACTACACGCATATCCTCGGGCTCAGAAGCAACTGACCCGTCTGGCCTCCTCAACTGACTGACCTTGGCATGCGAGTGCCGAGGTCCCACTGCCTCAAAGAAAGCACCAGTCACTCTGTCGCCCACCTGGGTCCACTGAGATGCCTGTCGGTGGAAAGCAAACTCATGTCGCTCTCCTCTATGCTAACAAGCTCCTGTCGAGCCTGCTGTAACTGCTCCTCCAACCAAGGACTGTCTGGATGCTGCTCCTGCATCCTCTGTAACGAAGCAATGCCCCGTCTAAGACGTTGCTACTCCTCTCTCGCTGCAGCCCAGCGAGCCAGAGACTCCTGGAGAAAAAAACGGCTAATCTGAGCTAGGCCTGAGGCCACTCTGTCAGCAGGAGAATCTTGCCTATCCAAGCTCTCTGTCCAGAGAGCCTCTACCCACTCTCTGAATGTTGAGTCCAACAAGACCCTCTCTGGGATGCGAAGCATCGTGCTCCCACTCCTCTGCCTGCTGCCACTGTGAGGATCACTGGTGCATGGTCCGAGAAGGAGGTCCCTGCCAGAATGCCCACTGTCCCTCCCAAGTCATTGAAATGGTCACTAGTGTAGAAGCGATCTATCCGCGATATATTCACTCCTCCCACTCTGCGGTCCGACCGAGAGAAGGCAAGGCTGTTTGGGGGCCTCACAAAACCAGAGTGCTGCCAAACATCCGAAACCCTCTGTCATACAAAACCTCTCCCAAGCTGCCAGCTCAACTCCATGCACAGTAGCATGGCTACCACCAATCCTGTCAGAAGGGTCCTCCAACATGTTGAAGTCCCCTCCTATGCACCAGTGTTCTGCCTGCGGCAGAGACTCAACTATCTGTGACCAAAACTCTACACGAGCACTCGCCACATTGGGCGCATAGATGTTCAGGGAGCCCACTAGGCAACCCTAAACCTGCATAGTAATCCACTGAGCCCTGCCTGGCACAATAATCCCTCTGCCCACAATGGCCTGTTGCAAAGAGTCCGCAATAGTCATACATACCCCACCCTGGATGCCTCCAGGTCCAAAAGCAGATGACCAAAAAGTATCATAACGTCCACGCAAGAGCTGACCACAACGTCTAATGCGGCTCTCACACAAATGGTGCTCCTGAAGCATAAGGAGATCAATCTCTCCTCCCACAAGGCAGCGTTGAAGCTCCTGACGCAGTCGGCTTCGCTGACGCTGAAACTGGGGCCCACCTAGGCCCTGCACGTTCCATGAGACGATCCTCATGGGGAGCGAGAGAGAACAGATGTTGCCGCAGCAGCTAGACAGGCTAGTTCGAGGCTGGCTTGGATGGGGAGTAATCCGCATCCGAGCGTCCTCTAGATAGGCGTGATTGCAACGAGTGTCTGGCCCAAGCCCAAGCCGAACGAGCCGTACGTAAAGCAACCTCCTCTGTCCAGGAGTCCTCATGAATGTATACATAGCATGGCAAGCACTATGTATCGGCAAAGAAGTAAACCACAATGTGTCTACATCCTGCTGAGTCTAGAGGTGTCACCGCAAACTTGGCCAATGGCCACAAAGTCTGAAGCATGTCTGTAACTCTTAGTTCTCCCATGTGGTGAGAGAACTCTAGGACCTGTGTGTGCAACCATCCCAACACTGAGTTGAGAGTCCACTCTGTCTGGTCCCTGCCGCAAAGGGGGAAGGAGAAGCCAACTGCTGAGTCCAAGGCCTCTGTCCCCCTAGCTGCAAGGAACAGAACATGGACCCTGAAGCAGGCTCTCATGGTCTGCTGAGGGGTCGCCGAGAAAACGAGTGAAGTCGTAGTCGAAGAAGTCCCATCGGCACCGGATGTCAATGCTCCTCAGACCACGAGGGATAGCTACAAGGGGAGACGTCTGTACCTGCAGAGGGGGCCGCAAGAAAGGCTGTCCCTCTCTCGCTAAGCGACTCGTTGCAAAGGCGCTGCCAAGAGATCTCCTAGCAGCCGGAGAAGGGCCTGCCCCCTGGGTCGACTGTGGAACTAAAGTAGGAGGGGGGGGAGAAGGAGCTGGGGGGAGCGGTGGAGAAGAGGGGCGGGAGGGAGCGGCAGAGGTAGAGGGGCGGGGGGAAGAGGCGGCGGGAGCAAGAGGCGGGGGGGAGGATGAGGAAGAGGGGGGAAACTCTGGGTGGGGAGGGGCTGTCGAGGGTGAAGCTGGGGTGGGGGCTGGAGCAGGGACCTCATCCTGCTCAAGAGGACCAAACCGGTTCCCCATGGGAACCCACTGCTGCTGAGTAGGCGCCTGAGGACCACTCTAAGTGTCAGGCTGTCGCTGTGGCCCCTGTCGTCGTCTACCACGGGCCTGCTGCCATCCGTCCTCCGCTGGAGTCCCAGGCTCAGAGGTGGCTCTGCATATGTGCGTTGTGTCTCTGCCTGTGTCTGCTGGCTAGCCCTTGTAGGCTGGGGCTGAGGCTGTGGCGTAGGTCGAGGCCTCCTCCGTGGACAGGCCTTCGCTAGGTGGCCCATCTGTCGACAAATGAAGCACTGGTTCGGGAGGCCCGAATACTCCACACTTTGTCTAAACCAACCCCCACTCACCCGAGGCAGAAGAATAATCTTCGGGAGCGTGTGAGTGTCTCTAACCAAAACGCGAACTGAGGGAATGCCAGCCGCCTTGGCAGCTACTGAGGCTGTGGTGCGAGGTGTCTCCAGGACAGTCCCAATGGCTGAGCCGATCCTGGACAAAAGTGGTAAGTACTCCCTCCGCAAACCCGGAAAGCAGACAGATGGGGATGTCTGCCTCCTCTACTAGAACATCTGAAGCAGGGTCGAAACCATGTCTCCACTGTCGAAAGTGGGCTCGTGCTGCTCGGATGGTCAGTGGACTCATGGCGATGACCTTGGACGTCATCTCGGAGGTCTCAAACTCGATATGATAGTAACCTCGTCCGAGTATCTGTACATCCAAGATCTTGCCCACCTCTGCGAGAAGGCGGGCCTGGAGAAGGTCACGCAGCTCTCCTCTGCTAGGTCGGGTGTCGAAAATCTTGCAGATGATGGAAGTCGCTTGCAATCGCTCTACCTCTGCGGCTAGGCTCGCTTGCTCTGTCGGCGAAAGAGCAAGTCAAATGGTGGGCTCAGCGGGGTCGGGCGAGGGGGCTTCGGACGAGTCCCTCTGTGGCGGAGCTGGAGCCTCCATCTATGTCTACTGCTGTGGCGGTGGAGAGATTCTGCAACCGAGCGCGCCGAGCACTGCCCAAAGAGACAGTGCTGCAAGAGCCAATTGTAGGAGGCTTCGGGGAAAAAAAGGCGGCAGGACAGGCGGGCAATGTGCGGGTTCTCAAGAGGAAGCGGGCGGGGAGGGGGGGGGGGGGATTGGGGCGCGAAAGGGAGGCAGCGGACAGCAGGCGGGTACGCGCAGCAGGGGGACGGCGGGCTGGGCTGCCACGCGCAGGGGCTGGCGGGGGGTAAGCGATGGCGTAGCAGAGGGCGAACAGTAGTAGCGAGCTCAGCGGGGGGATATCCACTTTGAACGAGGTTGACTTATCAACAGACATAAGTTAGTGATGGGCAGGCAGGCGCTCTGCCTACATGGTCAGCAACCCAACATTCTCCCACTTGATGGCCAATGTGGGAGGTCATAAAACTATACAATCTGTGCAGTTAATGAAGAATACCGCATCTTTATCCGATGCCCATCAACTGACAATAGTGTTGAAACTGATTCCTAAAGAGATTCTTAGTGAGTGGTTGTAAAACTATACAACCTGTATAGTCAGTGAAGAATACCACATCTTCACCCGATGCCCGTCGATTAACGATAGTGCTGAAACTGATTGTTGGAGAGATTCTTAGTGAGTGCATCCCCTACGTTTTCTGATGTATCTTCGCCAAGTCAAGTTTCTTGTTTGCCAGGCAATCACGATCGAAGTGATAACGCACATCAATGTGTTTTGTGAAACACAGGAGCCAACGCAAGAGCCAACGCAATAACACTCTGACTCTCATAGTGAAGAATTGGTATCTTCTGCTCCAGTTCAAGATCTCCCACTAGACGAGTAAGCCATGTAGGTTCTTCGCATGCTTCTCTCAAAGCGACATACTCTGCCTCTTTAGTGAAAATTGGCGTACTGTCTTGAAGAACGGATCTCCAAGAAATAGCGGAACCAACAAAAGTGTAGATCCAACCAGTCATTGATTTACTGTTGTCAATACAATATGCATAATCACCGTCAACATATCCCCTAATGGATAAGTCTTCACGACCATTGCATAATTGTCTATCAATTGTGCCACTCAAATATCTGAGAATCAATTTGACAATATCCCAATGCAGAATTCTTTCCAAGATTGGACATATACCTACTAGCCACCATGGCATACATGAGACTACCACAAGCTAAAGCATAAGGAGCCTTAGCCATCGCAGCTTTTCCCTCAACAGATTTGGGACAATCATTCTTGCCGAGTGTCAAATAGGCATGCAACTGAATATTCAATGACTTCCCCTTCTACACATTGAAACGCTCAAGCATTTTTTGCACATACTCTTTCTTAGACAAGCATAACACTGTTTTTACGATCTCGAGTAACGCGCATACCCAAAATATGATTGGCATCACCCAAATCTTTCATGTCAAAATGACTATGTAGCTTCTGCTTTAGGTCATCAATGTCCTTTTTAGAATGACCAACAATGACTATGTCATCCACATAAAGAATAAGCACAATAAGTTGTCCATTCCGCAATCTTTTCACATAAAGACATGGATCCTCAGTAGTACGTGGAAATCCTTGGGACTTCATAAAAGTAACAAACTTATGATACCGCTGCCTAGGTGCTTGTTCTAGACCATAAAGACTCTTCTTTAGTTTGTACACCGAATATTCCTTGCTTTTTTTGCACAAACCCTTCAAGCTATTGCATATAAAATTTCCTCGCCGGTTAATAAAACTATTATTACATCCATTTGAACTAGCTTCACGTCCTCTATAGCAAATATCTCAGTGTCTCATCTTCACCACTATAGAAAATATTTCGTCAAAACCTATGCCATACTCTTGCTTGAATCCCTTAGCTACTAACCTAGGCTTTGTATTTCCCAACATTGGATGCAAACTTCCATTTGTAAACCCATTTACAAGGCAATACTTTCTTACCTTTTGGCAATGGAACCAAATCCAAGTTTTGTTCTTTCCGATGCTAGACAACTCACTTTCCATCACAAGTTCCCCTGAGTCTTATCCTTGGCTGGCCTCTTTGTAACAAGAAGGCTCACCAATATTTGTCAACAACACATAATCCACGCCAAGAACGAGCCGCTCTGGCGGATTCGAGGCTCTCTTAGATCTCCTCAGCTAACTAGTACTAGTTTGCTCAGCAACTCTATCATCTAGAGCGTTTACTTGCGGAACATGAGACTCTTGATCTGTCTGCATAGGAGGTGATACATCGGAGAATGTGACCTTCCAGAATTCAACCTCTTTTACTCGCTATTTGTACATCTTAGTCTCATTGAAGACAACGTCATTGATACGGATAACGGATCGACTCTCTAGATCCCACAAACAATAGCCAAACTGACCATCCAATCCATAGCCAATAAAAATGCATTTCCGAGATTTTGAATCTAGCTTAGCACGAAGCTCCTTAGGTACATGTGCATAAGCTTCACAACCAAATGTCATGTGTTTGTCATATAACAACTTATGTCCTGACCATAACTCCTCAGGCACACCAAATTGCAATGATGCATGTGGTGATCTATTGATCAAATAGACCGTTGTGTAAAGCGCTTCTGCCCAAAACCTTGTGTTAGGCTTGCCTCTGATAGCATAGACATGATTCTCTCTTGAATTGTCCTATTCATTCTCTCAACAACACTATTTTGAGTTGGGATATAAGGAGCAGTGAACTCACACTTAATTCCCCTTCCTACACAGAAGTCAGCAAATTGTATTCTCCACCATTGTCTGAACGTAAAGCCTTTAGCTTTTTATCGAACTGAGTTTCAACACTTGACAAGAATCTCTTAAAGCAAAAGAACATCTCATCCTTCGACTTTAAAGCGTAAGCCCAAACTTGTGTGTTGCGTCATCTATGGACATTACAAAATAAGATGTGTCATCTATGAACGTCACAAAATAAGATGCGCAACAAAGAGACTTGTACAAGCTCTAAAGGCCGTCTCTCTTTATCAAACGAAACATTAAGAGAAGCACGTGTTTGCTTCCCGTACTGACAATGCTGACAAAAAGGAAATTTAGAAAAGCATAAAGCAGGCAAATAATCTAAGCGAGAAAGAGTTTCCATTCCTTTCTTGGACTTATGTCCCAATCAGCTATGCCACAAAGCAATTTTTGGCAGCTCGTTTACCAAAAGAATATTGTTTTTGTTACACACATAAAGACGATATAAAGAGCCAACATTAACCCACTAGCAAGCAACAAGTAGCCTTTAGATATATGCCACGATTGCTGATAGAAAGTGACTTTACAACACAATTCATCAAGTCTGCAAGCCGAAATCAAATTGCGAGTCAAGCACGGCACGTGACAAACATTGTGAATGACAAATCTGACGCCATTCAACAAAACCATAGTGATGTTACCAATGCCAACTATGTCACAAGCATAATTGTCACCCAATGTAACAGAACCAACAGTTTCTTCATAATGAGTAAATCACTCCCTGTGTGGGGTCACATGAAGAAGTGCACCTCAATCCAGAATCCACGTATGTGATACTTCACCACTGATTAGCAATTCTGCTAGCAACAAACTCTATAAATATAGTCTCTTATGCATCATAGAACACATCTGTAGACTCTATCAACAAATCGATGTCCTGTGCATCATAAACAATGACCGAATCGATCTCTTGAATCTTCACTAAACTTTTATTCTTTTCATCTTTTGCATCATTGACATTGCTTTTGCTTTTGCCTTTCTCGCGTTTCTATGTATGACAGTCTTTCTTCATATGGTCATACTTCTCACAAAAATGACATTAAATGCCCTCTTTACTGTGAGACTTTGATCTACAACAAGATGTATCTTTCTTGTCATCTTTGTCAGATTCACGCTGCCAAGAACGACCTTTCCTTTGTTTGCTTCCTTTCTGCATATAGTGAGCTTCGCCATGATGCGAACTACCCATAGTCTTACTGCGCACTTCTTCTAAGTCAAGAGAACTAGTGATATCATTGTACACTAGCATACCATTTGGTGTAGAATTACTAGCAGCAGAACAAAATGTATCCCACGACAACGGCAATGAGCAAAGCAAGTGAACAGCTTTTATCTCGTCATCTATCTTCATCTGCTGAGCATGAATTTGGGAAAACAAACAGTCGAACTCATTGATATGGCTAGCAACGCTAGCTGCCTCTTTCATACAAAGATTATAGAGCTTTTACATCAAGAATACCTTGTTGTTAGCAAAGTTTTTCTCATATGTGTTGCATAACTTCAGCCATACTTGATGCGCCGTATCACACTCCAAAATAGTGAAATAAATTAACTTGGCAAGATGCTATCTAATCATAGATTCCTATTGAAACTAAGTCATGTTCATCTCCTTAGTTCTCGTAGCATATAAAATGGAAAGTTTCTGCTTCTTTTGCACTAAGACATCTTGAATCTGCTCTTTCAAAAGCGCGGAGTTTGTCCCATCAAACTTCTCGATGTCATAAAACATCCCTGTCCTTAGAATATGCCGTAAGAGTAAGATTTCTATCACAAAATTTTGAAAAAATTCGATAGAGTCTTGTTTGAATTTGGGACAAAATCTCAACCAAAATGACTATCAAATTGCAATACACATAGACTAAAATGCATAGAAATGCTCTTTAAGCAATAGACATAAACTGGAGAGTAGCAAACTGTCTGTGCATGATTGCCAACAAGGCAACAAAGCACCTAGTCCTCTCTATACATGGCATATGGCGAGGATACGATAGTGGGGATCTCCAACAACTTAATCCACCTTGCACTCAATAACTTACGCACGACCTTCACAAAAAGCTAAGCAATGACACAACTATAGTCAAGTCTCAAAGATGACTATCTTCTAGACCAAGTCTCAAATGGTCGGGACTACCGTACTAGCTAAAATGGCTCCACAAATGTGTACAAAGACAATGTCCACAACAAGCGTTTGGGCTTAGTTGTTAATACTTACAAAGGAAAGACATACTTGCAGCCAAGAGGATGTATCAAAACCCTTGCATCTAAGACCCAAAGAATTATGGATGTCGAATAACAAGTGAGATAAGTGATTGCACAATACAGCCAAAAAAATTGTGATCATACTGGAACCTTGCATGCCAAGTTAACAAGCATGGTAGAGATCCCTGTCCTTGGAATACGCCATAAGAGTAAGATTTCTAGCACAAAATTTTGAAAAATTCGATAGAGTCTTATTTGAATTTGAGACAAAATCTCAGCCAAAATGCTATCAAAGTGCAATACACATAGACTAAAATGCATAGAAATGCTCTTCGAGCAATAGACATAAACTGGAGAGTAGCAAACTGTCTGTGCATACCTTCAAACTAACAAATGATTGCCAACAAGGTAACAAAGCACCTAGTCCTCTCTATATATGGCCTATGGCAAGGATAGATAGTGAGGATTCCAACAACTTAATCCACCTTGCAGTCAATAACTCATGCACGACCTTCACAAAAGACTAAGCAATGACACAACTATAGTCAAGTCTCAAAGATGACTATCTTCCAAACCAAGTCTCAGATGGTCGGGACTACCGTACTAGCTACGATGGCTCCACAAACGTGTACAAAGGCAATGTCCACAACAAACGTTTGGGCTTAGTTGCTAATACTTACAAAGGAAAGACATACTTGCAGCCAAGAAAAATGTATCAAAACCCTTGCATCTAAGACCCAAAGAATTATGGATGTCAAATAGCAAGTGAGATAAGTGATTGCACAATACAACCAAAAAAATTGTGATCATACTGGAACCTTGCATGCCAACTTAACAAGCATGATAATGACTTTGCATTGGCCCACAAGTGAATGCCAAAGAGTCCTTTCAATAGAAATGCTTCGAGAACATGGCAACTTTTGTCCGTATTGGCAAACAAGGTTGTCATCGTACTCTCGTAGGTTAAAGTACGGTACCGTTTTGAACAGGAAAATACAAAGTGCTAAAATTCATATCGTACAGTTTAAATTCGTATGATGTTTTTTTTTCCAACTCTCAAGAAGCATATGATATCATACGGTGTGTTTTATCGCACGGTCGTATAGTATGGTCATAGAGTGTGTTGTATTAGTACAACACAGGCATTCATAGACCATACGAAAGCTTCTGTGTAAGTAAATCAATAATACAAGGGACAAATTGCAAGAACCAAGCTCTAACTCTAAACTTCAGTATGTAACAATCTTGTACCTAAATGACAATTAAGGTAGTCAAGCCAGAAAGAAGAATGAAAGGCACCAACCTGTCTCAGCCAGTCGAGAATGGGTCGATCATGGATGAGGGATCTAGTACCGAAGCCACCAGGCACAACAATGACGTCGGGGTGGGGAAAATCGAGGAAGGAGGCAGTGGCCTGCAAGGAGAGGATTGGCTTGTCTGTAGAGTAGAGGCCCGGCTGATGGCTCACGAAGTGCAGGGTAGCATTGGGCAAGCGATGCAGCACCTCGTAGGGCCCAATGGCATCCAACGCGGTTAAGCCATGGAAAATTGGAATCACTATCACCAGTGGGCGATCCATACCCAACAAACAGTGAAAGTCGCTGTGTGTGTGTGTGTGTGTGTGTGTGTGTGTGAGAGAGAGAGAGAGAGAGAGAGAGAGAGAGAGAGAGAGCAGGAGAAGAAGAAGTTCGCCTCCCTGATAAAAGTCCAAATCAACTTGCAAACCTTGACTCTTCGCATCCAAATCAGTTGCAATGTCACTTCACAGCTCGCGACTTGGTCCAACATTAGGCGCGTGTCACACTGGGATGGGCGCCCATGGGGATTTTGCAGGCAGTGGAGCCTTTTCATGTCACACTGGGTCAATACTAAAATGTTGGCTATAGACTTTAGCGAACAGGCATTGGCCAAGTGGTTTGACGAGCGCATTTCACGCTGCAGGACAGGGCTCAAGGCCTCTCTCGCGCTCTCCCGCCCTCACTTTTTCAGTTGTCCACCACTTTGAGAAGATGGCCGGGCAAGCGAGGCCGCCCCTCTGACAATACCTCGCGGCCAACTTCGCTTTTTTTCACCAACGAATAACGGCGCGGCATCTCAGCTTGGACCGCATTTGCCTGCCCCAATGTGACACGGGCCTTAGTAGCAGGAGTAGCCACCTGTCAGCAGTGCGACCAGCCCTCAGCTATATGTTGGGAGCAAGGCCTCAGCACTAAAGGGCACGTGCCATTTAATGAAGCCCAAGCAGTGGGATCCACGACAGTGAAGTTAAGACACGAAGATCGAGACACGCGCAGCCGTAGGATGCCGGGGTAAACTAGAACATGAAAAGTTAAACTTGGACAAGCAGGGGGGCTATCCAAGTTTATTTATCATTATATGGTTTGCCCATATGTCAACTTCCCCGTCGGGGGCGTAGCAGTTAGTGCATTGGGCTCTCATGGTGGTGGTGAGGATTCGAGTCTCCGTGCCCGCAATTGGCGCCCATTTTTTACCACCCTCAATCCTCCTCGAGACGCCCCCTTTCAACCTGCACCGCCGATCCCATCTCTTTCTATCCGTGCCCTTTAGTGCTCTGGGGAGCAAGGGCTCTCATCAATTTAGGGCCTTGACATTATTAAGCGGTGCAGATGTTGTTGCAAAAGTAAACTAGGGTATTTTTGTAAATTTGGGTGCCCGTGTTTACAAAAATGTATGAGTTTACATTTGCACGTCAAAACTCAACAAAAATGTCTACATTCCACAAGTGGTGTGCCCAAATAGTTTGGTTAAGGCACATGGCCCTCGTCCCTCACGTTGTGGGTTCTATCCTTTGAAGTGGGAGAGGGGAGGCAAGGGGGGCAAAGTACATTTGGGTATCCGAGTTGGATACCTGAGTTTACAGTTTTTTTCGAGTTTACTTTGCTCAAGTTTGCCAAAGATCTAAAACCTCAATCATCCCACCGTAGTAGATCCCATCTCCTCCCATGCTCATGTGAGATATAGGTGAGTATAACCCCCCCTTCTAGAGGGTTGTGTAAATTCGGTGATTGGAAGCATCTTGTAGGTGTATCTACCATCTCCTATGCACTCTCAAACTCCATTGTAAGCTACGTAGATCCCATCTCCTCCCATGCCCGTGTGAGATATAGGTGAGTATAACCCCCCCTTCTAGAGGGTTGTGTAAATTCGGTGATTGGAAGCATCTTGTAGGTGTATCCACCATCTCCTATGCACTCTCAAACTCCATTGTAAGCTAGGAACAACGTGATGTGAATAAGGAGGGCCGCATTGTATCTTGATATATTCCTACCATCCTCATTCTCATAGATGATTTGTTATCCCAAGTTTTACCAACCAATGAGAAGTTCAAAGTGAACCCTATCAATGGGTCTATATAGAGGGTATCTTTTGATGAATCTACTTCAACTATCTTAAGTATCATCCGTTTCGCTCTTGTTTTAGACTCCCTTGATTTCACTTATACTCCCCTTGATTTCTTGTCAATGAATGGAATGAAAAGATTTTCACAATCTTAAGTGTATACTTTGTTTAGCTCAATTCACACGGACGTTGTGCTTTCTTATCAACGGTCTTCCAAGAAAAACCTAACCTACTAGCTTCCTTGCAGGGAACACACAAAGCGTGTGCAATGTGCTACAATCATTAACATTGACCTTGATCATTAGTGATCCAAGTAAACAAGTATTTTCTCGAGAAAAGGTATGATGATTGATTTTCTTTGGTTTGACAGTTGGTTTTCTCAAATCTTTCACATCTCATATTAATGAGGTTCAAAGCACTTCCTCCAACAACATGAGCGTAAAAAATGAGCTTAACTTTTTCCAAGCATACTTGAATGCATGGATTTGTGTCTGGTTCACCATCTGAGTTTTGATTCTCGTGATAGTTTACCAAAGGTGATGAAGGTTCATGCACAATCGTTTCCATTGTAGGCGTTATGTTATATTCTTCTTGTCGGCTATTTCATGGGTTGGAAAAGTCAAAACATTTGTCCTCTCCATTTCTATTCAACATTCTAGCTAGGAATCTTTCCTTTTCTGCTTTAGTCTCAGTCTTTCTCATAAGTGAAATCATATGAATGGGTATGACTTCATTTTCTTCCTTGTCATAGAATTCAGTTTGTGTAGAGTCATTGACATATACATCCATGGTAGCTAGGATATGCATCCATCCATATGGCTCAAACCAATATTATGAAAGGTTTAGGCACACGTGCATCATCTGCCACATCCCTTTAGAATACAATCTTCCTTTTGCAAGCTATCATTATGTGAAGCAACATAAATCCAAGTGGGTGTATTGTCCCTAAGCCATGATGGTAGTTTGGTATTGCTAGAGACCAAAGACTGAGTAATGAAATCTTTTATCAGGGTTCTATTGACATCCCTATAGCAATGGTCCACTAAATTCACTGAGTATTGAAATCTTTTATGGGGGTTATGTTTACATCCCTGTAGGAATGGTCCACTAAAATCACTCTCCTTATACCCCTAGATTTTTTGATATAAATGGTATTTTAGCCCCCAATCTTGAATCTTCTAGAGTCATCTCATGATCGGTCTCCCCAATATAATTTCATAGTTTAATTTGGCCCCAAAATCTATGATGGCAAAAGTATGTTCATAGTCATCCCCGCAAGAGGTGAAAATTACTCCTTTCAACAATCCTAGAGGTCTTTCAAAATGTCCATTTGCAAGTTGCAGTTTCATGCGAGTTTTCATGATTGTCGGTTTTTCCCAAGCTTCCCAAACTTTTTTGGTAGCAATAGCAATTCTTGCTCTATTGTTCATAGCAAGAGATTTGACTCTAGTATATTCGATAGATAGAGTGGTATTGCCTTCCTCTCCTTTGTAGTGTTCTCTCACTTTGTTCACAAGAACAGATTTACCTATTTTCCGTTGAGAATTTTCTTGGTTTAGTTGCTTGAGATACTCTTTGATTAACCCTTTCATTCTCATTTTTTCCAAACTATTTTGCAAATCATTCTAGAGGTGTGGTTTGAGTTTCAACACTTGAGCCATACTTTTTTTTTCCTTTCTTCATACCTTTGTCTTCTTGCTTTTCATGTCTCTATTAAAGACTTGACAATGTCAACCAAATAATTTGTTTCTTTTCCTTGTTCTTGCAACTATTTAGCCCTTTCTTCAATTTTTGCCTTTTTTTTTTTTCTTTCTCACCAAGTTTCTATGCCTTCTTGCTCTTTTTGTACACTTGAGCCATACTTTTTTTTTCCTTTCTTCATACCTTTGTCTTCTTGCTTTTCATGTCTCTATTAAAGACTTGACAATGTCAACCAAATAATTTGTTTCTTTTCCTTGTTCTTGCAACTATTTAGCCCTTTCTTCAATTTTTGCCTTTTTTTTTTTTCTTTCTCACCAAGTTTCTATGCCTTCTTGCTCTTTTTGTACACTTGAGCCATACTTTTTTTTTCCTTTCTTCATACCTTTGTCTTCTTGCTTTTCATGTCTCTATTAAAGACTTGACAATGTCAACCAAATAATTTGTTTCTTTTCCTTGTTCTTGCAACTATTTAGCCCTTTCTTCAATTTTTGCCTTTTTTTTTTCTTTCTCACCAAGTTTCTATGCCTTCTTGCTCTTTTTGTACCTTGTGATGACTTCTTACTTCCCTCAATATCATTTTGTTTTGGGAGCTTTGTTTGAGTTTTCATCATAACATTCACAAGAACTATTTGTTCACCCCCATATATGGTTGTTGAAATTCACTCTTACTACATCTACCTTTTGTTCTCGTTGATGCCAAGCTACACCCAAGTAGATTGGATTCACTCTGATAGGCATATGACAAATTGGCTCTACCCTAGGTGGTGACATATACCAATCTTCATTAGCTGGCATGGTATAGGTACTAGCTCCATAGGACATGATGGAAACCATGGATTGTTTGTTCTCTTGTTCTTTAGGCTGCATCCACTCAAGGGAATTTATATTCCCACTAGGTAGATAGTGTTTTTGTCTTTGTATCTCCACCATGGTTATGTAATGTACATCTCCATCATGCCTTGGCCTATTGTAACACTCATGGGTTTCATGGTTTGTCCACTTTCCTCCTATGGCACCCCATTTAAGTCATTTTTCTTGAGCCATAAGTTGTTCTTGAGAATTCCGTTGTCCAAAAATTTGTTTTTTTGCGATATTTTACACTCGCTTTGTTTTCGAATGATATTGGGTATGGTTAATGGTTTGTGCTCTTTGTGAGGTCAATTTGCTTAGGAAACATTGAGTCTGTAATCTCGATCTACCTAGGTACTAGCTCTAGTTACCTTTGGGTCTCCTCTACTAGAGTCCTTCCTCCACTAGCCTTCCTCCACTAGAGTCCTTAAGTGCTTGACTTGCTCAATGTGCTCCTCTACTAGGTTTGGGTAAGTCCTAATCTTCTCCTTGGGTTTTTTGTATTTTTACCCTTTGGGGCCTCTCTTGGGGGTTCTCCATCGGTCTAGTTAGTCATGAAGACACGCGTTGATTTGTTTGCGGTGTGGGAGTGGTTTTCTTATGACTTTCCCTAATAGTGTCTTTGCTTGAATCCCTCTCATTATGCTCCTCATTGGTTTCTCCCTCATGGTGGCCGTTTTAGTTTCCATGGTTTCTATTGAATCAAAATCATATTGGGGGTCATTTATATACACGGGGTCACCACATATCCCTATGTTAGTCTTTGCACTAGGGTTTGAAATCGCAACTTTTAGTGATCTCTTCCTTCCTGTTTTCTTCTTCCTTGCCCGGGCGATTGATGCAAAATCTCTCTCTTCAAGGATATAATTTTGGTTTTGGAGCATTGACCGTATGAATACATTCATTGGTATAACAAGTGTAGTTTTTGGTGTCCCCCCATTAATAAGCTCAATCAAGTTCAGTGGTGTAATCTTGGGTGCACTTGGATTATGGGAACATTGGCTATCAAATTATCTGTGCCACAACAATTACAAGTGAGTATTAGCATTGCAGATGATCTCCCTTGATTTATTTGCATTGCTGCAACATTCTTTTGTATTCTAATGGGACACTGAGCTACACGATGTGGTCTGCCACGGTCGTAGCATTGAAGAGGTGGTCTCTTGGTAGTGGTATTGATACTTTGGTCTCCTACTGCAAGAGCATTCACTTGATACATAGACTTGATATGTCCCAAATGATCTTCTTTGTAGTACTAGAGACATAATTCAAGCGTATCGACTCCATATGGAACGACAGTCTATGTCATCCTCGTAATCCAAATACGCACTGGATGGTTCACATCCCATTTGGTTTATGGAGGTAACTTTTGAATGTGGATGGGTTGTGGTCCTAGCACTAGAGTTTGCAAGGTTATAGATTGGACAACATTTTGGTTCCTAGGAACTAATATTGTGATGGTTGTTCCACAGATGCAGTAGATATTGATGCAAGAGCTGGATGCGGGTTTGTCTAGGCTAATGGTGGCCTTTTGGGCATCATATGTTTAAGTACTAGGAAATCCTTAAATTGATGACCATACCTACCATATCTATTGAAATTCCCGTTAAATTTTGCCCTAAAAGTGGGGCATTCACTTGTGTCATGTGGACCTAAGCACACAAATCACCATTGTTGCTTCCTTTGGGTACATATGACTATTTTGAGGAGCTCAATTATCCTTAAGGTATTTTTGGATAGCCTTATAACAAGATCTACCAAGGACATCTCAAATATCTTGTGCTCCTTAGAAATAGGTTTTAGGATCATTGGTTCATGATCAGTCACTTGTGAGCTAGTGGATTTTGTCTTAGTAGACACCTTTTTCCCTGCAGTCATCAAGTTGTCTTCTAGTTAGATTGTTTTGGTAGTGACTACTTCCCAAGTAGTAATACCTATAATGACTAATCCATTATAGATGTCCTCATGTTGTAATCCTTGGATGAATCTCTTGAGTAGTTGATTAAAGCATTCATTTGGGGTACATCACAAATTCAAATGCTTCAAGTGACTAATACTCATTCTCCTTCTTCATGTAGGCTTTTCGAAGTTGAGATACCACTCACTCAAGAACAACCTCTTGAGAACATTATATTTCTTGCATTTTTCAGCTCTTAGTGTCCTATATCAATCTTCATTGTTTCCACTTAGGGTTAAGCTGAAGGCTTTGCACTTATGCAACACATTGTTCTCTTCTAGGGAGTCACATACATGCTCAAACACATCAATATGCTTCCTAGGATCCTCGTCACCATTGCATCTTTGCGTGAGCTTTGCCACTTGGACCACTTTGCTGCTAGATTCCGTCTCAAATGCATTTTTCATATTCTTTGCAATAGATTGACCATTGATTTGAGTGAGTGCTACCAAGTCACCTATGTGAGCGGGTATAATTGGTGTAGGAGCTCCCATGCCTACATGAGATATGGGGGTTGGAATTGGCTTTGGCATTGACACACTCTTCAGGTTCCATGTTTGGAACGGTGCTGCACCACGTGGGGGTCCAAAAGATGTGGGAATAAATGACTTGCTACCAAAAGGTGTGGGGTCCGCTTGATGCACACTAGAGCATAAATACATGGGACTTTGGTGTCCTACAAGCATTGGCAAGTACCCTTTCCCTTTTGTTTTTTATGTGTGTTTTTTCTTGGTTTTTTTTTTGTTTTCTTGTTTTGATCCTTGCAATGCGGACTAGGGAATGCAATAGCTCAAAACGAGCGTATTGTTTGGAAGATCTTGGTGCACTTTACAACACAATGTTTGACCAACCGAGATTATCGTGGCCCCCAAAACAAGTAGTTTTCACCTAGGCTTGTGGATAAAAGTGCAAATTTAAAGAAGACCTTTCGAAAGGAAGGCCTTTCCACTATCGCACATGCCCTCATCACCCTTGGGAGGCCTAGGCTATATATATAGTTTGGTTCTCACTCTTGCATCACAAAGGAGGAGGCTATGGAAGATGCTAGTCTATATTATATATAGATATGTATGTCAAACTGAGACCAGGACTGGCTGGGCCCTTTTTTTAAAAAATTAATTTTTTCCAAATAAGAATTTTTTTCTTCATGCGGGTTTGGTGGTTTGGTTTTATTTTTTTGAAGTTTTGTTTCTAGGTTTTGGTATCACCTCTACTACCGGCATGGCCCTTTGCATGGCTGTACCACCCACAATAGATAACACACTATTGTAGATTTGACTTTTGTACTTAATGAACCTTAATGAGCTACATGAACTATCACTTAATGACAATTGAACAAAATAAAATCAGTAACTCAGAGAGTTTTAGGTTTACAATGGCTTATATAGTAGTCATCACTTTTCACACATGGGCATCCACCCTTGGGTGGTTAACACTGAACCTTATCTACTAGAGTTGCGGTGCACCTTTTATATACAACTAGTGATCACCCAATCCCTATCTATATGTGGAACTAACAAGCCCAACCCATGACTCAAAATAATATAGTTTATAAGGTTTATGTTCGTCCGTCATGGGTTTTCCATCATGAATCCCATCTATTCTCATTTGATCTTTCAGCTTCACTTTGTCTCTGTTTGACTTTCTTTGACTCAGGTTGATCACTTTGACCATGGTTATTTTTATTTTCTTTAAGCTAGCGTGGAAGTTCTTTTAGGTCCCAATGTGAGTCCATATTTCTCCTAATGGTACTCATTGTGGGTACATATTAAGCATTGACTACAAGAGGCGAGGGGTCTACAGTGGAAGATATTGGTGCAAATACACGAGGGATAAAGTTGACTCTGCACCGCTATGAGTGTGAGTAAAAGAGACAGAGTTGTAGTGGGCGTTGTGGTATGAGCCACGATAAGGGCATCATTATAGTGTGTGCCATACAGACACTCATATCATAGCTCCTACTGGCAACCATAACCAAAATCTCTTTTGACCAAGATGCTCAATGGTTCTACCATAGCATGCCAAACATGGTGTGGCCTACTACTGCAATAGATACCCTCGAGTCAACAAGTACCAAGTACAATTGTTTATATATTTCATTATCGACACAACATGTGTGCAAAACCAATTAGGATACGTGAACCAAATACACTCCACTAGTGAATAAATAAATTATAATCATTATGAAAATAACCAATGGCTTTGGAGAAGAAACATGGCAAAAATCCTCAATGCTCTAAAATACAAAGATACAAATGTGGCAAGTATATACAACAATTAAGAAAGAGAGATATACATGAAGAATGAACAATAAACAACGTTCCAAAAGACTGGTGCAAAATTTAAAAAGTACGACCATAACTTAGCAGTATGCAAGCATATATAAATAATAACTATTGCAAAGGGGGGATGATAAAATTGCAAGTCTTTTAATTAGACATTCTACAATAAAATTAGAGCTTTCTTAGTTGGAGGCTCAAGTTCATTTCTTAGGTCAAAATAGTGTGCATTCTTTTCATGATGATGTATATATAGGAGACTTGAGGATTGAGATTCCCCTATACATACACACATGCATATACATATACATACACACACACACACACACACACACACACACACACACACACACACACACACACACACACACACACACACACACACCTATATATATATATATATATATATATATATATATATATATATATATATATATATATATATATATATATATATATATATATATATATATATATATATATATATATAGAGAGAGAGAGAGAGAGAGAGAGAGAGAGAGAGAGAGAGAGAGAGAGAGAGAGAGACATACACACACACTTGCATGGACACATGTTATTATTAAAAAAAACTAGTCTTTGTTCTATTACAATGTGTAAAGCTATACAATACAATATACAATTTTGTGAGTGCATTGTCTCTCCTCTTGGATGTCAATCCCCAATCTACAATGTCCTCAAAAAGACTCTTAGTAGTCTAATGTACATTTATGGCACATGGAACATAGAAATCCATACATTGCTTGGTATCTCAATCAACTCGAGCTTGATTAGGGGGTTCCATCTATATCCTCTACATGTGGGTAAAATCATACCTCGTGACATAATTTCTTTATTTCCAAGCTAGATGTGGACAAGAAATAGACATATTGAAAAGAAGTGATGTACTTTATGGCTATCTATGATCTGTAATCCTTCTTAGAAAAGAAGTATAACATGCCTCGGTACCTTGGAGCTAAATGCTTGCATCGAAGGTTTCTCAATACTTTGCTCTTAATCATCTATGTTTCCCTCCATATTGTCCAACATTATAAGATATTTGTATTGGGAGGGATGAAAACCATGAGTTGGTAGTCCCCCTACCCCAACCCCACCTCGCTAGGTATGTCGTCCCTTCCTTTATATAGTATCTCATGATGTTGTTGTGAGCCACAACATGGGAATTTATAGGAATAAGTTGAAACTTCTTTTGATACTCTGAGAAGGGACAATACTCTTTGACATTGACACCATTAATTTATTGCCCTTTATTTTGCTGACATTGAATCTATGGGATCTTACACATATGCATTGTTTCCAATGCGTCTTTTGAAGCCTACCATCTGCACTCTGCCGTCAACCATCTATACTAGATGATTTGTGCTTGATAAAGAAAATATTTCCAAGCCATCTATACTAGATGAGCCATGCTCTACAATGTACATGCCAAGAATTTTTGTTGCTATAGCTTGCTACCATCAATGAGTCCATAGCTTGAATTGCTCTACCAAGTCAAGGTTCTCATGCAAATATAAATGAACCTAAAATTCTAGATTTGATTTGGAGTCAGACTAAGGGTCACTCTTCACCATGGTCACTCATGCACCTTGTCTAAGTGCATGGAAGAATTAACACATAGCAGAAAAAGACATCATGTAGTATTGACAAAGAGTGACTACTTCTAGGTGAAAGCATGAATCCAAACATGTTCAATCCCAACAAGCTCACTCGGACCATTTATAGACTTTTGCCTATGATTGCAATACATGATCAAATGCTAGATAGAGTAGGAGAAGGGTGATGCATACTAGTTTTGGCCCTCATGCCATGTGCCATGCGCCATGCACATGCGTTGGGTCAAAGGCTTGCATTTGCTCAAGATACCCAAATGCTTGTAGCAAAATCTGCAATATTTCATGCAAAAAGTCATGATGCCATGCCAGACCTCGTGCTTGACAATACATCGTTTGGACTTTTTGATTGCTTAGATGAGAAAGGCATCATTCTAGGTAATAAGATCAGCTGGCACTTTGCGATGTAGACCCCTTTCACCTATGAATAATCCACCCGCACGAGAGGATTATCACACAATTTGTAAGCAAACCTAAAAGAATTAGATGTTTAGTTTATAGATATAAGTTATAATAAAACTAGACAATTCTCTCACTTAGGAAAAACCATACAAGTCGCGCTCTTATGAAAGGGTCTCGAATGTGGCTTAATTTTCAACCTTATGCATCTAAAACCTCCCCATGCAACAAAACAGGGTTGTAATTTTGATATAATCCACTTTAGAATAGGTTGTAAGAATTAGCTTATGATAATGTTTCATGGACAAAAAGACACTCCCTATAGAGTTGTCTTTAATACACTGGGACAAGAGGACTCCTGTGCTCTGAATGGTGTAGGTCACATTGTGCTAGCTAGGTCTTAGTTAGATTAAGCCTGAGATACCATGTAAACTGATTAGGCTTTCAACTTTGTAAGCCTTCACAGGAGGAATTTAGTTGCTCTCATAATTGATCTGCCTCTGCTAGTATATTTGGTGTAGGGCGGTGTTGTAGCAATGGACTAATTGCAACCCACACAAAATTATCAATCGGTGGATCGACAACCCGATTAGCGCTTGGAGGCACGAGCCTCATAGGATGCATTGAAATAGAGGATTCAAGGGATCCTTCTACCATAATAGAGGGAAGCCATGATAAGGGCTTCCTCTAATCAACCACACAATCCTACTTACTAATCATTCTGCACACAATCATTTGATTGGAATTAACCTCTCACATCAATCAACCTAATCACACAACTACACAAGCATGCAATTAACATAGCTACTTCACAGTAGTGTGGCCATTCTAGTCCATCCCCTCAATGCGACTACATATGCACACACACTAACCACACACCTTGTAGAGAGAGACAATGAGAAGTAAGGCATAGCCCTAACACACCATGTCCAATGGTGTGGATAGAAGAGATTAACCCAAAAAGGGATTAGAGATCTAACATCACACTAATATAGTCTCAATTCACATAATCGAAACAAAGAAGACTAATAAGAAAGAAAATGCAATTGATTATTCAAAATCAAGAGCTACATGGGCATGGAAATCCCATGAGCCTCATGACCATCCACTCTACAAAGAAGAGAGCTCACCCAAGAATGACTTCTCATTTAGCATAGGGCTCTTTTATAATTTTGGGCTTCAAGCCTTTCAACTATGGGATAAATTGATTATTAGAAATCAAGAGATACATGGGCATGGAAAGCCCATGAGCCTCATGACCATCCACTCTACAGAGAAGAGATCTCATCCAAGAATGAGTTCTCATTTAGTATTGGGCTCTTTTATAGTTTTGGGCTCCAAGCCCTTCAACTATGGGATAAAGTTGAGCCCTTTGGCCTAAAGCTTATACAATTTGGAACTCCTAAATAAGCCTAAGGCCTTATACAATGTGAATAGGAAATATTGTGTACATCAATAGCACATCCTGAGGTTGGTGCATAATCGATGTAGCTTGGAGTCAAAACCAAGCGATGGGAGGCATTGGACAGCCACTAAGCCCCCTATTCACTCGGTTGACTCCAAGCTACACCAATTATGCACCAAGATCAAGATGTGCTATTGATCTACACATTATTTCCTATTCACATTGTATAAGGCCGTGGGCTCATTTAGGAGTTTCAAATTGTATAAGCTTTAGGCCAAAGGGATCAACTTAATGCCATAATTGAAGGGCTTGAAGCCCAAAACTATAAAAGAGCCCTATGCTAAATGAGAATTCATTCTTGGATGAGCTCTCTTCTCTGTAGAGTGGATGGTCATGAGGCTCATGGGCTTTTCATGCCCATGTAGCTCTTGATTTCTAATAATCAATTTATCCCATAGTTGAAGGGCTTGAAGCCCAAAACTATATAAGAGCCCTATGCTAAATGAAAAATCATTCTTGGGTGAGCTCTCTTCTTTGTAGAGTGGACGGTCATGAGGCTCATGGGCTTTCCATGCCCATGTAGCTCTTGATTTCTAATAATCAATTACACTTTCTTTCTTATTAGTCTTCTTTGTTTTGATTATGTGAAGTGAGATTGTATTAGTGTGATGCTAGATCTCTAATCCCTTTTTGATTTAATCTCTTCTATACACACCATTGGCCATGGCGTGTGAGGGCTATGCCTTCCTTCTCTCTCTCTCTCTCTCTCTCTCTCTCTCTCTCTCTCTCTCTCTCTCTCTCTCTCTCTCTCCAAGGTGTGTGGTTAGTGTGTGTGCATACATAGTCGCATTGAGGGGATGGACCGGAATGGCCACACTAATGCGAAGTAGGTATGTTAATTGCATGCTTTGTGTAGTTGTGTGATTAGGAGTTGTGATTAGGGTGATTGATGTGAGATGTTAATTTCAATCACATGTTTGTGTGCAAAGTGATTAGTAAGTAGGATTGTGTGATTGATTAGAGGAAGCCCCTTCCATGGCTTCCCTCTATGATGGGTAGAAGGATAGAAAATGGCACTTTTGCTACTTAATCTTTTGCAACTGTGCTAGAAAATGGCATCAAATCTGTCGTACATATGGTTACTGTTCTGGTTTTTTTGATATTGATGGTGAGTATAAGACTGAATGCCTGGTGGTGATGCTGGTTATGCTGACATGGAGTATATACATTGTGTACCAGATCTGTACATTTGGGAATTTCCTTAGCTAAAAGCAAATGGTTTGATAACCTCGGCACTAATAATTAAGTACACATCAATAGAGGGTTTCTTTTTGCCCGATACTGATTACATACACTCACTCTAAATGGTAACTTTTGAAAAATTGATGCTTTTTTACATTAAAAGGTTGGTGGTATTGCTGGTTATACTGCCTAATTCTGAATTTGGATAATCGCACTTGTTTATTTGGGTATGATACATCTGATTTACAAAAAAGTGAAAAAAATGGATTTAATACTTGATGAGACTTGTAAAATAAATTTTTTCCATGGCATAGTCCTTTGATTCTTTACAAGTTTAATCTCTTACTAGTCTTATAAACCCGATGACTGCTTATTGGTTACCAGCTGGTTATATTTTTTTTGGTCTTGGAATTCTGGCATAGTCCAGGTCTTTCTCTGACGAGATCTTACTCTCTTGATCTTGGGTGTGGTTGGAATTAGCCGGATCTGGCTTTGGTGCTGACTTACAAAACAACTAAACTTGCTTGGTTTTTTACTAAACATATCCGACTACATCGTAGTGATGATACTACCATAAAATTCTGGTTTTTACTGATTGCTTTGACTTTAAAAAAAAAAACCCCTTCTGCTTGTTGCCTGGATGCCTGGCTTAGTTCTGGTCTTTTTTATATATACACTACATCTTGGTGATGATACTGCCATAAAAACCTCACTTGTGTTTTGGCATAAACTATGATTGTGACCAATATGGGTATAGTTGATTATTGGATTAATACCTATTGATTTGGTCCAGGTTTGATAAATCTGAAATTACAAAAATCTCTATATTTAGCAGGGGGAACTGGTCGTTTTTTCACTACATCTGGTCTCCACTTATGGATAATGATCTCGTGCTTTAGATACCGAAGTTTTTTATGGTATTATGATTTGGAGGAGACTGTTTTGACTTACAAATCTGTGACCTTGACCTATTGCTTGGATGTCGGGCTTAGGTATGGTTTTTCATTATAGCTAGTGAATACTAATCTGGTCTGATATAACGAGTTGTAGCTAGACCTTGTACCTTCTGCTTAAAACTTAGATTGTTGCCTTAATACTGGTTCTTTTTTCACTACATCTAGTTGGAATCTTTTTGGCTAAGTATGGCTTAAATCTGGATAAAGATACGTAGGGCCTGCTCACTAAAGCTCGAGTAAAAATCTATCTAAAAACTTTTTGTCATCATACCTTGTTGTTGGTTCGTTATGACACTAATTAAGGGACGAGTTGAAAGCATTTCTTACCATTGATAATGAGCTCCACTATTATTTTTTGACTCTGGCTGACACTTTTTGGGCAGTTCAATTTTATGTCATTTTTGAGGACTCCACATGAATTTGTAACATCTCTTGCCATAATTTTTTATGCTCGATGTGAGTGCAAACTCTTTCTCTAGCACTTATTTTGGTAGCTTGTAGATATTGAGCCTTCATTGACCTAGAAGGACGAGACATTGTTTTTTTGTATTGATAATACTTGGCTTGTAAGAGCCGCATCAAGGTTTCAATCATCTCCAGCTTTGAATATGCTAAAATTGAGCATCCATTTTGGTCGAATGACCATAGGATTGGACTAAAAGTTTTTGGTTTCTAAGTAACGAAGATGCTTGGTTTGATTATCTTCTTGGCATGCACTGTACACTCCAATTTGGGATGAGCAATGAATAAATGTTTGGTTGAGACATTTTTGCATCCTGGTGCTTGAATTGTATCCTCTAGAGCACTAACAAATGAGCTTTTGTGAAGGATATGAATGGAAAATTGAGAAGCAACTGAAGATCCAAATGCCTATTAAGAGGCACAAAATTGAATTAGGTTGCACAATTTGTCTTTTCAAAGAGCCATAACATTTTCTTCATTTGTGCTTGATTTGGCATATGCATTTTATGGTTTAGTGCTTGGCTTGCTTGCAAACTCTCACTGCCAAAATGACAAATTATTCTTAATGATATGCATGTGAGATTCATTTGAGAGTTACACCGGATGACAAGTTGTGCTTGTTTGGTTGGGACTTTATGCTTGAATTTGGCATTGCTTGTTGCATTTTAGTGCTTGATTTGAATGCAAAATCATTGCATAACACTAAGATTGAGCTTGTTTGATGGTCAAAATTTAGCATGAAATGTTTGGGTTTGTGATGATAGTAAATTCTCTTAGTGCTTGTGTGAATGACCATATGCTTGAGAGCACTAATGATTGAGTTGTTTTTTGAAGGGTTGTGGGTAAGCATGAGCATTCAATAATAAAAAAAGTGTCGGGATTGCAATGTATTGCAAAATTTGGCTATCTAGAGCCATCCCATATCATTTGATGGAGTTGTAATCATTAGCTCACCACTTTGCACTAAAAATGCTAAATTTCACTTTAGCTAGTGCTTGGCCAACTTTTTGAGAGCTTTCAATTTTACAATTTGGATATTAAAGCCAATTCACTTCATTAGAAGTTGCATCATTTCTAGCTCCTGGCTTGTTTTCAATTGCACCTTTCATTTGAGCTAGTACTAATCAACTTTTAATCATGCATGAGAGATTGTAAAACTTGAATAATGTGCTTATGTTGAAGCATTTTATCTCTCTCTTTTGATTTATATGCATACATTTGCTACTAAAGAGCATCATGTGCATAACCAAAGGCACTTTTTTCCCCTAGGGCTTTTTTCCCTATGCCATATATGGGTATTTGAGACCGTAGATTTAGGTATTTCAATAAATTTTTGTGTGTGTTTTTCTTGGCTTTCAATAAATGGCTTTTGGAGCTTGTGTTTGTTAACACTTAGCTTCAAGAAGCTTGGCTTGCAAATAAAAGGAATCAAGGGGCTTCTACACTAAAGTGGATGTTTTGCTCAAGGATGCTCAAAAGAGCACAAAGAGGTGAAATCCTTCCATGACATTGCTCTTTTTTATCTTTACATCTCTGTGCTTGCTTGGATTAATAAGTGATTTTGCTTCTAAGCTATGGTTCCTTTCATTTTCAAAAGCTAGACATACATGAAAGTTTCTGCTTTGTGAATATTAACTCATTAAAAAATTTGATTTTATGTGTGCAATCATGGGTAAGTGCATTGACCTTAGGCTAATGTAAGATCATTTCTTGTTAGTACTAGACTCTTAGTGATTAGCTTAATACTCCACTCATTCTAACATGACCTAGGGCTATGATTAGGTTTTTTAGTCTCTTAGTCCATTTTGCCAATAGCAATCGCATAATGGGAGCAATAAACAATGAAAAACATAAACAAATGAATAAGAAAAGGTGTCAAAAAGAGTAGTAAAAAGGCTACTAGACACATGAAAGTTAAATTTCTATGTTATTTTGTGTCTTTGTTCAGCATAGTGCCTTATTGGCACTTGGTAAGGTGAGTGGAATCATCTTGGCTTGCTTGGTCAGGGCCCTAAACCGTCTTGTGTTTCATGTATAAAACTAAAATTTCAAGTGGTTTAATCTTCATATTAGTTTAGGTGTTTTTTTTTCTTTATGTTGTTTAGTTTTTGGCTATAATTGATCCATCTTTTAGAAGCAAAAATCGCTTTACATGATTGTTCTTTGCACTTTATGTTTTATTCGTCTTTGTTGGCCTTCAATACTCATGACTTTGTTTATGTTTTGTAGCTCAACATTCCTCCATGGATGTGCTTTCTACCATGTCTCCATGCTTTGCTTGAGTGGAACACAAGGACATGCACCAAGTTGGGGGGGGGGGGGGGGGGGGGGGGGGGGGGGGGAATTTTAGCAACAACTAACACATGCTACACCGATTATGCACCAAGCTAAGGATGTGCTGTTGTGGACAATATTCCTATTCATTGTATAAGGCCCTAGGCTCATTTAGGAGTTCCAAATTGTATAATATTAGGCGAAAGGGCTCAAATTTATCCCATAGTTGAAGGGCTTGAAGCCCAAAACTATAAAAGAGCCATATGCTAAATGAGAAGTCATTCTTGGGTGAGCTCTCTTCTCTGTAGAGTGGATGGTCATGAGGCTCATGGGCTTTCCATGCCCATGTAGCTCTTGATTTCTAATAATCAATTGCATTTTTTTTCTTATTAGTCTTCTTTGTTTTGATTATGCGAAGTGAGATTGTATTAGTGTGATGTTAGATCTCTAATCCCTTTTTGAGTTAATCTCTTCTATCCACACCATTGGCCATGGTGTGTGAAGGCTATGTCTTCCTTCTCTTTCTCTCTCTCTACAAGGTGTGTGGCTAGTGTGTGTGCATACGTAGTGGCATTGAGGGGCTTGACCAGAATGGCCACACTAACGCAAAGTAGGTATGTTAACTGCATGCTCGTGTAGTTGTGATTAGGGTAATTGATGTGAGAGGTTGATTTCAGTCACATGATTGTGTACAGTGATTAGTAAGTAGGATTGTGTGGTTAATTAGAGGAAGCCTCTTCCATGGATTCTCTCTATGATGGGTAGAAGGATGCCTTGAATCCTCTATTTTGATGCATCTTATGATGCTCGTGCCTCCAAGCGCTAGTCGGGTTACCAATCCACACCTAAATAATTTTGTATGGGTTGTGATTAGGCCGTTGCTACAACACCTCCCTACATTTGGTTTCCTGAGATTCAAAATTGTTTGGTTTTTTGATGCCTAAATTATGAGCAACTTTTTTATATGTATACAGCTGGACCAATGGATTCGCTTACACATGTAATGCAGGAGGCACCATAGCTTGAGTGATTGTTGATGGAAGTGTAAACTACTTAACTCCAGCGGTTGTGGTACTCTCTCTCTCTCTCTCTCTAAAAAAAACATGTCTGGATTATTGAGCATGAAAACTGCTTGAGATGCTAAACAAATATAGCCTATTTGTAGGGTGCATGAGGTTGAAGAAAACTAGGAACATCATTTGTGTCAACCATATGTCAAGGAACGTACGATCAAGGTGCTTGGCTAGTCCCGACGATACATCAAGTCCATCCCCACACAATAATGGATGCAAAAAGAGTGCCCTTTGGAGCACACAGACCATCCATGCACACACAGATGGTATGTGTTCTCCCAATGGACACTAGTAGTTCTTTGTAGTGCTAACTTTATATGGAATCTTTTTTAAAAGCTTTTAGCACATCTAGATGCCTAATGAGCTATGCACAACAAAAATAGTGGCCATAAGAAGAAGATCTATACAATTAATGAGCTATGCACATCAAAGAATAGTGTCCTTAAGAGCATGCAGGTCGTCCGTGCGCGCACAGATGGTTTGAGTGCTTTCAAGGGTATTATTTTCTCCTTTGTGTCCCCCATACAAAAGAAAGGAGTGTGTTTAAGAACACCCAAGGGAGCATAGAGACCATTCGCGTGCATGCGGATGGTCTACGTGCTCTCAAGGGCATTAATTTATCCTTTCTGGCTCCCATCTTCCCTTCTTCAGGTAAATTTCTGTCCGTAGGACGGGAAAAATTGTCAAGAGTCTGTCATTAGAAAATTTCCCTTCAATAGAGAAGGGGAATAAGATCAGGTTTCTTTAAATGGAGGAGGAATACTATGTGATGCCCATCTTATCTACAAACTAGGGTATGCTACAACATAGAAATTGGGAATTAGAATTTGAAATAGGACTCCCTTATAGTCTCCAAATCTATATAAAAGGCTAATTACAGCCAAGTTTCCACCTCTAGTCACAACAATTACACCTATAATTTTTGTTACATTTTCTATAAAAAAAAGGCAAAAATGTAATATGCCCTTCAATAAGGAAAGGTACACTTCCCTAATCCTAGTCTCTTGAAAAAATACGGTGCCCTTCAAATCCTGACATTGGCCTTGGTCAGGCTTTAAGTAACACAACCACGCCACATATTGCGATCGACGTGACATGATGATCAACAATGGGATTGACATTAGATGGTTAGCATGCATGAAGATGCCATGTGTTTATTCCTTTTTCCATCAATATCTGTCACTATGCACCTAGTTTTTTTACATGGTAACCAACTACGCTGCATTTTATTCCCTTGTCCCATGAGGATTCTATTTACATTCACTTCATTGATCTATATTCTTGATATATGCAAGTCAATGTCCATTATGTGAGCATATGATTACATTACATGCCAATTCATTATTGGATCACAAAACACCCTCTAAAACAAAAATCATGTTGTGCTCTTGCAATAGAATGCATTGAGCTCTCTCAATCCACAAACGAGCATTGGGTATAGGCCAAAACAATAACCCCATAGTGATGGAAATACTCACTATATCTCTATAGAGTGAAGTAGTGTTGTTAGAAATACAAGGAGACATTATGCAAATATTGGGAGGAGCCAAGGAGCTTTGAAGGCTTCAGATTGTAAAGCGAGGATCATAGAGAAAACCAACAAGAGAAGTAGGTTGTATGAAACTACATAAAATGCACAATATGAATTTGAGACTTTTCCAAACGAGAAAGAGGCCAGTTATGTGGGCCCTCCCTATTAATAGCTCATTATGGTATTGTAGTCCATGACATTGGACCTGTGGTGGGAATGTATGAAATTTTCCTTATGATTTAAGGTATAATTCCCCATGAAGCTCAATGTATACCTAGCCAATCAATTTTTTTAAAAAAAGGTTGGGTTGAAGAACATGAGTGTTGATCATGGAGCTAGAGGCAAGGTTGCTTTACTAAATTCATAGAGAAGAGGGATACAATAGTGGGATGTAGTTCATAGCTCCGCCAAGAATAATGATAGTCAAGTGCTTATTAGTTCAAATAGGCATACAAAATAGAGATGTATGGTGAGGTCAAGACCCACAAAAGAGAAGGAACAAGACTTGATGAAAGGACATTAAAGGGCAAATGAAAATGCAATAATGCCCAATGACCAATAATCCACTAAAAGGTATGGCTCTTGATGGTGGCATAAACCAAACTAAGTTGAATGCTTATGCTGAGCTCAATCCACTACAAGAGCTTTAGATAAGGAGGCAAGAATCCCAAGAACATTGATGGAAAAGCTTGTTTGAGATTGATAGTGGTGCTCAGCCAAAGAAGAGTAGCATGGCCATCAACTCTATCACATGGTTGAAAACTCAAAGGACTTGAGTAACATAGAACTATGCTACTCTATTAACTCCAAAAGGCTTGTCTATAAATCAGTATCAAGCATCAATATATAGAGCCAATCATGGTGACCTATCAATTGTTGTCATGGGAAACATCTTAATCCATAAACTATACCATAGTAGAGATGACATCAAAAGAAAAATATCGATTTATTAAGAGTGCTAGTTTCTATTTTGCGAGATTCTTTGTAATTTACATATGGGTTAATGACCCCAAGGACGAATGGGTATAAGCTTTCTCATGGCTCTTTGGGTCAATCGGGACCTTCTAGATAAAGAGTGTTATAAAAGGGACCACTTAATAACTAAAAGGTCAGTTGGATCACAAAAAAAAATGCATCAATAATTATATACATATAGATACACACATGTGAGGATTATGATACAAGTATATCTATTTGTATGTGCAAACATACATATATATACACACAAATATCTTATACATTATGTGCATGTGTGTGTGTAAAATAGTTTAAGAGTGAAAAACACTTGCCTTGTGTCTTTGTTGCAAGCAAGAGAGGAGAGAATTCCACAAATTGGAAGGAGTCTTTCATGGTTGGTTAGAAACCCCAAAAAACCTATAGCATCCCCATATTCACACACATAGAGAGTCAGAAAACTACACACATTCTCTTCCTAAAAGCCAATAAAGATTCTAATTCAAAAGCTCCAAACTAGAAAAGCTTTAATTTTTTAACCAAAAACCTTAAACTAAAACTCTCACAAAGATAATTGCCGCATTGCAATAACTTTCTTTTCTGTGAAAATACTTGCTAATTAAGACAAAAAATATTGATCTACAGTATACACCTAGTCATGTACATGTATATCTACCTACAACAAAATCTTAATGGTAGTAGTTATGAACTTTCACCTATCTAAAGTATAAAAGGAGAATGCAAATTGACTAAACGAACATCAAAGCCTTGAAATGTCATAAGTACTCACCTCAAGGGAGAGCTAAACACTTGGCATGCCCAACCTTAGCCTCAACCTACTCCAATAGAGCCATCAAACAATAACAGTAGTTATGCATCATATCTTCTTGTTACGAAGGACAACCCACTGTCAACTTGTGAAAAAACAAACATGAAATTGTTAAAGGTGTAAAAATGATGCAAGAGATGGTAAAAGTCTTGAGACAAGAGGAATGATGACTTACAAAATCATGACACATCGTCTTGTAGGTGACACTTCTAAGGTGCAAGGGCCCGTTTGAGCCCGTGCCTCCTCTCTCTAAAAGCAATAAATACATGGAGTGGTTTCCATCTCCTAGACTATCATCTCCCACTCCTCTATGTCATGCATGTATCCACTCTTGAAGTCACTTTCTAGTGTCTTACTACCGCTTTTTGGCTGAAAAATTGCATGAATAGCGTGAGCCATGTAATTGTTGCACTCAACAACCTAATCCCACTAGCGCATTATCATGCTTATGTCCAACCTAAATAATACATATCTATTGAATCTTCATTGTGATGGTCATAGACCCCTCAACCATATCCATAATGGGTGCCCCATCTTGAGCCATGTAAACCTTGGAGGCATCATGATCATGCACCCCCAAAGTGTGTGTGGTGTGCCCCTAGGTTTGCTACCAATAGATGAAATGGATGAGCATTGTCGTGTTGTGGCACGTGCACAGTGTGAAATAAAAACATTCGCTTCATTTTTGACACCTTTTGATACATGGAAATAAAATCAAATATGTACATATTGTGATATATGTTGAAGAGGCTAGTTCGGTTGCTATCATGTACATACATATCTAGGTCGTGGCCCTGGATGTGGCACTGTTGCGTGTTTTCCCACTTGTGAGCCTAGTTTGGTTTTATAATATAAATATTTCCAAGTTTTTCATGGTGGCACACTCATCTCACCTACACGTGATGAAGATTGATGCATATCTATGCTATTTATGCTACACAAGTGATCCCACAAATTTAGGGAGTTTTTTTTTTTACTCCGTTTGGGATTTTTCACATCAAAAATGGTATGAGCTGAAAATGACCTAGTTTTGGTCCTAAGTGGAAAAAGGGCTTGAAAGTTGACACATCACCTCATATTTCTGTGGGGAAGAGAGAGAGGGCTTCTTTTGAGTGAAAAAAATTGCATTTTTCCTCTTTTGTGCAATTCCTTCCATGGTTGCTTATCTATGTGTAAGGCAGTCACACCTTTTTGTAATCTTGTATCTGAGCCTGTGAGGGAGTGAATTAGGGTTTCTCTTCATCATAATGGTGTTTGAGATTCAATACAGAAGATTTTAAATCTCTGAAAAATCATAAAATGGTCGTCGTGAAGGTGGAAGCTCGTGTATTCCTTTCAACTGTTTGAAGCTACATATGTAATTTGGGGGGAGGCTACGTGATTCCATGAAAGAGGTTTGGGTTCTAAATTGGATTTGTGCTTGTATGAGAGTTGAGGTTTCATGGATGAAAGTTTAGTGTTTTTATTTCTCTTTTTAAGTAAAATTGGATGTGAATTGGTGATCCTTTCATCACAAATTCGCTTCCAAAAACAAGCAGATTCCAAGAACGATAGGAAAGAGGGTTTGTGATTGTCATGTCACAAACGCTCTTAGAGTTTAAACCATATTTAAGAAGAGGGTGGGTGATTTTCCATAAACATTTTTTTGCAAAGTGTTTGTGATTCTCATCACGAACTCTCACAGCCAAAGGTTCCGCACCTTCCCAGCTAGACCGCACACAACCCGACATTCTTGGTGAACCCAACACGAAGCAGCTGGGGTGAGGGCGTTCAAAAAGAAAAAAAGATTAGCTATCAATTGGTTGTTGTTAGGGAGAGATAGCCCTTGAATCTTATCTTTTGTAGCACTATCCTCGAGTAAGGTCATCAGTGGATGAGATCCAATGGCAAATAGGAGAGGGGCAAGAGGGCACCCATGTTTGATGGATCTCTTGACCTCAAATGCTTGCAATAAAATAGAGGCCTTGGTGCTACAAACATATGGCATGAAGATGCTTCTTCCACTTTGTACAAAGAGAAAAAGGTTGGATCTTCCACATGTGACTAAGGAGGACACACACATGAAGGACATGGTGAGAGAGATGTTGGCCAAAGAAAAGGGCCTTATGAAAAGGATGACTGTGCATGTGAAGAAAAGCTCAAGAAGTTGAGAATGCCTTGTTGTCGGCGAGTAGGGTACCTATATATGAAGGAGAGGAGTCTTCTGTACTTTGGGCCTCATTGAAGATTTTATATATGTAGGTTATGTTTGTATGGGGCAACACGTGTTGATCATCTTCTCAAGTAAGTGCCTATATTGGTTAATAATGAAAAGTCACTGTAAATGGATTTGATGCATGTACAGACTACTATCTAAAATGCTTTTAAAGCAGCATTAGTTACCCAAAGTTCAAAAGAGTGCTTGGGAATTTGTGACGGCTTTGTGCAAAAACTACACCTACATCTGTGCATGTGTTAACAACTGCATTTAGTACCAAAATGAAATGCAAAGTCAGAAATTTGGATGTGTAACTAGAGCCCCTTATCGAGGAACTTCAAGAACGATGGAATGATGTCCTTGTGTTGGATGTTTCTCTCTGAATAGCAAACACACACTAGAGGTATTTTAATGTGGACCATGCATGATTTCCCAAGGCTTTTGGCGAGGTTTGAGGTAACAATCCATATCTAAACCTCATCTAAACTACCACAACACTAACTAAAAGTGCATGTGGAATCATGTAATTTGTGGGTTTTGTTATTAGGGTTAAGCATATCAGGCCGATCAAAAGCAGTAGTGGGATTGACATTGGCAAAATGATTCACCTCCATGATGCTCACCTAGGGAAATGTCACAATGCTCATATTCTTCAAGCTATCATGTTGGATGTCTTTGAATATGCAACAATTACTTGACCCAATGCACATACAAAGAACATAGTCCAAATGCTATTGGAGCATGTACTTGGCATGAAAGCACAAGATAGACTCCCTAGGCTAGCATAGGTTACTAGAGCCTCAAGTAGGTTTGAGTGGGAGTATCATACTTCCCAAAATCCCATGGATTCAATCTAAACAGGAACAAGACAACATGAAAGGTGTGTTTTTGCATCAATTTTCACTTTAACTAGATACATGCGAACATTGAAGGGGATTTCACAAAGCCTAGGGCTAGCAGCCCCATAAGAAAAAAAAAAAGAAACTTTGAAATGATGAAATGCAAGGTTCATTTGTTGTGGATAGAGTTTTTGAGCCATTGCATGCAAAAATTGGAGCCTACAAAGCAAGAATCTTCACAAACTTATGGACTTAAATCCCATGATTGGCATAAAATAACCTAGGTATGTATTCTGAGTTACATCATGAAATATGGAGTGTGTGTCTTGAGCTTTGCATGTAGGCAATGGTTAGGTACCACCTTTAGCATGATGGTCAGTGTTTCCTCCTAGTATTGACATTTTAGGGAGCTACTAGCTCATAGGCCTTGCGCTCACCGCTAGGACGCACAACCCTTTTGGCCGTGTTTTTGTTAGAGAGGCAATTGCCCTCCTACTAGACCATGTTGAATGCTAATCCCATCATGGCACGAGATGTATGGTCAAGAATCAAGCTTTGCCACATTCGTTTTGGCTTGAGGCCATCATGTGTGCTACTTATGTACTTAAAAGGTGTTGTACAAAAGCTTTGCATTCTGTGACTCCATATGAAGCTTGGCATGATAGAAAGACATCTATTGATCACATGCACGTTTTTGGCTGTTTGGCTTATGCTTTGGTGCCACAAGTGCAATGCAAAAAATTGGATGATAAGGTTGTCAAATGCATTTTTATTGGTTATAGTATTGAAAGCAAAGGTTACATGTTGTAGCATCCACAAACGAAGCGTATCTTGGTTTCACGTGATGTTGTGCTTGTGGAAGATTCTATTCAGCCTTTGTGTCATGTACTAGAGACAATAACGTATGCTCACATGACATTTATGATAGTTTGTTGCCTCTTTTTAGTGGTGAAAATTTGAATGTGATTCAAATGAGGAAAATGTACAGCCTATGGGGGTTCCAAAAAATGCTACGGATCAGCCTAGTACTGATGCAAATGTACATGATGTACTTGATGTGGAAAGGGATGAGAATGAGCAGGCTAGAGTATTTGCCAACATCATCTACATTGAGAGTGAGAGCGCATCGGTATAGTTGCAAGGAACCCAGTTTTTTATGCTTGCACAAAGCACATTGAGGTGCATTATCACTATGTCAGGGAGAGAATCTCAACAAGAGAGATCAACTTGCCCCTCTCTCTCTCTCTCGCTCACATCTCTCTCTTGGTTGATCCATATTGGCCCATGCCAGGCTTGGCCAATCACCTTAGGTGGTCATTTCAAGCAATAAAGGTAGCATTTGGACAAGTGTCCTTCTTTCCCCTTTTGAGAGAGAGGCTTGATAATTGCTTAGATAATTAATTAATTAATCTAAATGCTCATTGGAACCCTTTTCAACCTATCCAATAGGATTCAAGCACTTCATGAGGATAACATGGGTAGGAGCTTGACATGTGTCATTGTTGCCTCTTGAGGCTTGGCTTACCTTGTGTGTGTGTGTGTGTGTGTTCTCTCTCATCCCCTAGCTTTGGGGCTTGCCCCCTCCTTTGTAGGGATTCCTTTGACTTATGAGACACAAGCACCGTAGTCAGCAAGCATGACAAAGCACATCAAGCTTGGGTAGTGTTCCCACAAGCACTTCAAGATCCCTAGTCGGGCAAGCACAACAAGCACCTCAAGCATCTGAGTCAGCAAGCATGACAAGCACCTCAAGCACCTTAGTCATCAAGCACGACAAGCACCTCAAGAATCTTAGTCATCAACCACGACAAGCACCTCAAGCACCTTAGTCATCAAGCACAACAAGCACATCAAGCTTGGGCAAGGTTCCCACCTCAAGCTCGGCCCTAGCTTAACCTAAGGTTAAAGAACTTTTAACACTAACATTTGGAGGTCTTCAATGAAGCTAACCCTAAGGTCTTTAAGATTCATTGGATACCCTTTCTCTTTGACAAATCATCTCTCATTTGGACCCCTTTACCATTGGCCTTGTGTTGAGATAGACCCGTAAGAACATATCTATATTCTAACCCTTGTTCTTGTCTTTTCTCCCACATTGAATGATCAGTTTAATATGAGAAAATCATTTGGGTCGATTAGATATTAGATTTTATGACAAATTACATATGTTAAGAAAGAGTCATAATCTCTAACAAGAAATTGAAATTTATTTTGTAGGATCGAACTTAAGTTCGAGCCTTGCCTTTGTATGTTAGTGTAGCACCACCAGGTGAGTCCAGCCTCATGAGCATTGTAGCAAAAGAACGTTACAAATAACAAAATACTTATAGAGTATGAAAAAAATGGATCATACCTTGAGAAATTCATAAATAATGGGTTCTATAAACCCTCTATAAATAGGTCTTGAGCACACATAACATAAATGTTTTTCACATAGTGAATGATAAAGACTAAAAGGGTCTTAGGGCTTACGTTTTACGCTTGAAACATAAGCCTTAAACTTTGAGACTTAAGTTTTAGGCTTGAAAAAAAAACCTTAACTTTGAGAATTAAGCCTTAGGCTTGAGCTTAAGTTTGAGCCTCACTTTTGAATGTGCTTTAGATTATCATGCTAGGTGAGCATTTTTGTGTTAATGTGTTCAATGGAGCATTTCTAGCATAAAACTTCTGGGTTAGATGGAAATGAAATGGATTCTATGGTTATTGAAAATCCACTAGACTGGTTACAATGGCTTTTTTCATCTTTCATATGAATACAACAAAATAGAAGATGAAGATAACATGAATTAAGCAGAACAAGTGCTACCCACCATTGTTGGCGAGACCCAATTTCATAAAGGTGATGATATATCTACTCAAGATATTGTAGAGCACAAAAGTGATATTGTATAACAAACCTCTCAAAAACCTTCAAATGACATGACTAAAGGGAGTGAGAACATGCTACCCACCGCTAGAGAGACCCGGATTCATGAAAGAAATACTAGGAATAGTGAAGAGGAGATGGTGGTGGTAGAGCATCAAAGTGATTTTGTTGTGCAAAATTCTCCAAAACCTTCAAACGACATTAACAAAATGCCTCTAAGAGATGAGTATGCAGAGAGTAGTGAGAAGAAGGATGATGCCAATGAAGAGCTCCAAGTTACTCTTGCAACCAAGGAGGTACAAGACAAAGTTGACAAAGGGACAGGAAACTTGCTACACAAAATACAAACAAAGTCCAAAGCATTCAAGGAAGGGAGCAAGGGATTGAAGGTGGTGAGAAAAATAAAGGTACATATTTTTCCAATGTGATTAGTATAGATATGGACCTTTTTGAAAGCTAATACAAAATTCTATTATGTTTTCTTTGCACGTGAAATTGAAATTGAAAATCAAGGATCAAGTGTGCCACAAGTAAACATCCACGTCGAGAAGTTACGTTCAGATGCACGAAAACGTAGGCCACTTGGAAGCTTATATTCTTTTGAGAGAGATGGAGATAAATTAGTCTTTCAACTTTCCCACATCAATAGAGAAATGCAATTACTGTCAGGAGACATCATTGTAGATGAGTATGGGAGTATGAGACGTAAATAAATGTGTGAAATTTTTAATTGTGTGCTACAAATATATGATCCCTTGTTCTGAGATTTATAAGTGTAAAACCTTAAATTGTTATCATTCTTTTGTATCGTATGCAGAAAATATTGCTCATGCAATCAGCATGAAGAAACATGCACTCATTCTTGATCTTAATGGAGTTTTATTCAACAAATAAGACAAGAGACATCCATGTACAGAATGTGTCAAAATTGACCTTGGTCACACCATAATTGTTGTTTGCCCGAGTTTTTTTGAAATTTTGATAAGATATGTTAGTAATTTCATGTTAGCATTTGGTCCACCATGCTACAAAAGAATATTTGCACTTATGTGAACACGCTTGAAAAGCATGCACATAAAAAATATCATTTTTTTTAATGATATGGGGACAAGAAGATTTCTACATCCATAATCTTCAAAAAAATTTAGACCGGATAAACCTAATGTTGAGGCTATGTTTAAGCCTTTGTTGAGGATTTGCTATCAATGTAGGAATTTATGCAATATAAAGAATGCATTGCTCATTGATGATAGCCCTTACAAGGGATATATTAACCCAAAAGATAATTGCTTATATCCTGAAAGTTTTCAAGGGAGGCTTGACTATCTTCTTTGCAATGAGCTTCTACCATACCTTTTAAATCTAAATAATACAGATGACATTTGATCTATTACTTCACTCAATTGAATTAGGACAATTCCATTCATAAAGGTTCATGACCTATTTACAAAGTTTCAAGACATAATGGAAGAATGGGGCATGTTCAATGCCCAAGTCCTACAACAATTCAGTCGAAGTGGAAAGCTCATCTTGTGCATCTTCATAGCTACCATTGTACAATAACAAGTTAAATTATGTTCAAGAAAGTAGGGGCAAGAAAGTAGTAAACTCCTTAAGCAAGGATCCAGCTATATTGGCATCCAACTTTGGTGTGCCACTACTATCTTCAAACCAACTAAGCTTGTTAAAAGTGTCTCACAAAACAAAAAAATTGAGTGATCAACATGCTATTGCTTATGCTACTAGCTTGGGGTATGATCGTGGTCATTTCATTAGTGGAGTTGCAGCAAAAGAATACATAGCAAAGGTACAAAAGGCCTACTTAAGCTTATGGGTAGGACTCACTTTAGATTTATCAAACAATATAAAAACTATAATCAAATTGTTATCTAATCTAGCATATTTGTTATTGCAGGTGGCAAAAAACAATTAGTAAGGGCTTGGCGTGCGCATTGACTCAATCACATGGAATGTTTACATACATCAAGAGTGGTGGAAATGTGTTAAGAAGATTGTGGCCAAAACAATGTGTTGGGTTCTAATATTTTGACCAAAACAATGGGTTGGGTTCAATTATTTAAACATGAACAAAATATGTACACTTTTATATTTCATCAATTAGATGATGTTAACCTTACAAAAGAAGTCTCTCTTTTATCATTCTGGTTGGAGCTTTTTGTAGAAGATTTCTTCTGTAGTGAAGAAAAATATTTTCTTTTGTATTGAAAAAATTTTCTTCTCAAGGTTTAATTATATATATATCATGGATGAAATAAATGTTGTTGGTGTGTAGTAGGGCTACAATATCGCAGGCACTAGACAGATAGTTACTTGCAGTTGGGTTGAGTCCACATTGAACGAGCTTTTGCTGGTCAGTGATATGTGGCAAGCATACGGGTGGTGGTCTATCGGTCGCGGGGGCAAACCACCACGACCACAGTTTTGAGATAGTCTTAGGTGGATTAGATATTGGTGAGCCATTGGTGGTTGTATATATCCGTAGCTATTTGGGTTTTATGGGATCATCTATTTTTGTGTGGTTACTCTTCTAGATTCTATCATCTTGAGTTGTACACAGCACGTTTGCACCATCCCTGCACAGTTGAGCCTCAACACCCCACTGTATCTATGAGAGCTGGGTTGGAGCTGAGTGTGCTGCCATGCCAGTGTCTGTATTGGTTTCTTGAGTTAGTTGATGTTCATGTTGTTCATGTTCACTGTTGAGTCGTACTGTTGTTGCTCTGTTGTTCATTGTCTTCTTTGTTTACATTTTGTGAAGTGAGGTCTCATGCACACTGCACTGAGGAGCACCCACTAAAGAGGGCACGACACATTATCTCAGCTACATGTGCTCTCATTTTTGACATTCCCGCTGGGACCTCAAATGAAGTCTCACTAGTTTGGGCAGCTTGGTCCCGTCTAGTTTTCCCTCCACCTGCTTAGTTCTCAACCTGGTTGTCTAGACCTGCTTGTCTAGTCTCTCGTCCTAGTCTAGTAGTCTCTAGGCTGGGTCTAGTCCTCTCTTGTCCAAGTCTAGCCAGGAGGTCTATCCCCCACATCACGAGGCTTTGGATCAAATCAAGAGAGAGCTAGAAGAGCTTAGGTCTTAGTAGGAGACTAAGGCTATGGTATGGTGCAGCTCATGCCGCTCTCTAGGATACCCTCCACGTGAATGTCCCCTTCGTGCTTATTGCCACTTTTGTGAAAAGTCTGGACATGAAGACAAGGATCGCTACTATATCAAGGGATTGTGGCAAATACAACAAAGTCTCGGTCCTTCTCTCCAACAAGGGACAACATCCAATATGGTTTCCCTCTATGGCCATCCAAATTACATGCCACCTTTGGTCAATACCCCCACTCTACAAGGTATGTCAGGTACTTTTTTGTCTCAAAATTTTAATCATACTCATGCTCCCTTAGCCCCTCAGAGCTTCTACACCTCAGCTTCCAACTCCATGCAACAAGAGCAAAGACCACCTCGTCCCCCGTTTTGTCCATCAAATCAGCCCATCTTATGCTACATATGTGGAGAATATGGGCATTATCTAAGGACCACTACAGTAAGGATTGTCCCAAGAAAAGGGCATCCTTATCTATAGGCCCTGCTCATAACCAACAAGAATTCACATTCTCGAAGATCAATCTGATCGCCGTGAACACCATCCCTCAACCATCACCTACTTCTCATACAGTTAGGCCACAACAAGTGGGGGAGCCCACTGGCGTCCTCACTCGGGCACAAAGATCAGCTCTTGGTCTCAACTTGCCAATAGGTCCATCTCGTTTATCTCCACTTCCACAACCTGACCCAATTGACGAGCCCTTCATTGGTGCGAAGAGCAGGCTAGCCTCTATGCTATCTGACATTGATGGAGCCTTCTTGGAAGAAGTGGCTGACTTGCAACATGTCAAAGTTCCAGAGGAAGCCCAAATTGAAGGATATAAGCCCACAATGGAAGCAACCTTGAAGAACACCTTTCAACAAGTGTCCCTTTACGATATGCTCCAGCTCGATGATATCCTCAAAAGTGACACCCTCTCAGTCATCCAATCTCTGTACCCGGGTGCAGGGCCTAGTGGCAAGAACCTCCCCGTACAGACCTCAAATTCTTACATGATTTCCTAACTAGCCGCTCCCCTCACTGATTACAAAAGTCCTTGTCTCACTGTATCTATTCTTGGACATGAATTCTCCGGCGTCATAGTGGATGGTGGATCTGGGATCAATTTGATGCTAGAGTTCACTGTGTTGGCTTTAGGTCTGCAACCTACCTGCCCTGCTCCATTCACTGTTACATTGGATGACGAGATGAAAGTCTATCTAGTGGTCATAGTAGACAAGGTGCCTCTGAAGGTACAAGACTTCACCTTTAGCTTGGATTTTGTGGTGGCTAGTCTTCCCCAAGTGGAGGGAGGATTTACTTTGCTTATTGGTAGACCATAATTGAGGCACACTAAGCAACTTCATGATTGGGGAAACGACACCATATGGATACATACTCCTAGTTCCCCCATGCAACCAATTTGACTTGAAGGAGGCATGGATCCAATTGTTCATCACAGCTCTTTGTCAGTACAATCCAGCCTCGACCTTGAGCAGCCTAGCCCACCTGATGGGTCTGACAAGACCTACTGCAGTGGTTGGAAGCTACCACATCAATGCCATGCTATGTGGTATCTATTCAAGCCTTGCCCATGGATACACCCTCTTTCCCGAAACCTCAGGCTGGAACTAGTGACCCAAGTCATCCAGAAGGAAGTGTGTCAATCCTAGAAGCAAGTGTGTTAGTCTCTGATGACCATGCTTCAAGTGTTCCCCTGATGGAATTTCAGCCTTGGTGAACCTATAACACATTATAGAAGGGGAAAGAAATATCCTCTGCATGCGTTCACCAACATTCCACCTCTTTACTCAACACCCCTTGGGTCTGACACCCTGCCCACTCCAAAGCACTCTACTGTGTCTGAAGACTTACCCTTCAAGGAGCATCCACTAGGACGATTACAAGAGGAGTATGCGGAGTTTCCAATCGATCAAACACCAGCCCATGATGTCTCAAAGCTCCAAGAGGTTGCTCACTCTTCAGCTTCTTAGGCACCCTCTCTAGCTACACCTCCTGACCCGGTCAAAGAAGTCAACCTGGGCGACCTTGACAACCCTCAACACATCGTCTTAGCCGCTTGGTTATGGGAGCATCCCATGCTATTCGATCATGTAGTCTCTTTCATGCACTCTTTCAAAGATGTTTTTGCTTGGTCCTACAAGGATTTGGAAGGTATCCCACTAGAATTAGGTGTCCATGCTATCCCTATGGTTGAAGGGGCTAAGCCGGTCAGAGGCCGAGCTTACAAGATCAACCCAAAGTATGCAAAATTGTCAAGTCAGAGCTAGAAAAAATGCAAGAGGCACACATCATTATACCTGTGGAGCACTCTGAGTGGTTATCACCCATGGTGATAGCACCTAAGAAGCAGTCCAATAAAATCCGTGTGTGCGTTGATTACCACTCTTTGAACAAGGTAACTATCCTAGATGGTTTTCCCACACCTTTCACTGAGCGTGTGCTCAAAGATGTAGTAGGGCATGTATTGTACAGTTTCATGGATGGGTTTAGTGGATAAAATTAGTTGGGAATCCATCCGGTGATCAACTTTTGTGACTCCCTGGGGTATTTTCATTTACACTAGAATGTCATTTGGATTGAAAAATAGTCCACCTTCCTTCAATCGTACAATATATCTCATATTTTGTCCTTTGCTTACGGATCATCTTTACATCTTCATGGACGATTTTTCAACCTTCTTGGGTGCTCAGTGTTCAAACCTGTGGAGAATCTAGAGGAGCACCTCCCTCATCTCTCTGCTATCTTCCTCAGGTGCAGAGAGGAACGCCTGAAGCTCAATCCGAACAAATGTTATTTTTGGTCACTGAAGGTACACTTCTAGGCCATGTGGTTTCTGCTAAAGGTTTAGCGCCTAACCCGGAGAAGGTAGTAGCCATCTTGAAGTTAACTCCTCCCATCAACCCAAAAGGTCTTCAGAGTTTTGTAAGCCACACAGGCTATCATCGCAAGTATATACGCATGTATGTACAGGTGGCTCAACCATTGACCCAACTCATCAGTGCTACTGTACCCTTCCAATGGTCAAAACCTGAGGTTGAAGCATTTGCATACCTCAAGAAACACCTCACTGAAGCACCTATTCTAGTGGCTCCCGCTTGGTCTCTCCCTTTTCATGTGCATACTGATGCCAGTCACCTGGTGACGGGAGCAAAGCGAACCCCAAATCCCGACGGCCTCTAAAACGCTGGGGGCCGAATGGAACGCCTCGAGCTTTAGAGCTAGCTTTCCACTACACTCTACCAAGTTCCGACCTCTCATGAACTGCCCCCCCCCCCCGATAGTGACCTCTCAGTGCCAATTTATAGGTGTTGGCTGCTTGGATTATGGTAATCTTGCTGTGATTAGGGTAAGCTAATCGGGGAGACAAAGCAAGTGGGGGCCCGGTGTGGTTGACCCTTGCTTTGTTTTGGGAGGTTATTAAAAAAATGAGAATCTCTAGGTGGGCCTTTGTGACCATCACCTATAGAGAGGGAATTTACAAGTTGGGAATTTTACAAGGCTTGGGTGAAAACTGAAGAAATGATGAACATAACCTACAAATTATTGAAAATGGCGCCGTGATTGCGTGATGTCGGCGAATGGTGTGTTGCCGGTGCGTCGGTGTAGCGCGTACTTATTTTCGGGGTCGATCGGGGCATGCCTTCGGCGCATTTCTTCTTTTTGTTGTTAGCAGCGCGTGCTTTGGGTTTTCCTTCTTTTGTCAAGGTCGTCGTTGTCGTAGGATCCTCTTTTTTTTGTATTTTATCATGTGTGCGCGCTTGTGCGTGTGTGTGTACGTATGGGTGCATGAGTGAGTATGTATGTATATGTATAGATGTGGGTGCGCATGCGTGAGTGGGAACGGGGCCTTATGATGTATATAATATATATATTATAATTATTTTTATTTTTTTTCGTTGGCGGGCTGCTGCAGACTACGCGAGGATGGTGGGGGGGAATGGTGTGTGTGAGAGAGAAGGCGTGTGTGTGTGTGGTGTGTGTATAGAGAGAGCGTGTGTGTGTGTGTGTGTGTGTGTATATATATATATATATATATATATATATATATATATATATATATATATATATATATATATATATATATATATATATATATATATAGAGAGAGAGAGAGAGAGAGAGAGAGAGAGAGAGAGAGAGAGAGAGTTTTCTGCGCCTTCACAGGCCTGTGAGGGAGAGAGAGAGAGAGAGAGATAGGCCATGCCGGCCGTGTGTGTAGAGAGGTGTGTGTGTGTGGTGCTGGAGAGCTGCGCCTACGGGCTGTGTGCGTATGTGATAGAGAGAGAGCATCAGTTTACTGCGCTGCGGGCTGAAGAGGAAGAGAGAGAGAGAGCGAGACCGAATAGCGGCCTGCGAGGGTGAGGGTGCCAGAGAGAGAGAGAGAGGAGATGGGTAGGTAGTGAGGGTGCAAGGGGACAGGGGTGCGTGTGGCACTGCGCCTTTGGGCTGGGTCCGGGAGAAAGAGAGGGGAGGTGGCGGCGTGGCGACAGAGGGTGATGAGGGGGCGGGGGGGGTTAGTCAACGGGTATTTTTGGGAGTTATAGACAGAGAGAGAGTATATATTAAAAGGCGGGTTCCCACTAGGGGGGGGGGAGATAGTGTGTGAGGGTGTGGGGTGTGTGAATGAGTGTGGGTGAGAGAGGATAGGGTGTGTGTGTGTGGTGGAGAAGGGAGAGAGAGAGAGATTCTTTCCATGGTCTGCGGGGCCACTCTCCCAAGAGAGAGAGAGGATGGGTAGGTCTAGGTGAATATAGGGGGGGGGAGTGGGGAATATTAAGCTGGTGGTCCGCCAGGGTTGGGGAAGAAAGTGGAGAGGGGGGGGGGGGGATATGCCAAAGGGGGTGTGGACGAGAGGGGAGGCAGGGGCATGATATCCAGGCCCATCTCGCATGGTAGCTCAAGGACGAGAGAAGGGGAGAGAGTCAGTGGGGAGAGAGGGAAAGGGTGTGTGTAGCGGGCCATGGGAGGGAGAGTGAGGCTGAGGGAAGGGTGAGGCGAGTGGGTGGTGGAGAGAGAGGGAATATTATTGGGTTACCGGCTTGACACGACGGGAGTGCGAGAGAGAAAGCGAGAGAAGGGGGTGGGTGCTCGAGGCGGCTACGACGGGAGGGTGGCCAGTAAGGGGGTGTGTGGGAACGGGAGAGAGAGGATATTAGAGAGAGAGTGTGTGTGTTCGGCCTCTTGTAGGCCACGTGGGAGAAAGAGAGAGAGGATTTTCTGGACCACCTGCATGGGCTGTGATGAACAGCGCCGGGCCACCTGCAGCCTGTAACCATTACCTTGGTTGAGTGAGAGAGAGAGGGAGAGAAAAAAAACGGAATAGATGAGGGGAAGAGAGAGATGGAGGCCTGCGAGGCTGGGGTATGAACGAGTTAGGGCTGTGAGGTTGGCTAGAGCATTGCTTAAGCCTTCTGATGGTGTCGCTAAGGCTCCAACACAGGAAAAAAAAACCTTTTTTTTCTTTTTTTTCTTTGATTTTCAAAAATCAACCATCATTAGCCCTCTCCTTTTTGGCTAGAGGCATTCATGCTTCAAGCCCTTCCTCTACATCTTTAACTGTGGAGTTAGAGGGTTCTCCCTCTTCTGGAATGTCTAGCATGAATTCTGGATCAAACTTAAGAAAATACCTTTTCAGTCTCCATCCATTGACCCTAGTCTTGTGAATTCTCCCATCTGCTTCCATCAGCTTATAGATGCCGTTGTCATAGCGCTTCTTGATGATGAATGGTCCCTCCCATCTGGGCTGAAATTTCTCGTCCTTCCTGGTGTCAAATCTGTTGTCGTATCTTAGCACTAACATACCTTTTTACAGTCCCTTTTCTTTAAGCCCTTGATTGAAAGTGAGCCGGCGTCGTTCTGCCTGCGCTTCATAGTGATTGATTTCTTCTTCCCTATCTAGTTGGAGCCTCTCCAGATCCAAGATGTGGTTTCGGAGATTTACAATCTATCTATACTCGTAAGCTGGCTATCTATACTTCAGTGGGTAGAATTGCCTCCTTCCCATAAACTAGATGGAAAGGGCTGAAACCTAGTGATGTTCGGAACGTCGTTCGGTAGGCCCAAAGAGCTGCCATGAGATGTTTATCCCAGTCTCTTGTGTGATTGTTCACCTGCTGTGTGATGATTTTGCAAATCATTATGTTTACCTTCTCTACCAGACCATTGCATTGTGGATAGTATGGTGTGGAATGTCGGCGTGTGATGCTAACTTCTTCATCACTTCTCCCACCAAATCACCTTTAAATCCTGGTCCTCTATCCGATATTATCTCAAGAGGAACGGCAACAGATGTGCTTAGAAATGAACTTTGCTACCTCTTGGGCTGTAATGCGGGTGGTGGCTGTTGCTTCTGCCCATCGAGTCATGTAGTCTACAGCCACTATGATGTACAATTTACCTGATTGGGCCTTTGGTAAAGGACCGATTGCATCTATTCCCCATTTCTCAAAAGGACCATATGAGATGATAGGAGTTTGTGGCTCGTAGGTTAATGTGCGATCACTGGTCACTTGACAAGCCTTGCATGTTTTGCACCAACGGTGTACATCCCTGTTCAAACTAGGCCAAGAGTATCCTGCTTGTAGAATCTTCCTACTGGTGATATTCAGAGTAAAATGGCCATCGCAGACGCCATCATGGCAACTTGAAATTACCTCTGTGATCTCACTGGAGGTTGGCACCCGCCTGAGAATTTGATCCTTGCCCTTACAATACAAGTGGTTGTTTACAAGGCGGTACCTAGTAGCCTTCCTGACCAGCCACTGCTTCTGGCCTTTGGTGTATCCTTCCAGACATTCTCCTGTATCTAGAAATTTGATGATATTGGGCATAGCATCATTACCTTGAAAGAGGGGTAGCTTCAATTTGATGGCTCCTACGGGAACGTCTTTATTATTTCTTTGGCTAGAGCATCTGCCTCCTGATTTTCTGCTCTGGGGACATGAAATAGTTTCATTGCTTCAAACTTCCTTAGAAGATCCTTAACTTGGTGTAGTTGACCAAATAAAACCTGATTCTTACAAACCCAGGTGCCATTTATCTGCCTTATCAAAAGCAAAGCATCGCCAAACACATTTAGGCACTGAATTCCTTGTGAAATACATTGTTCCAACCCAAGAATTAGGGTTGTATATTCTGCTTCATTGTTGGAGTGGGAGTGTAATAACTGCCCAAATTGTTCATTGAAAATGACCATGCCAAGTGCAGACTGGTCCATTGTTCTCTTGTATGCTCTGTCAAAGAAAAGAGAGTGAGCTCTTTCTAGCCTAGGACTCTCTACCATTGGTGTTTCTTCCTTCCCTTTCGTGGTAACCTTCAGCTTCTTCTCATAATGGCGATGAGTGAGAATTCCCGCTAAACTAGCCCTGGTGGAGTTTTCTACTTGCATGGTGTAGTCAAACTCTTGTAATCTAATTAACCACTTTGGGATCCTAGATGAGACATCCATGTGTCGCATTACATATGGGAAAACCTCTTCCATTGTGAGGATTACAAAGGGTCTAGGCAGGAGATAGGAGCGGAACTTTGTGGTAGCAAACATTAGTGCTAGAACCATGTGTTCTACTTCGGTAAATCCCTTTTTTGACGGGGTCATGACACGACTAGAGAAGTAAATAGGACACATGAAAGAAGTTTGGGGGTCCTTTTGCATTAGCACGGCTCCGAGTGTATCACTTCCTACACTAGGGTTCACATAAAATGGCTCGTCCCACTTAGGAGGAGAAATAGTGGGAAGCTTAGCTAGGATTTGCTTTACCTCAGTAAATTGCTGCTCATTCTCTTCACTCCATGAAAAGACATCCCTTTGGGTGAGTTTTTGTAGGGGAAGGACCACTTGAGATAGCAAGTGAATGAACCTGCTTAAGTATCTTACCTTTTGAAGGAAAGAAACCAGCTGCTTAGCGGTGGTGGGTGACGACAAAGATACCAGGGCCCGGATCTTGCTAGGGTCAGCCTCAATCCCTTTTGCTGAAATTACATGGCCAAGGAGAGTGACTTTGCTTTCACCAATGTGACACTTATCCACGTTGAGCTGGCCACCCAAGGTTTGTAGCCTAGTTAAGCCATCATAGACTTTGCTTAAATGAAGGGCTTGTGAACTATAGATGCAAAAATCATCTATGAAAACTTGTATTGATGTTCCAAAGTAGGGTTGGAAAACAAAGGTCACATAGCACTGAAATGTGGCCGGGGCGTTAGTGAGGCCAAACGGCATCACTCTGTAAGAAAAGCATCCCCAAGGTGTGATGAAGGTTGTCTTCTTCTGATCTTCTTCCACAATGCTAATTTGGAAGTATCCTGAGTAGCCGTCGCACACTGTGTATCGTTCGTGACCCGCCACTTCATTGAGTATTTCATCCTGGAATGGGAGGGGAAAGTGATCCCTTTTCATGGCTGCATTGAGAGGTTTATAATCCACACAGACTCTCCACTTACCATTTTTTTTTTGGTGTGACTACAACTGGGGAGACCCACTCCGAGTCTTTGACAGGGTAGATGAAACCTGCTTGTAACAAACTTCTCACTTCCTTAAGTAGTGCCTCTTGTTGGATTAATCCAAGTCTTTTGAGCTTTTGCACTACGGGTTTAATGCCTTCCTTGATTTTGATGTGGTGTTGCACTACTGTAATTCCTATGATCTTATCATAGCCATCAATGAACAAAGTAGTGAAGTTACCTAGCATGGAGACATACTCCTTCCTTTCTTCATCGGTTAACTCATTTGAGAGCATTTTTTGTAACTTAAGTGCATCCTCCAAGGATTGCGTACCTGATGATTCCTCTTGGTTTGTCAGGGGTGTTTCAGATTGTGTCAATATTTTTGGGTCTTTAAGAATGACCCCCATCACTTCGATGCTACTGTCACTTCCGTCGGTGGTGGTTCTGTCTTCTCCTGAGGTAGACGAATAGTCACTGGTGGACTCATCTTCTGAAGCCTCCAAGATCATGTTGCGCTGCTTTTCAGTCCTCATGTTGTAGAATATGGACTTCCCTTTAGCGTCCTTCATCTGAATCATTCCAGTGCTCCAATCTTGTTTAGCCTCCATAGCCATAAGCCAAGGCCTCCCAAGAATGATGGGGTAGCCCTCCCCTTTGTGTGGAATGATGAAGATGTCTACCTCCACTTCCGTATTGAATGCTTTTACTTTGACCGCATTCACAATGCCTACGCATTTTACTCTTACATTGTTTGCCATTTTGGCTCGGTAGGGTGCCGGCCTACTTACCTCTAGACCTAGATGGTGCATCATCTTTTTGTAAAGAATGAGGATGCAAGAGAGCTACACAAGACAAGCACAAAGCACACAGAGATGGAAAGCTTCTTCTTCTTCTTCACAGAAAAGAGAGTACAAAATGACTAAGTGCTTAAGCTGAAAAGTAGCACATATGTACATGCGGTCACTAAGTGTGAACTCGCTAGAAGCGTACTAAGCTGGCACTTTAAGTGTAGTCTAGCTGTAGAATCACTGGCACAGATCCTCCGTGTCGGTCACCTAACGCGCCAGTGAGTAAATGCCGTAAGCGGCCAAGACCCGTAGTGGATGCCAGCTCAAGGTGTAGAGCTTGACATCTCAACACTCCCCCTCGAGCTCTGCATGTCGCAGAGTCCAAGCATAGTCCGGAAACGTCGAAGCTTCTCAGCTCCGAGGGCCTTGGTAAAGATATCCGCTATCTGCTCCTCTGTGCTGACGTAGACCAAGTCGATGTCGCCCGCCAACACTCGCTCTCGAACGTAGTGGTAATGGACCTCTATGTGTTTGGTCCTGGCATGGAACACTGGGTTCCTAGCCAACTGCATGTTGCTGAGGTTGTCACAATGGATGAAAATCTGCTGGTCCACCTGCACTCCCAAGTCCTCAAGTAATGTGCGTAGCTAAGCTACCTCGCACGCCGTAACTGCTGCACCTCTGTACTCGGCCTCTGTGCTCGATAAAGCAACCGTAGGCTGCTTTTTGCTGCTCCAAGTAACAGCAGCACTCCCAAAAGAGAACATGAAGCCACTCGTAGATCTCCTATCAACAATGCTACCTGCCCAATCTGCATCTGTATACCCATACAATGCTAATGGTGCATCTGCTGCATAGAACAATGCGTAGTCAAGAGTACCTTGCACATACCTAAGTGTGCGTCGTACTCCATCTAAATGTGGCTTCCTCGAAAGCTGCATGAACTGACTCTCCAAGCCTACTGTGTAGCTCAAGTCTGGCCTCGTGATAGTCAAGTAGATTAGACTACCCACAATCTTCCTATACATGTTGACATCCTCAACAACATCACCCTTCTCTGCACTCAGCTTTGCATTCACATCCAAGGGAATAGAAATTGGCTTACAATCAGCCATACCATACTTTGACAACATGTCCAAAGCATACTGTCTCTGTGATATCCATACACCCTCTGGAGTCCTGATCACCTCAATGCCAAGAAAGTAGCACAACTCACCTAAATCTTTCATTTCAAACTCCTGTTTGAGAAGACCCTTCACATGGTCAATCTCCATAGCATTGTCACCAACAATAATAAGGTCATCTACATATATGGTAATGACCACAATCCCCACATCACTCTCACGTACATAGAGTGAATGATCAGCATGAGATCTCCTAAAACCAATAATAACAAGATACTTGGCAATCATGTCATACCATGCTCTAGAGCCCTGCTTCAAACCATACAAAGCTTTGAGAAGTCTGCATACATAATCTGGGTAACCTGGATCGACATAACCAGGTGGCTGATCCATATACACTTCCTCTTGCAACTCACCATTCAAGAAGGCATTCTTTACATCCATTTGATGCATAATCCATCCTCTAGATGCAGCCACTACTATGACAGCTCTCACAGTCGTCATCTTTGCCACTGGAGCAAAGGTCTCCTCATAGTCTATGCCATACGTCTGTGCATAACCCTTTGTGACCAGCCTTGCCTTGTGACGCTCAATGTTACCATCAGCCTTATGCTTGGTTTTATACACCCATTTACAGCCAATAGCTTTCTTGCCACTTGGCAATGGCACCAACTCCCATGTGTCGTTTGCTTCCAATGCAGCCATCTCTTCATTCATTGCATCATCCCAATGCACATTTCCAACTGCATCCTCAAAAAATGTGGGCTCCACATCCTGTATCACCTTAGCCATGTAGGCTTGGTGATGCGCTAGATACCCATCATAAGTCAATTTTTGAACTGGATTTCTGACTCTATTAGATCTGCGCGGTCCTGGGTCACTCCTTTGCCCTCTAGAATCTTCTTGTACTTTCCTTACACCAGGTGTCCTGACAGCCGGAATTCCAAATTCCTCATCAAGAATTTGTTCAGAACCATGTGAATCCATGTCTACATGTGAAAAACCTAATGATGCATCAGCCATAAAGGGAGGTTCATCAACCTTTTCCTTTCCTTTTTGTGATACATTCCCTGTACCTGTTGGTGGAGTAACCTGCGTACGTAGTCTACCATTCCATGGTTTCTCAACAGAGCCACGAGAAGAGGACTCTTGTGGTCCACTCAAAACCTGTGACTATGGCCTCACATTTTGTACAACCACATCATCTTTTACATCAGTCCCAATAGTTCCATGTGCATTACTGTACCAGCTGCTCATCTCATCAAAGACTACATCTCTGCTCACTCGTAATTCTCGTGTAGTAGGATTGTAGCACCTGTACCCCTTTTTTTCAAGGGAATATCCCACAAGAATACATTTCTCTGCTTTAGGATCCAATTTCCTACGCAACTCATCTGGTACATGCACGTAAGCTATGCAGCCAAACACTTTCAAGTGTGCCAAATCAGGCTTTGTACCTGTAAACTTTTCCTCAAGTGTTACATCATGCACCGCAGTTGTAGGTGTCCTGTTCATAATGTACATAGCTGTATTTACGGCTTCAGCCCAGAAATGATGAGGCATGTTCTTCTCATTCATCAATGCACGTGCAACCTCTGCAATGTGCATGTTTTTCCTTTCTGCGACCCCATTCTGTTGTGGAGTATATCTGCATGTAAACTGCCTGTGTATACCATGCATTCACAAAAAATCTGAAAAATCATTGGAGAAGTACTCCCCCCCTTCATCTGACCTCAATGTCTTGATTTGCATATTTGTCTCCTTCTCAATCATGACTTTGAAGTCTTGAAAGTGACCAAACACTTCACTTTTGTTACGCATGAAGTAGACCCATACTTTCCTTGTATGGTCATCAATGAAAGAGACATAATACCTGCAATCCTGTATACTTGCAGTATCGGTTGGACCCCAAACATCTGTGTGCACCACCTCAAGTGGCTTTTTACATACATTGCGCTCATGTGGAAATGAGCCCTTTGACTGTTTTCCAAACTGGCATGCTGCACACACTTTATGCATACCATCCACCTTGAATTTGGGCAAACCTTTTACAATCTGTTTTGATTGCATGCTGCGCAATCTCTGCTCATTGACATGGCCAATGCGTTTGTGCCAAATGTCAACATCAGCCACAACACCTGTGCCCTGTGCAAATAATGCAGCTTTTACCTCAGGCATGTCTACATTCAGCGTAAACATTCTGCCCACACATTTTCCCTCTGTGATCAGCTTACAGCCATTCTGGAAATCTTCTACATAACAGCCATTTGGATTGAAGCGAACCTGCAAACCCTGCTCAACCATTTGTCCAACAGAAACAAGATTCTTTGTAATGTTTGGGACATGAAGTACATCTGCTAAGTACTTTGATTTTCCACTCTTTGTATTTAGAGGTATGTCCCCTACATGAGCAATGTGGTGAGCTGTGTCATCTCCTGTTTGCACATAGCCTGACACATCTGGTTTGCCCATATCTCTAAACCACTCTCCACGAGACGTCATGTGATTAGAGGCACCTGAATCCACATATCAAACATCATCTTGGGTGGAATTCTCTGCAGTCATTGTATTCATTACATGCTGCATAACAAACATGCGCTCGTTTTTGCTGTCATCTGCATCTCTGCTAGTAGATGCATAGTTGCCCTGTTCTCTCTTTCCACTTGCTTTTCCCTTTGGACAGTCACGTGACATGTGACCTCTTTCACCACAAGTCCAACATTCTCTGCTATCTGGAGTATGTTGCTGCCTGCTTGATCCTGCACCACGACCTCTTTGACTCCCCCTGCCTTGAGACTGGTTTCCCCTGCCACTTGTATTGTTTTGATTTGATTGACCTTCCAGAAATTGGCCCCTGCAACCCCTTGGGCCTCGACCACAACCTCTACCTCTACCTCTGTTGGAGTTAGAATAGAAGGCCTGTTCAGAATTATTTCTGCCATGAGAAGAAGATGTGTCAAGGTTCTTCTCCTCAAGAATAAGCATAGAAATCAAATCTTGGAACACGGGGATGTCGTCTCTTGTATTCATGGAAGACCTAAAATGTACATACTCATCTCCTAGACCATCCAAGCATGCACGGACAATGTCATCGTCTTCCACTGAGACTTTAATAGATCCAAGAGCCTCAATGATACTCTTGATCTTCAAGGCATAATCATTGATTGAGAGGTTGTTCCTCTTAACCTGATTCAGCTCCGACTTTAGTTGAAGCTTCCTGGCCTTGGTGTTCACCTCGAACACTCTGCCTAAGTTTCTCCATGCAATGGCGGGGGTTTCAGCATCCTGTAGATAGCCCATCATGCCATCTATGATGCTCATAGAAAGCCAATACATCACTTTGCTCTGGCCTTGTTGCCAGTTCCTCAAAGCTTTCCTTTGTTCTGCTGTAGCATTTGCCTCGGGAATCTCTAGTTCCTTTTCATTGTCTCCTTCTACATAGTCCCAATAACCTTTTCCTTTTAGGAAATTTGTTATTTTGAACTTCCATGCAGGGTAGTTATTTTTCTCAAGCTTCTCAGTAACAATCTGACTGAAACCGTCAGACATCTTGAAGCACTAAGACAAAATAGCTGCAATCTACAAAAATCTGCAAATCTGCTGAACCTGCTATCGTGGTACTTGTAACGCTTTCTACACTCAACGAGTGTCCACAATCAAGCGTACATACAACCACTGTACTTGTACAGTAAATCTCTGTATACTGCACTTTGGAGACCTGTTCAGAAACTTGTGCGTGGATTGCGAACGAAGGGATTGTGATGCTCTTGCTCTCTTAGCCTCTCTTGCCTGCACCAGGCTCTAATACCATGTAAAGAATGAGGATGCAAGAGAGCTACACAAGACAAGCACAAATCACACGGAGATGGAGAGCTTCTTCTTCTTCTTCACAGAAAAGAGAGTACAAAATGACTAAGTGCGAAAGCTGAAAAGTAGCACATATGTACATGCGGTCACTAAGTGTGAACTTGCTAGAAGCGTACTAGGCTGGCACTATAAGTGTAGTCCAGCTGTAGAATCACTGGCAGACATCCTCCGTGTCGGTGACCTAACGCGCCAGTGAGTAAATGCGGTAAGCGGCCAAGACCCGTAGTGGATGCCAGCTCAAGGTGTAGAGCTCGACATCTCAACACTTTTCACTCATGATGCATATTTGCGCGCCACCATCTATGTAGATATTTGAGATTCGTTGCCCCTTGATGTGAGCATCCATGGTCGGTAGGATGTCGTCGAGATCCCTTCCAGAGATAGCCCTAGCTATCTTGGGTCTTGATTTCCTGGTACTTACCATTTTTGTCCATTGCCTCCTCATCCTTGGTGCAAGGTGGAGTAATTGGGGCCAATTTCTCTTCGGACCCTGCATTAACACATCCTGAACTAAGTCATAGGGTTTTGCATACTCATCTAGTGAGAAGTCCACGATGGCTATTTTTCGTCGTGGTTTAGCTGCTTGCTTGCTAAACTCGGCCTTCCCTTTCATCTTCTCTTCTCTTTGAGAGGCCTCCTCGTGCTTGGCACGCTTCACTCCCATAACATCCACTTCTTCTACCTTTGCTTTCCCTTTGTGCTTCTTTCGAACTGGTTCTTCTATCTTTGCCTTCCCTTTAGTCTCCAAGCTAATAACACTCACCGCTTGGTTCACACCAGGTGGTGGGGGTAGTGGTGGAATAGAGGTTGGGGTGGTGGTTGCTGTTGTACACGTGGTCGAAGGATTTGGATCGGTGGGATCGGTCCTGGTTGCCTAGTTGGTGGTGGTCTTGATCTTGGTGGAGAGATCTGATTCTGTCTCCCCCCCCTATTGAAATTCTGCCTCCTTGGGTGTGGGCAGTAGTACATTCCATGGCCGTCTTCCCCGCACTTTTGTAACAGTGGTACTCTTGGTTCTGCCTTCATTGTCCTCTTCCTTGTTCTGGATTCCTGACAGGTGCATGCTCTTGCTGCACCAGATGCACAGATAAACTCTCTAGTTGGGTGGTGATGCACTCAGCAGGTCTTGCTGCTCTTTTGATACCTCTTGCGGTTGGGCTCTATGACTGGCTGTTTTGTAGTCACTGGGGTTGGTTGGGCCGAGCTTGTTTCCTCTGACTCGTTTACTCTTGCTTGCATGCACAGCTTCTTGTCTTTAAGGCGGGCTACTTCGACTGCCAACTCATATGTTGTAGGAAAGCTTCCCTTCACCTTCTCTCTAGGCGGCGACCATAGACCAACAATGAAACGGTCCTTCTTTAGGAAATTAGGTGCTCCTTTGCCTTCCTCCAGTGAGGCAACCCATCTCTCCCATAAGTCTACAAATTTAGACTCGTAGGTGGCATACTTTAGTAGACTTCCAAGCTTTAATTCCGTCAGTAGCTGCCATAGCTTCTCCGAGGTTGTACCTCCACCAAACCTCTTTACAAAAGCAGCCCTTAACACATCCCATGCATTCTTGGTAGCCTGGGGCAATGCGTTATACCAGGACTTGGCCTCTACTTTCATCAGTAGAGGAAAAATTCGAAGTCGTGAAGCGTCGTCATCTTTGTTGGAAACAACACAGGCAATGTCGAAATCATCCAAAAAGTCGATGGTGGTGAGATCTTCTCCCTTCTTTCTTCTTTCCGCTGAACGTGGGGAAAGAAACACTTGCCATGGTAGTGACCCAGGAAATTACAAACCTTTATATATATATATATATATATATATATATATATATATATATATATATATATATATTATTAACAAAAGTAGCGGCTCATAGCGGCTTTTTACAGGGTTGGGTGGATAGGTTAAAACAGGATACAGATAGAAACATTAAAGGAATGACGGTAATCCAATATGGGGAGAATGATAGGGTTTGGGGAATTGAGGATTTCTCCTAGTACCGCCGCACTGAATAGGTATACGATCTTCTGTTGGTAGAAGACTTTCCTATCTACATAGATATTCACATGCATATGCTGCAGGAATCTGAACGGGAATGCCGTCGACCCATTTTCCATCATGCACAGAGGGTGGAATACTTACTTATACTCTTACCGTGCCAGTGTTGATGAGTCGGCACATCCATAGGAGGTCGTCGCCTTTCATGGGCTCTACCTTTCCTTCGTCGCTCAGCACGTACGGGGTGATGACGACGCGTCTGACCACTCCCAGCCTCTTGGCTAGTAGCAATTGCAGGTAATTTCCGTAGTTGGTGTGTTGCATGAATTCTACTCCATTCAGTTGCAACTCGTCCCCAGCCCACAGTTCTTCAGGATAAGTTGTACAGGGAGAGGAGGAAGATCCTCTACCCGTCTTCCAAAACAAGGAGAGCAGTAGCCGAACCACTCTTCCCTAGGACATAGGAATCTTCGTACCACTTCTTCTTCAAGATTGTCGAAGTGGATTGGTAGCACTCGCATGCGTCGTGCAAATCGGTAGGCGACCTTCCGCTGCTTAGCTTCGGATGACTTCCTCTTTGGCAAGCTAGGTACAACTCGGCTTTCTGAGCTTGAAGCACTTGCTTGGCCAGATGCTTCTCCCTTCGAGGTCATGTGTTTCCAGACTGGCTTAACTTCTCCTTACCTTTGGCTTGAGCAGCCCCTTTAGGCCACTTTGGAGTAACGGTTATAACTTTGACTGCAGTTTCTTTAGCGAAAAGAGGCCTCACCGTTTTCTTTCCTTCTTTGATGTGAATGACTTCTTCACGATGAATGTCGATGTACACAATTTTAGCCCTTTCGCCGCCTTCGTTTGCTGGCACTCATTGACAGTCTGTCTTGGTTGACAACAGTGATGGCACTTCACCGACCTCCCACCTGATGCTCTCAATTTGTGGTTAGAACGAGCAACACAAGATTGAGAATTTACCTCTTGAATACTGACAACACTGCAGCCTAGCAATAGTACTTCAATGAAGGCGGCTAGTGCCTCCTTAGTCTCCTCTTCGTTCATCCTCCAGTTAGAAAATTCCTTCAACCATTCGTCCATGATTGATGGCATGTGTCACTTATAGCATTGTAAACTGAAGGGTCTTAGAAGCCCTCCTCAGTGGGGGCACCAAATGACGGGAGCAAAGCGAACCCCGAATCCCGAAGGCCTCTAAAACGCCGCGGGCTGAATGGCACGCCTCGAGCCTGTCACGATAAAGTGAACAGGGGGCACCACCTAGCTTTGAGCGGCTAGGACGCAAACCACGATGATATGAACACCGCAAACTTACACACACACACACACACACACACACACACACACACACACACACACACACAGACAGAGAGAGAGAGAGAGAGAGAGAGAGAGAGAGAGAGAGAGAGAGAGAGAGAGAGAGAGAGAGAGAGAGAGAGAGAGAGAGAGAGAGAGAGAGAGAGAGAGAGAGAGAGAGAGAGAGAGAGAGAGAGAGAGATTGACAAATGATGAAAACCCTCGGGGATGTGAGGGTAAATTATTTCTGCAGTATTTACAATGACCTTCCTTTCAGCGAGGCGGCACAACATGGTGATAGAGAGGTAAGGAGAAATAATGGTGAAAACTACTTGGTACGTTCTCTAAGACGACTCAATGATTGTGAAGCTTGCTACCAAGAGCGTGTATACGTGTGTGCATCGACCATTGGAGTCGAGAGGTGGACGTGGCTCCCTTCACATGGTGCGATTCCCAAGGCAAACCAACATACAAGCCCCCTCCCCGTGATGCCGATGATGGGGGATTTTCACAAGCGAAGCTTCCATACCCCTCTTCTCTCGTCCCCACCCCATGAAAACCCACTCTTATGGAGGGAGTGATAAAAGGCATTGGAAAAATTAAGAAAAAAATAAAGTATGACTATGTAAATATATAAGAAAGGTAAAATAGGCCACCTCATGCCTGCGGGGTAGCCCATCCCCACCTTGCCTCCTTTTTCTTCACTGTTGCCCCGCCGGGTGTCCCTTTTCCTCTCCTCCACTCAAAAGGTCAACCCCCTCTCTCTTCCCTTTGTCCTTTCTCCTTTCTCTCTCCCCTCAAGCTACCCCACCTCTCACCAATAATGCATTATAACTCACCAATAATGCACCCTAACTTACATGCAACTTACCCTATCTTCCAAAATAGTATACCCCACCCCCTCTTTCTCTCTCCTATCATATCCCATGACACAAATACCCCCCTCTCTCTCTAAAGGGCGCCATGTCTCTTGTCTTGTAGCTAAATAACCTCCCCCACACTCACACACACTCAGTTTCACTGAAAAAGATGCCCACAGACCCATCCCCACCCGGTGGTTACCTGATTTTTCTTGTGTTCACACACATCTGCACACAGATTCACCTCTGAGCACACTCCCCTCTCTCCCCTCTTGTAATTACTTTATTCTCCATGTCACCTCTCACTTTTTTTTCATCAACCCATCTCTCTCTCTCTTAGTCTCTCTCTCATGAGACTGCTGTTCTAGCACATATACACACAGCCAGACAAGTGGGGCCCACAGTCACATGGCCTATGTAGATAATGATTTCTTCATTTCTAAATTCTAGAATTCCTCCCTCCTCCTCCCCTATATAAAGAGGGGTCACCATCACACTAAATACACACACACCAGCACCAAAGAGTACACTATGCACTGTGTGTGCCTAGTGCACACACACACACCCACACCATCACCATCACCATCACTGCAATCACCATGCTTGTCTTGAGCATGACCTCTACACCCTTGGCTATGGAAGATGAAGGGCAAGTAAATGAAGGATGATGGCCATAATCCTCGTGCGAGTCTTCGCCATCAACTCCCACCTATCCGCCATGTGCTCTACCACGCTCTCCCTTCTCATTCCCCTACCCTATGCTCCCCATTTTATCGCCTTATTCTCTAAATAAAGCTTGAGGTTTTGTGAGTATGTTTTCTTGCAATGTTTTGCCCTTGTGAGGTGTACTGAATCGCCACCTAGTCTTGTGTTTGGAGTGAGCTTGTGTATGTGTGAAGGGTGTGCGGATTCGCCATCCTTTTGTGGTGCCGGAGTACTAAGCCGCTATATCCCCTCCCTCACCCTCTCTCTCTCTCTCACTTGATCTCATTCCCTTTCCTCTTCATCATTACTCCCAAGAATCCATCTCTCTTGGATGAAAACTTTGTTATGGTGGTGTGTTGTTTGCGTCCTAGCCGCTGAAGCTAGGTGGTGCCCCCTGTTTGCTTTACCATGACAGGCTCGAGGCGCGCCATTCAGTCCCCGGTGTTTTAGAGGCTATCGGGGTTCGGGGTTCGCTTTGCTCCCATCATTTGGTGCCCCCACTGAGGATCTTTTCATGAAACCCTTCAGTTTACAAGACTGAAACCCCTAAACTATTGTGAATGGATGAATGGCTAGCAGGATTTGCTAATTGGACGACAGAAGAAGAAGACCTCCAAGCACAACTAGACGAACTCCGCATCTCCATTGAAGCTCGAGTGCCAGGCGTAACGGTAATCGATTTGCAGTGGGAGAGTCAACCAACACGCCAAACCTAGTGGATATACATAGGCCAAGTGCCAAGAAGAAGAAGGAGAAGGTCGAAACCATGTCCACAACCTACAACCAACCCACAACAACAAAATGGAAGGAGCTTTACACAATAGAGAATCAATACTATTCTACTTTGAGAATCGGGTAACTCAAGTCACCGAGGTAATTATCACAGTCAGTTTTCAAGTCGAACCTGATGCTGCAGCACAGATAACGGAATCATTGGCTCACACTCTCACTAGAGAAACTAGGGATCTACTGAGTTTGTTTCAAGAAAGAACACCACCCTCTCCCACAAGCCTGGACAGTGACTAAGCACCTCTAAGATTCACATGAATCAGTACAACCTACCTCAAGACAGATCACACATACCAACACGTGTACGCTCAATCAAGGTAATACTGGATTTGAAGGCTCACTACCAGCACGTCATTGACACCATGCTGGGTGGGGAGCGATTTTTTGAGGTTCTGGCATCAGATCAACCATTTGTCCTACCTTTGGTACAAGGCAATGTACCGTTTGAAGTTTTAATCTATGTCCTAGTATAAGAGGGTATACACGCCTCCTTGTAAAGAAGAAAAAAAACTTTTGCAAGTTAAGCAGTGTGTCTTTCTAGCTCTCTCTCAGTAATCATGGCAAGTGTAGCATTTCCAACATTTAAAGGAAAGAAGGGGGAGGATTTGGTAACAGACTTCCTAGATGACTTTGAAGTAGCATGTGTAGTGAGCAACAAAGATACGGATGAATCCCGGGTTAGAATCTTTAAGCATCTCATGAAGCTAGAAGCTAGATCATGGTACAATGCACTTCCACAAGCAAACAAGGATGACTGGGAACCCTTAAAAACCGCTTTTAAGAGGCGCTTTGGGGGAGGTACCACTTCAGAAAAGTTGTGGGACAAGTTGAGGGACTTGAAGCAGGAGGGTCTTTTAGAATATGCCACCTATGAGTCCAAATTTGTGGATTTGTGGGAACGGTGGGTTGAGTCACTGGCAAGGGGGGAAGCTGCACCCGATTTCCTAAAAAAAGATCGGTTCACGCATGGATTATAGCCGCTTCTCAAGGAGAAGGTGAAAGGTAGATTCCCGGCTACGTACGAGTTAGCCGTTGAGATTGCTCGCCTTAAAGACAAGAAGCTGCGAATGAAAGCCAAAGAAACCGAGTCAACAGAATCGGGAACATCGCGTAAACCAGCAACTACGACAACCACCATTCCACCACCACCACCGGCTCTTGGGGTAAGAGATGACCAACAAGATATGTTGGCCCATATTACTGACCAACTGCAGAATTTGTCTGTCCACTTAATACAACAAGGGAGGAGTCAAGAAAGAGATCAAGACCCTGGAAGAGCACGACGACAAAACAGGGAGTATCATTGCTACAACTGCGGAGAAGACGGTCACGGTATGTACTACTATCCCAAACCACGACAAAACTATAATAGAGGAGGTAGGAGGAAGCAATTGTCACCCCCTAGAGAAAGAACACCCCCACCCCGAGCACCACCCCCACCAACACAAATTCTACGTCCACCCCAGACACCACTACAAGCATCCATCCCACCTCTTCCACCAACCCCACCACATGATCGCCCTGTAAACATCATAAGGCTAGAAGAGAAAGGAAAAGCCATAGTAGTGGATCCACCCAGAGCAAAGGAGAGGGACAAGGGTAAGGAGAAGGTAACCTTTTTAGAACCACTTGAAGCCATGACGGTGAAAAGAGCTAGGAGGGAGAAAGCTACACAATCAGATGATGAGAGAAGCATGAGAGGAGAAACTAGCAAGAGGCCATCCAGGCCACGACGGAAATTGGGCATCACCGACTTCCAGCTAGGGGAAAGTTCTAAGCCCTATGATCTAACATTGGATGTGGCAGAGCAAGGACCGAAGATTACATGGCCATAGCAGCTACATCTTGCACCAAAAGTAAGGTGACAATGGTCTAAAACGGTAAGTACAAGACACTCCAAAACAAAGGTAGCCGGAGCAATTTCGGGATGCAACATGGATGACATCCTTCCAATTGTCCACGTAAACATAAAAGGAAAGAGGGTTGGAAACACCTACATTGATGGAGGTGCACAAATCTGTGTAATGAGCGAAGCTATGATGCTTCGATTAGGGATCGAGGTTGACAGGCCTTCTCCATGCAAGGCAAAGATGGCAAACAACGCAAAAGTAAAGTGTGTGGGTGTGGTAAGTGCCGTGAAAATAAAAGCTTTCAACACTGAGGTAGAGGTAGATGTTTTTGTAATGCCTACTAAGGGGGAGGGCTATCCACTAATTTTGGGAAGGCCATGGTTGATGGCCATGAAGGAAAAACAGGACTGGGGTACTGGCCTTCTACGCATGACCGGTAAGAAAGGGGAGACAATCTACTACGACATGAGGATTGGCAAGCAAAAGCAAATGAATCTGGAAACATCGGCAGATGAAACCACTAGCGAATCTTCCAGTTCTAAGGAGGAGACCACATCCACCGACGAAAGTGACAGTTCCATTGATGTAATGGGTATCATCATGAAGGATCCACAAAGGGTAAGCACAACTGGTGATCCATCACCAAAAGGGAAACCCAATGAAGAGGAGAGAAAATCACCTGGCCTAAGAGGAAGTAGGTTGAAGGGTATGTTGTCTACGGAATTAACACGTGAGGAGAAAGATAGTTTTTTGCAAATGTTGATGGGATTTCCTAACCTGTTCATTGACAACTATGAAAGAATCACAGGCATCACAGTGGTGGAACATCATATTAAGGTGAAGGAAGGGGTAAAACCAGTTGTGCAAAAGCTACGACGACTGGGGGTCATACAAGAAAAGGCACTCTTGGCCGAGGTAAGGAAACTGCTGGAGGCGGGATTCATCTATTCTGTAGAAAACTCAGAATGGGTGTCACCCGTAGTGGTGACGCCTAAAAAGAATGGTAAGTGGAGGGTCTGTGTTGACTACAAACCACTAAATGCAGCTACAAAGAGAGACCACTTTCCTCTCCCTTTCTTGGATGAAATTCTAAATGAAGTAGCGGGTTTTGAATGCTATACCGTCTGTGATGGTTATTCTGGATACTTTCAAATACGCATAGCCTTGGAAGATCAGCTAAAAACCACTTTTATCACGCCATGGGGTTGTTTTGCATACAGGGTTATGCCATTTGGTCTCACAAATGCACCTGCCACATTCCAAAGATATGTCACATATGTTTTTCAACCGTTCTTTGGAACATCCATAAGAGTGTTCATTGATGATTTTTGTATATATAGCTCCCGTATTTCACATTTAGAAAAGGTAACTGAAGGTTTTGCCAGGTTGCAGAGCCTAGGTGGGCAATTAAATGTGGATAAATGCCACATTGGGGAGAGTAAAGTCATTCTACTAGGCCATGAAATTTCAGCAAAAGGTATCAACGCCGACCCAAGTAAGGTGTCCGCACTCATAGCCCTACCTTCACCAACAACCGCACGTCAACTGGTCTCTTTTCTACAGAAGGTGAGGTATTTAAGTAGATTCATACATCTACTATCACAACTTGTTCTACCACTGCAACAACTCACTCAAAGATCAACTTTCACTTGGGACGAGGAAAGCGAACATCACTACAACAAGGTAAAGGAGGTCTTAGCCACTCTGCCAACTATCTCACCACCTAAGTGGGATGAAAAATTCTATGTCACCTCAAGTGTTGGTGATGACTCATTGGGGGCTGTGCTACTCCAAAAGGATACGACGACATCTTTCATGAGGCCAATCTACTTCTCTAGTCAAATGATGACAGCAGGAGAGAAAGGTTTCACCCATGTGGAACACTTAGTCCTAGCTCTTAGATTTGCAACTACAAAGTTTAGGTCATATTTGCTGCCTAAGCAATTTGTGATTCTAACCACGGATGAAATATTTCCCTATGTTGTACAACACATGGATGTGTCTGCTAGAATTACTAAATGGCTAGTTCGTCTGCAAGAGTTTGACTACACGGTACAGGTAGAAAGCACGACAAGGGCAAGTTTGGGGGGACTCATGACCTACCAAGTCTTTGAAAGGAAGGAGAAGCAATCTAAGGAAGGAGAAGTACGATTACCTCCAGTACCACCGATGGTAGAAGGAGCATACTCTCTCTACTTTGATGGAGCCTACAAGCGAGCGTCCGACAAAGCAGCTGCAGGCATAGTGGTCTTTGATGACAAAGGGACAAAGGTATTTTCGTTGGGCCGATTGTTAGATTCACATTCTAACAATGAAGCTGAGTATGCAGCACTAACCAAGGGTCTACAATGGTGCGTCTCGCAAGGTGTACAACGCCTTAATGTATTTGGGGATGCTCTACTTCTGGTAAGGCAAGTAAATGGAGCATGGACATGCAAGAATCCTAGTTTAAGGACTCACTTAAGTGGTGTAAAAACCTTGTTGGGTAAGTTTGAAGAAGTTCAAATACACCATATCCCAAGGGCTCAAAACCAAGAAGCAGATGTCCTAGCAAGTGAAAGACTACAGGAAGTGGTGGTTGGAGCAATAAAACTAAAGCTCCCTCTATTTCAAGGCAGTGATGCCTTGCCTGACATCATGCATTTTTTGGAAACAGGGGAATGCCCATCAGATTTAACAAAGGGACAGAAGCAATGGCTGACGCGGAAGGCCACAAGGTATCGACTCATCAATGACGGTTTGTATTGTAAGGGTAAGGACCAAATACTCAGGAAGGTCCCTCTCTCTCAGGAAATCACGGGAGTAATTGCTAGCTGTCACGACGGGGTTTGTGGTGGTCACTTTGCCCTAGACATAACAAGTAGGAAAATCTTGCAAGTAGGCTTCATATGGCCTAGCCTCAACCGTGATGTACACCACTGGTGCAAAACATGTAAGTTGTGTCGAAAGGCCGGCACTAGGTCACTTATTCCTGAACCACAGACACCTATTCTCTCATATGGCCCATTTGAAAAATGGGGTATCGATGCCATTGGGCCATTACCTAGGGCCAACTCAGGAAAATTCTACATTATCATGGGAGTCGACTACATGACTAGATGGACAGAGGCTACAGCCACCACTAGAATCACAGCGGTAGAGCTAGCTAAATTTATCTACGAGCACATATGTTGTAGGTTTGGCACACCTTTGGAGATCATCTCTGATAGAGGGCCAGGTTTCAGAGCAGACTTGGTAGGAGAATTAATGCAGAAACTGGGCATTACAAGGAGGCACTCTTCACCATATTACCCTCAATGTAATGGCCTAGTTGAAAAGGTAAATGGAATGGTTTCTAAAATTATTACCAAGCAGGTAAACAATAATCCTGGAGACTGGGATAAGTATCTACTACCAGCTTTATGGGCCTACAGAACTTCATTTCGTACATCCTTGGGATTCACACCGTATCATCTAGTATTTGGTAAGGAAGCAATCTTGCCCATTGAAGTGCAACTACAAAGTCTCAGAGTAATGGCAAGCCAACTTCAACAACCCAACATGCATTTGAGAGATCACATCATCAACTTGGAAAGACTGCAGCTAGACACAGAAGAAGCAATAAATTATTATGCAGCACAAGCAGAGCATAGACGGCTTAGCTTTAACGAGCATCTCCGAAAAAAAGAATTGAAGAAAGGAATGTTGGTGCTCCGCTACGACAATCGCTTCGACACGTGCAAGGATAAGAAACTCCTGCTCCGATGGGAAGGCCCTTTCATCATCAGGAAAAAGTATGCCAATGGAAGCTACCAACTTATGGAGGCTGATGGAAAACTTCATAAAACCAGGGTAAATGGTTGGCGACTTAAACCTTATTTTCTTCGATTTGACCAGGTTCCACCAATTGACATTCCAGATGAAGATACACCATCAGCCGCCACCTCCGACGATAATGATCAAACAGATGAGCTAGAGACATGAATGCCTCTAGCCAAAAGGGGAGGGCTAATGATGGGGGATTTTCACAAGCCAAGCTCCCATACTCCTCTTCTCTCGTCCCCACCCCATGAAAACCCCCTCTTATGGAGGGAGTGATAAAAGGCATTGGAAAAATTAAGAAAAAAATAAAGTATGACTATGTAAATATATAAGAAAGGTAAAATAGGCCACCTCATGCCTGCGGGGTAGCCCATCCCCACCTTGCCTCCTTTTTCTTCACTGTTGCCCCGCCGGGTGTCCCTTTTCCTCTCCTCCACTCAAAAGGTCAACCCCCTCTCTCTTCCCTTTGTCCTTTCTCCTTTCTCTCTCCCCTCAAGCTACCCCACCTCTCACCAATAATGCATTATAACTCACCAATAATGCACCCTAACTTACATGCAACTTACCCTATCTTCCAAAATAGTATACCCCACCCCCTCTTTCTCTCTCCTATCATATCCCATGACACAAATACCCCCCTCTCTCTCTAAAGGGCGCCATGTCTCTTGTCTTGTAGCTAAATAACCTCCCCCACACTCACACACACTCAGTTTCACTGAAAAAGATGCCCACAGACCCATCCCCACCCGATGGTTACCTGATTTTTCTTGTGTTCACACACATCTGCACACAGATTCACCTCTGAGAACACTCCCCTCTCTCCCCTCTTGTAATTACTTTATTCTCCATGTCACCTCTCACTTTTTTTTCATCAACCCATCTCTCTCTCTCTTAGTCTCTCTCTCATGAGACTGCTGTTCTGGCACATATACACACAGCCAGACAAGTGGGGCCCACAGTCACATGGCCTATGTAGATAATGATTTCTTCATTTCTAAATTCTAGAATTCCTCCCTCCTCCTCCCCTATATAAAGAGGGGTCACCATCACACTAAATACACACACACCATCACCAAAGAGTACACTATGCACTGTGTGTGCCTAGTGCACACACACACACCCACACCATCACCATCACCGCAATCACCATGCTTGTCTTGAGCATGACCTCTACACCCTTGGCTATGGAAGATGAAGGGCAAGTAAATGAAGGATGATGGCCATAATCCTCGTGCGAGTCTTCGCCATCAACTCCCACCTATCCGCCATGTGCTCTACCACGCTCTCCCTTCTCATTCCCCTACCCTATGCTCCCCATTTCATCGCCTTATTCTCTAAATAAAGCTTGAGGTTTTGTGAGTATGTTTTCTTGCAATGTTTTGCCCTTGTGAGGTGTGCGGAATCGCCACCTAGTCTTGTGTTTGGAGTGAGCTTGTGTATGTGTGAAGGGTGTGCGGATTCGCCATCCTTTTGTGGTGCTGGAGTACTAAGCCGCTATACCCCCTCCCTCACCCTCTCTCTCTCTCTCACTTGATCTCATTCCCTTTCCTCTTCATCATTACTCCCAAGCATCCATCTCTCTTGGATGAAAACTTTGTTATGGTGGTGTGTTGTTTGCGTCCTAGCCGGTCACATCACAGATTCTACAGAGTGGTCTATGGTGACCCTATGTTTTTTGGGATGCAATTGCCTATGTGAAAGTATGTGATGTGTGTCAGCACTGTGGACCTAAACCAAGCAAGCAGTCCAACCGTCTTCTTCAGGTCTCTATGGCATGGCAACCCTTTGAGAATTGGGGCATGGATTTTTTGGGTCCAATTGCTCCTCTAGTCCAATCAAGTAACCGTAAGTATTTGCTAGTGGCTACACATTATGAAACCAAGTGGTAGAGGTATTGGTGACGACAACTAATTGAATTGGAAATATTGTAGCCAAGTTTCTGTATGAAAATATTTTGAGCAGATTTGGATATCCCTTGGAGATCACTAGTGATAGGGGAAGTCACTTTGTGAATGAAATGATTTCAACCTTGCTTGCCAACTACAAGATTTTCCATAGTAAGTCTTGCTCCTATTACCCTAGAGAAAATGGGTAGGCCGAGAGCACCAATAAGGTTCTGATAGCCCTTCTGCAAAAAGCATGTCATCTACATCCGGCATCTTGGGCTCAAGCTATCCATGGCACCCTTTGGGCTTACTGCACTTCTTTCAAAGCCACAACCAATTACACCCCATTCTAGTTAGCCTTCATCTTCACTCGCCCCTACCCACTGCCTCTCACCCTCTCTACGTACATCGCCATACCTGCCTATCTTGCCTTGAGCACCCCATTCTCCTCTCTTTCCATGCCCCTATATATCAATTGAATGCCTAGCCCTATCTCCTTGCTGACCACTCTCCCTTTCCCTTTTCAATCAAGGAACTACCTGACCAGGTGAAGGCACTACCTCACCCTCATCCTACTCTCCCCTCTCCTCTCAGCTATCGCAAAAGTTGAGCGTCAGCATGTACTGCTACACCGCCTTTCAGTCTGCACAATCTAGAGTCTGGATATATCATTACTCTCAAAAATATCTGCACGATTATGTATGTATGCCTCTATGGGATTGCAGGAGAACAATATATAGGGTACAGGGTACAACTTGCTGAGTGTACTTTTTTTGCGTCCATCACTAAGTGGTTTTACTGAGATAACATGGCCAATAGTACTCGACAAATATGACAAGAAGTTTTGTGCAAAAAGCCTCCACGCATGGAAAAAGAAATTAGTTTTGTAGAGGAAACAGAATCTGATCACAGCAGCCATGGTGTTACAGAGATGACTTCCAGTGGTCGCTGATGAGAGCTACAGAGTTCCCTCTTCGGATTCCAGCTTAGAATCAGATTGAGGGCCTTCTAGCAGCCTAGAGGTGGACCCCAAAAACATAAGAAAGGCGGCACAACATATGTTGCGTCATGCCATCAGCAGACCTCCTAAGTCCAAAAGTCAGCCAGCTTTCACATTAAACTTTCACCTACAGCTACCTCATCCTTCTGAAGGATATCTTTTCTCAAGATCAATTGCAACAACTAGGTCTGACTGCATTAGCCACTGTAGAATTACCCGATGATGTGCTTGGAGATATGGTGCATAAGCTTTCGACCCGTTTTCCCAAAGTGTGGGGCCACAACCTTGCCCCTACTAGGATTGGTCATGCACTGGGCATGACCACCTTCCCATCTTTGAAACCAACCACACACACATACTCCAGGCTTTGAAAACATGCCACATTACAGGTGTGTCATGAGTTGCTACACTCGGATCATCTAGACTATGCATGGAATAAAGAGTTGTGGAATGTCTTTAAGTATTAATTTTTACTTAGAGATGCCAGAGAAATAAACAAAAGTTTCCCGCAATGTTTTCTCGCTGTGAAGGACTCTACTATCTGATCTCCACTGCTCCACATTCAAACGTGTGGCATATGTGTGCTATGTGGTGCTCACATTGGACACCTTCACTTTGGTGATTGGAGGGATTGTCAAAATGTTGTCCATTCTCTTGTCAGATAGATGGATTGGCGCAAGTGTCTTATTGTACTAGAAGCGTAACAGCCTACATTAGGAAAAGTTTGGACTCAAAAATGGGCCTTGTAAGAATTGTTGATGTGGCATAGCTTTCAAAAAGTGGGGATCGGTATTTTTTGCAAAAAACATCCAAACTTGTCGGAGGTTGGATATTTAGAATCTACTCTTCAAATGCTATCTATTGATATATAGCATGCATGTATCGGACATTGCCTTTATGTAGATCTAGAAAAAGGTGATTTTAGATTACCGTAACAGTAACAAAACCTGGCTGATTGAAAAAAAAAGGCATAACTTTCATAGAAGTCATCCAAACTTTTCAGACCTTGGCTCTTTAGAATCCATTTTTCAAGAACTTTCCAATGATAGGTCATATCTTGGAGTTCTAAGCAATATTTAGAGGGGTCTATTGGGTTGCTTTCTTTTGTACAACTTTGATGATGTGGCACTCTTAAAAAGCCCAAAAATGAGTTCAAAATTTTCCTAATGAAGAGAATTGATATCCCGGGGCATCACTATCGTTGTGTGAGCATGAGCTGTGAGGATGTAGCTGTCTTGGAACGGATCGATTAGAAAGTCCTCGACTACCTCATGGAGGCAACCCATTGCACTTTTAGCCCACCGAAAATCCAAATTCACGCTCTCACAAATCTGGCGAACTACTCTTTGGAAGGTTTACTTAGGAATATCTAGAGAGATAGGCCTCTGGAGTTTGTGTAGCTCAAGCAAAACACTTCGGTTCTACTCGTACCTCCGACTATGCATTGTTGCCCAAAGATTAGGCAGGGTTTTGCATGCAACTCTTGAGGATGAAGGTTGGTTGTCTTGCGGGTAAACCTTCCTCGCGGTCTGCTTTGTGCGAGCCATGGAAAAAAGTGTTTACTATGGAAAATGACGTGGGGAAGAAAAAGAAGAAGATTGATCAATGAGAAGGTTAGGTCGCAAAAGCTGACTCTGAGAGGTGAGGACAGATATCAAACAGTAGTGGGGTATACGGAAATAAAAACATTATATAAGCGCCAATGACATCATCATCATTACTAAATGTGGGATTTAACATAAGGCAACAGCCATAATTAATTGAGTCGCTCATCATCATTGGGAAGAGTGCATCACTGCATGAAGGACATGTGGAAAACTGCATGTCGATTGGGACACCAAGTCGACTATGTGGTTTTTGTGGCACAACGCGATATGGGATGGGCCTTGATCAACCAAACCCCCTCCTCGTGTTGTGTCACAACAAGGAAAAATGTTGCGGCACAACACGAGAAGGGGAAGTGTATCGCAGCCATACCTCCTTATCGCATTGTGGCATGACACTCTTTACGGCGCGCCACAACGTGATAAAGAGTGTTGCACCACAACGCGATAGGGACCAACCATGTTGTGGTGATGCCTTTCTATCGCATCACGGAATGACATTTGGATGTTGCATAACAATGTGATAGGGACCACCCATATCATGGAGATACTCCCTATTGTGTTGTGGTGCGATATTTGGATGTCGCGCCATAACACGATAGGGACCACTCGTATTGTGGACACACATCCCTATTGCGTTGTTGTGTGACATTTGGATGTCGCATCACAACATGATTGGGACCACCCATATTGTGGACACTCCTCCCTATCACATTGTGGTGCAAAATTTGGATGTCATGTCACAACGCAATAGGGACCACCCATATCGTGAAGAGAGCTCCCTATCGCATTGTGGCACGACATTTTTCTGTTGCTACATAGCACAATCAGGTCAATGATTGTGTGACATAAACCTTCCACTCACATTATGGTGCGACACATCTTGATAAAATCTCTTCCTTCATAATCGATAACCAAAAAAAGAAACAAAGAGGCAGAGACAAAGGAAGAAGATATGAAGACATTTGCATTATCTTCAAGGTGCCAAAAATGCCTCTTATCCGGTTCAGGGAGTTGGAAAGATTGTGCTTATTGATGCAAATGGCAGTTCTTTCACACTTGTTGATGCACTTTATGTACCTAGGATCAAGAAGAATCTTTTGTCTATATCTGTACTTGCTAGATTTGGTCTTGTAGCCAAATTTGTGGATGATAGATGTACAATACATGATCTCAGTTTCGGTGATGAAATTGTTGCATCTCGCATTTTATGCCTTGGGCTGTATAAGCTCAATTTGTATGACAAGTGTGGATAGAATTTTGCCAATGCAGTTGTGGATTCAAAGGCTATTTTACATGCAAAACTTTGGCATGCACGTTTTGGTCATCTGAATTTTGCCAGATTGTTGTGTTTGCAGAAATCTGATATGGTTGCTTCTTTGCCACCTCTTGAAACACATGTCAAACACGTTTGTGAAGTCTATATTTTGGGTAAGATGCAGTGTTTGAAGTTTTCAAAGGAGGGTTCAATTAGGGTCATACGCAGGTTTTAAATTGTGCATAGTGATGTTTGTGGGCTCATGCAAACTCCGTCTTGGGAGATTACCTTTACTTTGTGACTTTCATTGATGACTACTCCAGGCATGCATGGGTATTTCCGCTTAAAGCAAAGTCTGAAGTATTTATGTACTTCAAACAATTTCTGGGTATGGCTGAAAATGGCTCTAAATGTACTATGGACACCCTCCGTTTTGATCGAGGGGGGGAGTATATGTCTCATGAATTTAATGCATTTCTAGCTAGTCATAGGATTGAAAACACCAATGTACAGTGCCTTATATGCCTCAGCAAATTGGTGTTGCTCAGAGGAAAAATAGGTCACTTACAGAAATGGCACAATGTATGGTCAAAATTCAAGCTTTGCCGCATTTGTTTTGGCTTGAGGCCATCACGTGTGCCACTTATGCACTAAATAGATGTCCTACAAAAGCTTTGTAGTCTATTACTCCATATGAAGCATGACATGATAGAAAGCCTTCTATTGAGCACATGCGTGTTTTTGGCTATTTGGCATATGCTTTGGTGCCACAAACACAACGCAAAAAATTGGATGATAAGGCTTTCAAATGTATTTTTGTTGGTCATATGCTGAAAGCAAAGGTTACAGGTTGTATCATCCACAAAAAAAGCGTACTCTGGTTTCACAAGATGTTGTGTTTGTGGAAGATTCTGGTCAACCCTTGTTGTCATATACTAGGGACAATAATGTAAGCTCACAGAATATCTATGACACTTTGTTGCCTCTTTTCAGTGATGGAATTTCGAATGTAAATTCCAATGAGGAAAATGTAAAACCTTAGGGGGTTTCTAAAAATGTTACAGATCAGCCTATTACTGATGCAGATGTACATGATGTACTTGATGAGGAAATAGCTAATAATGAGCAGGCTAGAGGTATGCCAAAGTAGCTGGTGCATACATTGCATGATAATAAATTGGATGCACCTTTGTCTAGTCATACTCATTCAGGCTCTCACCATGCATCTTATGCATCAGATTGTTATGCTTTGTCTGTGTCTAGCTTACATGATGTTGAGGAACCTATGTCTTTTGATGAAGCACAAAATTAAAAAAATTGGATGGCTACCATGCAATCAGAATATGATGCACTTATAGAAAATGACACATGGAGTTTATGCGATTTTCCTCCTAGCAGAAAGGACATTGGTACGAAGTGGGTTTACAAGTTGAAACGCAAGCCGGATGGTGAGATTGATCTCTATAAGGCTCGACTTGTTGCAAAGGGTTATGCCCAACAAAAAGGCATAGATTATGAAGAGACTGCTGCTCCCACTTGTCGTATGACTATTGTGTGTTTTCTATGTGCATTGGTAGCTCATTTTGGTTGGGATGTACATCAATCAGACATTGTTACTGCTTTCTTGAATGGTGACATATTTGAGAAAGTTTATGTAACGTAGCCTCACAATTTTGTACAAATGTAACAAAGCTTTGTATGGGTTGAAGCAATCTCCTCGTGCTTGGTATGAGAAGGCTAACACTCATTTGTTCAAACAAGGATTTTGTAACAGTCCAACAAAAAGCACATTGTATGTAAAGCATGAGGGTGATGTACTTCTCATTGTGGTTCTTTATGTAGATGATTTACTGTTCATTGGACCAAATGAGAGACATATTAATTAATTTAAGGCTGATTTGAATGCTGCTTTCAAGATGAAAGATTTGGGGTTGTTTCATCATTACTTGGGTATACAATTTAAGCAGTGTGATGGTGGTATTGCCTTATGTCAGAAAAGTTACATAGAGACATTTCTATATAAGTTTGGACTTGAGGATTGCAAACCTATTGCCACTCCCATGGAAACAGGTTTGCAATTGAGTCTTCATGATGTTGGTGATACTGCAGATGTCACTCTTTACCAAAATGTTGTTGGATGCCTCATTTATGTATGCAACACGAGATGCTGGTGATCCTGCAGATGTCACTCTTTAACAAACTATTGTTGGATGCCTCATTTATGTATGCAACACGAGGCCAGATATTCAGTTTGCAGTCTCACATGTGAGTAGATTTATGCATAGCCCAGGGTATAAGAATTGGCAGGTTGTCAAGAGGATTTTTTTGCTACCTTGAGTGGAACTTTACATCTTGGCTTGTTTTATCCCAAGAGGGGATCCTTTCTACCTGACTTACATGCTTTTTTGAACTCAGCTTGGGCTGGTTGTTTTGACACGCAAGTGTCCACAAGTGGTTTTTATTGTTGGAATTAGGGTTGCAGAGAAACACGCACAACTTGGAGAAGACGAAGGAAGCTCAAGGCACACAATAGAGAGTGTGTTACTTAGTGTGCAATGGAAAGATAGATAGCCCTAGAGTGATGGGCGTATATACTATGCTCAGGGGGAAAAACCTCCTAAAGAGGGAAAAAATGCCCCGGCGGTCCTAGTGTGTTCACACACATCACTACCACATGTAAATGGTAACAAATCCCCCATGGAGTGATGCGATGAACGAGAGCTGGCACATGAGTAAAGGGAAGTGCCATGCCCTAAGGACATGATCAGTCCACAAAGGGGAGTAAGCCCAAAGCTTTGCGGAAAGATTCAAGCTTCTCACGAGACAATGCATTTGTGGAAAGATCTGCAAGGTTGTCCTGTGTTGGCACATAAGCCAAGCTGACCTCTCTTGATGAGAGACTGTCCTTGACGTAGTGGTAATGCACCTCAATGTGCTTTATGCGAGCATGAAAAACTGGGTTCCTCGCAACTGCCAATGCGCTCTGACTGTCAGTGTAGATAGTGTTGGTAGTGTCCTGTCCAACACCCAAATCAGCTACAAGGCATTTGAGCCATACACACTCAACCGTAGCTATGAAGACTGCCCTGTACTCAGCCTCACAACTCGAAGTGGACACACTAGGTTTCTTCTTGCTCAACCATGATATACATGAATTGCCAAGCATGAAACAAAAACCACTTGTGGACACTCGCGTGTCAAAACAACCAGCCCAATCTGAGTCCGAAAAAGCATGTAAGTCTAGCGGCAATGATCCCCCCTTGGGATAAAACAAGCCAAGATGTAAAGTGCCACTAAGGTAGCGGAAAATCCTCTTGATAGCCTGCCAATGCTTAGACCCTGGGCTATGCATAAATCTGCTGACCTGTGAGACTGCAAATTGAATATATGGCCTCGTGTTGCATACATAAATGAGATAGCCAACAACAGTTTGGTAAAGAGTGCCATCAGCAGGATCGCCAGCATCATGTAGACTCAACTTCAAACCTGTTTCCATGGGAGTGGCAATAGGTTTGCAATCCTCAAGTCCAAACTTACATAGCAATGTCTCTATGTAACTTTTATGACACAAGGAAATACCATCATCACACTGCTTAAACTGTATACCCAAGTAATGATGCTATAGCCCCAAATCTTTCATTTTGAAAGTAGCATTCAAATCAGCCTTAAATTCAGCAATATGTCTGTCATTTGGTCCACTGATCATCAGCAAATCATTGACATAAAGAACCACAATGAGAAGTACATCACCCTCACGCTTTACATACAATGTGCTTTCTGTTGGACTGTTACGAAAGCCTCGTTTAACCAAATGAGTGTCAGCTTTCTCATACCAAGCATGAGGAGATTGCTTCAACCCATACAAAGCCTTCTTACATCTGCACACTTTGTCCTCTTGTCCTTTTATGACAAAACCGCGAGGCTGCGTTACATAAACTTCCTCAAACATGTCACCATTCAAGAAAGCAGTAACAATGTCTGATTGATGTACATCCCAACCAAAATGAGCTGCCAATGCACATAGAAAAGGCACAATTGTCATACGACAAGTGGGAGCAAAGGTCTCTTCATAATCTATGCCTTTTTGCTGTGCATAACCCTTTTCAACAAGTCGAGCCTTATGGCGATCGATCTCACCATCCGGCTTGCATTTCAACTTGTAAACCCACTTCGTACCAATGTCCTTTTTTCCAGGAGGCAAATCACATAAAGTCCATGTGTCATTTTCTATAAGTGCATCATATTTTGATTGCATGGCAGCCATTCAATTTTCTAAATTCTGTGCTTCATCGAAAGAGAGAGGCTCCTCAACATCATGTAAGCTAGACATAGCCAAATCATAACAATCTGATGCATAAGATGCATGGCAAGAGCCTGAATGAGTACGACTAAACAAAGGTGCATCCAATTTACTGTCACGTAAAGTGTGCACTAGCCATTTTGGCATACCTCTAGCCTACTCATTTTCAGACCTTTCCTCATCAAGTACATCATGTACATCTGCATCAGTAATATGCTTATCTGTAACATTGTTAGAAACCCCCATAGGATGTACATTTGCCTCATTGGAAATTACATTCATATTTCCACCACTGAAAAGAGGCAACAAAGTGTCATAAATGTCCGGTGAGCTTACATTACTGTCTCTAGTACATGACAGCAAGGGTTGAACAGAATCTTCCACAAACACTACATTCGATGAAACCATAATACGCTTTGTTTGCGGATGATATAACCTGTAACTTTGCACTATAACCAACAAAAATACATTTGATAGCCTTATCATCTATTTTCTACGCTGTGTTTGTGGCACCAAAGCATATGCCAAACAGCCAAAAATAGCATGTGCTCAATAGAAGGCTTTCTATCATGCCATGATTCATATGGAGTAATAGGCTGCAAAGCTTTCGTAGGACACCTGTTAAGTACATAAGTGGCACACATGATGGCCTCAAGCCAAAAAGAATGTGGCAAAGCTTGACTTTTAACCATACATTGTGCCATTTCCGTCAGTGACCTATTTTTCCTCTCAGCAACACCATTTTGCTGAGGTGTATAAGGCACTGTACATTGGTGTTTTATCCCACGACTAGCCAAAAATGCATTAAATTCATGAGATATATACTCACCCCCTTGATCGGAATGGAGAGTGCCCATAGTACATTTCGAGACATTTTCAGCCATAGACAAAAATTGTTTGAAGCACATAAAACTTCGGACTTCGCTTTAAGCAAAAATACCCATGCATGCCTGGAGTAATCATCAATGAAAGTCACGAAGTAAAGGTAATTGCCCAAGGATGGAGTTTGCATGGGCCCACAAACATCACTATGCACAAGCTGCAACCTGCATATGGCCCGAACTGAACGATCCTTTGGAAACTTAGAACGATGCATCTTACCCAAAATACAGCCTTCACAAACATGTTTGACAGGTGCTTTAAGAGGCGGCAAAGAAGCAACCATATCAGATTTCTGCAAACGCACCTGCAAATGCAGCAAACTGGCAAAATTCAGATGACCAAAACGTGCATGCCAAAGTTTTGCATCTGAAATAGCCCTTGAATCTGCAACAGCATTTGCAAAATTTTGTCCACACTTGTCATACAAAGTGAGCTTATACAGCCCACGACACAAAAGGCCAGATGCAACAATTTCATCACCAAAACTAAGATCATGAACTGTACATTTGTCATCCACAAATTTGACTACAAGTCCAAGTCTAGCAAGTGCGGATACAGACAAGAGATTCTTCTTGATCCCAGGTACATAAAGTGCATCAACAAGTGTGAAGGAACTGCCATTTGCAGCAGCACAATCTTTCCAACTCCCTGAACCGGATAAGAGGCATTGTTGGCACAAGTGACTGAATACCCATGAGGGACAGACTTGAGAGAGGTAAACAATTCATGATGTGAGGTAATATGCTTTGTAGCACCACTATCAAAATACCACACATGTGAATCTGCAGCAACAACTGACAAGCATGCATCATGGACAGCAGGATTGTAAGTGCACTCTGTGCTAAAAGCCCATTCTGCATCAACATTAGCAATATGGTCACCTTTCACAGAAGACTCAACAATGGCTACATTTGTAGTGGAACCAGCATTTGCAGTGGAACCACCCTCTTTCTTCTTAGTTTCTTTGGCGTTCAACTTAGGACACGACTTGATCAAGTGATCCATTAACTCTACAATAATGGCAACGCATCTTCTTTTTGCCCTTATCACCAAAATTTTAAGACGAATTGCTGCCAGCAGAAGCATTAGGAATAGAAGTTTTGCCACTCGCAGTAGAACCATAAGAAGTGGTTGCATTGCTGTTACCACCCTTTCTTTGAGAAGAAATAAAAGCTTGTTCAACTGCATGCTACCTAGTTCTGTTTTTTTTGGAAAGTGACTCTTGACAGTAATGTGCATAATGCATCAAACTTGACAACTTCAGGATTTCCTTGGGTCATCAGTCTCCAAGTACTAGCAAAAGTCTGGTGGAAATCTGGTAAGGCATCAAGAACAGTCTGCACAAGGGAATGTATGAAATGACTTCACCTATAGAAATAAGTTGCTCATTGATATCCTTGACACCAGCAAGGAAAGTGTCCATATCATCTTCCTCATGCATAATCTTCGACTCCAGATCTTTACGCAGCAAAGCAATTTTAGCCTCATTGTGGCTTGCATAAAGACCTGCTAGAATATCCCAAGCCTGTTTTGTAGATTTTGCTGAATGAATGTGAGGAACAATGGTGCGCTTCACAGACAACGCAATCAATGCATGAGCCCGCGCATCCTTTACATCCCAACGAGCTTGTTCTACCGTAGGCAAAACAAATTTAATAGCAGCAATCCTTGTAGCAAGTTCTGCAACATCCTCAACATCGTCTACATCCTCAGAACCAGGACGTACATCAATGCCCTGCACAATGTTCCAGACGCCCTTTGACATAAGAACATGTTGCATCATATAAGCCCATATAGGGTAGTTGTCCCCATCCAACCTGTCCTCAGTAGCAAACATCTTGAACACATCTGTGTTGTCGTCAGCCATGGTAAATGCTGCACCTGATGGGAAAACTGCCCGAAAATATTAGAAACGGAGCGGGAACAACACGTGCTATATAGCACAAATCGTTGAAGACTATGAGACACTTGTTATGCATAAAAAGGGGACCGACAAAATTTTGCACAAAATGACAAAATAGCCTGTGCAGTACCGCTTGTAGTGGAAATGGAGGCCGAAATGATCCCGAATCAAAAATCTGAGCAGATTGAGCTCTACGAGATCTCCCAAAATTTTTATCGACTTGCGAACGCTTGCCAAAGCTCACTGAAATCGGAGAAAGTGAGCAAGCGTGTGCTGGAGCAGCTGTCGACTAAGCCCGGGAGGACGCAACCTGCTTTGATACCAATTGTTAGAATTAGGCTTGTAGTGAAACACACATAGCTTGGAGAAGATGGAGGAAGCTCAAGGCACACAATAGAGAGTATGTTACTTAGTGTGCAATGGAAAGATAAATAGCCCTAGAGTGATGGGCGTTAATACAATGCTCGGGGGAAAAAACCTCCTAAAGAGGGAAAAAATGCCCCGGCGGTCCTAGTGTGTTCACATACATTACTACCACATGTATATGGTAACATTTATTTCATATCAGCCATAGCAAATGAGGAGGCAAAGGAGCTATATGTTAAGCAACCTTATAGTGACATTCTCAAGCATCTTCACAGTCAGTGGTTCATTAATAAGACGTAGATGAGGGAAAAATTCATCCAATGTGAGTCTATGAAGTATGAACTCTGGCCGCAAGTTTCCTATAGAGTCTTCCTAATGGTGAAATGCACTTGACAAACACCAAATTTCACTCTATTTACCAATCTTAGGGCACACACTATTTGGATGAAAGCGCGGTATTCCTTAGTGTCCAACGACAAGAGGAAAATAGAATCCACACGTAGGACCTTTCGTCTTAACTTCACCACCCTCTTGTTATGAGGGAGACGGTTTACTACCTACTCCTGCAACTCAATTGGTAATAGGGCTAGATCTCTAAGAATTGATATTTCACTGTGCACACATTTCTTGTTAGAACAAATGATCGTTTTTTGTTTTTTGTAACAAACTTGGACAAAGAAAAAACAAACATGCACACTATTTTGCTGGGCTGCACTTCATTATAAAATAAAATGAATACATGTACATAAAAAGAAATGTGGTAGTTGATGAGAGGTAGAATGACACGTTGTGGAGATGTAAGAATTTTTTATGTTTTTTTAGCCCCAAACATAAACACCATAGGTTGATGAAAATGTATCTTTCATTGAATGCAATATTTATCCTAATATGTGGTTCGAAGTAAAAAGGGAAAATTTCTTGGACCATTATCCATTCTATGGAGGGTCTGCTAGTGTAGCATTCATGGTGAGAGAGTAAAAATATGAGGGTGAGATTTAGCTTAAGCAAATTAAGTTCCAAGATAGATTAAGTTGGATTCATAAACATGATTTTGAGACTAAAGTGTGTGTCACAAGCTCACATGAGTGTTGCACTCAATGAGAGAAAACTTGGATTGATTGATTGGTTCAGAAATAAGCCTCTTTACATAGACCTTAGACTTGGAGCTCTTACATGTGGGATAAATCCTTCTCTTCTGGGATCTCTTCTAGGGTTTTATCCACTTCTAGGAACCCCACAACTTGTGCTCAACACTCAAGAACTCTAATCGAAGCCTTGGACATTACAAGCATGGTGAGATAAACAAGGAGACCATAGCGAATTCTTCTTATCACCCATCCTCTCTGTGCTTGCAATCAAATATTTATAATAGGTAATGGATTAACATCCACTCCCACTTGGAGTAGAGAATATCACTCTCTGTGCTTGCAATCCAATATTTATCATAGGTGATGGATTAACATCCATTCCCACTTGGAGTAGAGAATATCACTCTCATAGAAGATAAAGAGTCCTCTCATGAATCTTTAGCTTCTCCTCGTGCTAGCAAGTTCTAGGGTTTCATACTTGGGACCATGAATCCTATGTGCTTGTCCAAAAGGGCGATTCAATGAAATTGTTACAAGGAAAACTATACAAAGAGGAGAGGGGTTATTGATGAAGGGGAAAATTCAAAGGGTAGCTTCAATTTCCTACACACTGCCTCAATTGCACATGAATGAGAGAGAGAACCTACACACACTCCACAAGCAATAGAAAGTAGTATTCATCTAAGAACATTTGAACTATTTATGTTAAAGTATTTAAACTTGTGTACATAAAATCATATAATGTAACATCTTAAACCTACTTTAGATTTGTTTTATACCATAAAACAATCAAGCACACTAGTTTTATTTTAAATACCTTAAGACATATTTACGAATTTTGGGAATTATTCAAGTCCCATTTCTTATAACGCTATTGAAAAACTCAATATTTATTTTTGTGTAGTTTGAGCTATCACTATTGGCAGTTACACTCTATGTCCCATATATCCCTTAATACATATCTATAGGGAGATGTGTATTTAAATACATAGTTATATGCATCGACTACAGTGACATCAAAAGCATGAGGGAAGCATAACACTAAACTCAATTTGCATTATATAACATTCTTCATGTGGAAAGAATTCTTTGAATCAGTAGCTCAAATTTGAGACATTAACGTGAAAGAATTGGCTATATCAACACCAAAAAGAATCTAAAATATTCAAAAACAAAATTTAGAATTGAAGGGACCTCAAAATAGTGTGGTGTTTAGAAACACCAAGATAGAAAATAAAATCCAATTCACATATTTACATGGATCCAAGTATTTTACAAATCATCCTTGGAAAAGATACAATGTCAAGAGGCTCAATGACTATAAATACATCCTTAAACATTGCATTTTCTCATGTATTTCTTCAATACATGCAAGGTTTCTTTATCACAAGCTGCTTCATTTGCCAACGCATTGCAAGTATGCTCTCATTTGTACCTTGCATAGATCCAACCAAGTAACCATGCAGTGATTGTTCTCTCCAAAAAACTTTCAAGCTCTTCTATTAATTGATTCCACATTTTTGGAAAAATCAAGTAGGTTCCGGGCATATTCCTCATTACACTATAAAGGGATTTGTAAAAAATTAATGTATTATTTCCATCCAAATCATGAAAAACTCTCTATGCTACATCCAAGTTCTTGTGGTATACAAATTGATATCAAATTAGAAGATCTATCTTTTGGCATGCTGCCTATCTTGCTATGACATTAATTTTTTAATGGTTTCGTGGAAACAATAACTCAAGAATATGACAAGTCCTTTGCAATCTATTAGTGCTCCAAATTCACACCTCAAACCATTGCATGCAAAAATCAAGGAAAGTGAATGCATATTTGCAAATAAAATGCCAGACAATTGTACTCTCTTCAATGAGATGCATATGTTTTCCCCAATCTGGACATACATCACCATGTTGCATTTTAATGGTCTTAAGTAAAACACCATTGAGTTCAAGGATCAATACTCTTCTTAGTATCTGAGGGTGGTGGAATCAATTCCCTTCTAGGCCTATGAGTCCTCTATAACATGTGCCACCTCAATACTAAATGCTTTGTACATTTGAATCAAAATTATATGCTTCAAAATTTCTTGTTCAAAACAAAAGACATGATGGTCAATGGAAGAGATTTTTTTTTGATTAACACACTATGCACCATGTAGTGGAGATAATGTGTTGTGCCCTCTATAGTGGGTGCTCCTCAGTGCAGTGTGCATGAGATGTCACTCCACAGAATGCAAACAAAGAAGACAATGAACTAGAGCAAGCGACAATACAACTCAACAGTGAACATGAACAACAACTAACTCAAGAAACCAATACAGACACTCGCATGGCAACAGACTTAGCTCCAACCTAGCTCTCATAGGTACAATGGGGTGTTGAGGTTTAACTATGCAGGGATGGTGCAGACATGTTGTGTATAACTTAAGATGATATCTAGAAGACTAACCACAAAAAAGTAGATGATCACATAAAACTCAAATAGCTACGGGTATATACAACCATAAAGAGCCACCAACGGCTCACCAATATCTAATCCAGCTAAGACTATCTCACCACCCCTATGCCTGCCATGTGTCACTGCCTAGCAAAATTCCATCCAGTGTGAACTCAACCCAGCTCCAACTAACTGTCTATCTAGTGTCTATGACACTGTAGCCCTACTAACAGGTTTCCCGCCACAAAACCACTCACGTCTTGGTGAGAGTAACACTATGCTAAAAAGAGACTCGAAAAGTCACAATATGTACAAAAGAAAATTGAGTAGAGCAATGAGGTCCTGTCAACCGAGAGAAAGAGTCGTCGCCAATGTTGCACGTGAAGTATCCGCCTCTAGGGGAGGAGCTATCAAAGCTATAGTGGGAGGCTGCTGCTGATGAGATCTGTTGCTCAAGCCGAACTGGCTCTCTGTGACTAAAGCTGCCACCTGCTGCATCGCTAATGGGAGCATCTGACCCGAAGTGTACATAGGGAATCGACTAACACAACCATGTTGGTGTGCACTAGCAAGGCCGTCGCAAGGAACGCTCTGTGTCGATTGCATATGGGGTAAGGAAGCCGACGATTGAAACCTTTGAGGATAGTAGTTATAGTGATGAGACTGGCCGCATTTGACAGAAGTGTGTGTAGAGGGTCCCATGAAATGGGCAGAGCTTCCTGCCTGTACATACCGAACAAAAACCTGTACCTGTATCCCCTACCCTGTCCATCCATATCCCCTACTCCCTAGAGCCTGAAATCCCATATCATTGTGAAGTAGCACTTCCCAAAGTCCCTGCATCTAAGCTTGGAGGTTGTCAATGACTTTAGATTTTCTTGCAATGCATGTCCACAAAGCAAAAATACTAGCTCTTGTGGAAGAGCCTTCAGCCGATTCCATTTCGGCCCTCACGAGATAGCTATTTCTCAAAATAGTGAGAGGGAGCTTACGGACCAAATTATAAATTTCGGTCTCTGGTATGCTATATTATTTTTGCAAAGGTATTTATTTTATTCTGGCTTATTGGAGATCCTCATCAATTAATTTTCTCAATTTGCAGCATGCTGGTTTTCAACCTTGCATGGAATCAACAATCCGAGGTAGCCATTTTGGACGCACTGTGGGACGGGTGTCTAACCTCACTCGTATCTTATTGTAGACATAGTGAAAACCACAAATATAATTGTCAATCCATGGGACAAAGGTGATGCGACTAGTGCATAGAGGCTACAAGAGGTTTTGTAAAACAACAAACAACTCGCATCTAACTCAAGCTACACTCAAATGACAGAAATCACCAAAAGCTAATCGCTCATCGGCAAGAAAATCACAACCGTTATAGCATCAAACGACATACAAACGTTACGAAACTTCTAGGACGTGTTTATAAGACCTAAGCACACATGATTATGTTCTCAAATCTCACTTTAGGTCAAGTGAAAAAATCACGATTATTACCAGTAGTGAGTTTTTTACCTAGTCATTTTCGACCCAGAATGCATCTAAACGCGTAACAATGATGCCCCAGTACCCCGCCTATACTTAGTTTATGATTTTGAAGCTTAAATTCCTACTTATGATGAAATTAGGCCGCGGGTCGGCGACGCCAAAAGTTACGGATTACCATGAAATGCTTACGTCAATGCGTAGAGCTCTTACCTATGGTTGCAACGCAATAGACGGAACTGCAATGTGACCACCGAGAAGGGAGTAGGAAGCTTGAGAAGGAGAGAAGTGAGCACCGTTAGCTCACGCTGTGTTTCTATTATCCAAAACTTACAAAATACTTACAAAAATTGGCTTTTATACCTTAGCCAAGGTTTTTGTGGTCAAAACTAATAATTTAGGAGCTCTAACTAAAGAGAGGTTGATACAGTCTGGAAGCGTGTAGCCCCGGCTCATCAATTACATTGTTTGTCTGGAAAGTAGGAGTTACAACATTCCCGATTCATAAAAATAATAAGTGTTTTTACAATAAGAGCTCCAAAAAATGTTATTTGAGTTATCTTTGTTAGCTTGCTACTACTAATATTCCCCCCCTCCTCGACTGTGTCGTCCCTTGACACAGCTTCATGGACTGAAGTAGTCTTTGGGTTGACGGCGGCTGGCGAAGCAGTCTTTAAGCGCATGTAGTGCTTTCTCATATCTGAATCTGCATTCTTTGTCAGGAACTTGCAAGAACTGCATGGTGACTCTTTTTTTAAGCTCAATGGTTGAATAACCAACAAATATGGATGTAAAGGTACTAATCACTGGCCCAAATATCTTCATTTTCCAAGTGAAGAAACCCATATAGAATGCTTCCTCAAATGAAAACATATTGCTAGAGGACAAAAATATGCATCGGGCGTAGAAGCCGTAAAGGACTTCTTATGAAGGCTATCCACTTAAGCCATAACACAAACCCGTATTGCCTTCGAGGAAAGACATCCATGGTGCTCTGGCTTGCTCTGGCTCGTGAAAAGCTTGAATACATGTGAGCAGCATTCTGCAAATCTTATACAACATGGTACATGAGAGGTCAGGGAGGCTCTTGAAGAAAGTCATGGCGCTCGTTAGGGTTTTCACCATGTATTCCTTTGTTGCCGGTCCCTGCTTTGGAGCTAGTAGACGTGGATAGTTCAACCATGTAGGCCTCTTCTTTTTTAGTGCCTTGTATGACTGCCATGTCCTTACCCTTGATACATGACATAATGTTGGGTCTTTCTGAAGGGCTGCAGGTGCTCTTGTGAACATAATCAGATATCTTGGATTCTTGTTCAACCATCTCTTTCTCCACTTGGGTTGAGTGAAGGTGGTTGCAATCGCATGATTTGGGGTGTTATACCATGGCAATCTCTTTGATAAGAAATGGAAGTGTTGATGGTATAGGCAAGCTGGTTCTTCCACTTGCCTTTGGATGAGGTCGAAAAAAGTGGTAGCAGCAGTCTCTTTTGTAAATGTGCTTGCTGTCTTTCTATCTCTGGCCCACATCGTCAAACCTTTAGTCGCGATAGCTTTAGTGCCTCAACCACTATCTCCTTTGTGATTACTACTTCTACTTTCTGCCCTTGTTGATCGGTGATTTGGGCTGACCCATCTTCTTTGATCGTGGACAGTAGTTCGTATGCTTTCTGGAAATCTATACCACATGGTTCCTGGTCGTAGAAGTCCCTTAAGCCTAGCCTTCTATTGGTTTCTTTGGTGTCTGGCTTAGTAGCTACATCATATATCTCTTTGGATAGCATTTGTAGTTCCAGTTGGTGTCCTTCTTTGCTCTTGAGCTTGCCAGTGAACACCGTGGTGTTGTTTTCTTCAAGCTGTTTTCTTGACAAGTATGTTGCTTTTGCCGTCTTTATTGAACTTGGCTCTAGTTGGTAGTGTGGTAGCTCTTGCAACTTTTCTTTCTGTGACACCCTTTTCTTGGCCTTCTTGGCAGCTTGCATTGCTCTTGTTAGGGGTATACAATGTCAAAGTTAGAAAATTTTGCATATTACGCTATGAAATGCCCTGAGTCTGAATTGCTGACAAATGATGTCCATTCTGCTTCAAATCAATTTTGGAGCATGCATAGATGCATAAAAACATGTAAAGATCAAAATCATACAATTCAGGCAAAAATTACAACAAAAGTAAATAATCGTGATTATTTACAGTTGGGGATTTTTTCCAACTTTTTGCATTTTTGACATGATAGGCTTGAAACATATGGCATTTAGGTGCTCTGAGTGAAGTGTGGGCTCATTTGAGTGCACTACGTGGAAATGGTGTCAAATCTAAGCTTTCAATCTTTGAAACAGTAGATATATTGAGATTTTGAGTTTTTGAGATCCAAATTTACTCAAACTTGGTCAGTGTACTTGGGACATCATTTTCTTTGGTCCCATAATGTCAAAGTTGCAAATTTATCCATTTTGGGAAGAAAGTAAATAATCGCGATTATTAACTTTTTCATCAAAATGCAAATTTTTTGTTGCAACTTGGTTCTAGGCATGATATAGACTGTGTGTATGAGATATGGGGTGATTTGGATCAAAAAATATGACAGATAACTCAAAAACTAGATTGGAAAGACTTCTTTGTGTTTTTTTGACAATTTCCAAGTTTTTCTTGATCATTTTGGCTCATACTTGAAATGTGGCATATATTAAATGTGTACAAGTGATACGTGAAGTAAAGGGATCATTTTCAAGCCAAAAAAGCACAAAATTAAATAATCACTATTATTTACAGCAGTCAATTTTTTTGCAAGACTTGACAATTTGATGACCTAAACATATTCAATACATCTAAAACAAGTCCTAAATTGAATTTGGTAAAGTTTTATCGTGCCGGCATCACTTTGTGCTTTGTCGACTCTAAAATCACCGATTTGTGTGACTAGATGGCATATGAAGTTGGTTAGTCACTTTTGAAGCTATAGACTTGTCCGCTACATATTCTTGATGCTACCCATCTAGTTTTGGCCCATTTGAAGTCAGTTTGACTTCATATGTCAAATTTGACGCTTTGTAGCCTTCGAGCTGTTTTTTGCTTTTCGGGAGCTTTCCTTGATTGTTTTCATGAAACCATCCATGTACATTGTGTATAGACCCAGTCTATAAGGTGTCTATGGATTAAGAATCCAATTCTAGCATCTGGCAAAAACTTAGATTTTCTACTTGGGACCCCCCTCGACCCCTGCCGAATGGTCATCTGGTGATATAGATGTGTTCTATTATCCGGGACAACTGTGTGCATGGGTTGAACAATTGTGTCTATGCATAGCCTTGCTCCTTTTTTCTCCAAATTTTGTTTTAGGTTCCCTGCTCAAAGATGCTCCTCTTTGTGTTTTGAATTTTGGAACCGTCTTTGGTACAGTAGATGAGGTTTTGGGTACCTAGATTTGATACGGTTTGTCCTTAAGCTGTGCTTTTGGTACCCAAATTTTCCTGACTCCTTGCATGCTTCTTGTAGCAATTGCTTGTTGATAGGATGGAGAAGATTGATTGCTTTGTGGTTTGCTCTGCTGGTAATCTCCTTTCCATTCCTCCTTGCTTGGTGCAATTGGAAGAATGAGTTGTCCATCTTTAGATGATAGCTTGAGTTGATTGGTATCCCAATCTGGTACTACCTTGTACGTCCGCATCCATGAGATTCCAAGAATCATTGTTTTATTCATGTGTTCATCTGGTAAGAATATAAACTGATGAGGGCATGAACATCCATGTACTATCACATTTAAGTTGACTACTCCCAGTGTCGGTGTTGGGTTCTTGTTGCAGCCTTTAATAGTCGATATTCCCGTTGTCAAAGACTGATTCGTTTCTTTCTTGTACGTGGAATAATTGACTGCATTTACGAGCTCCTGTATCAACCAATGCATTTGTGCTATGATTGTTCAAATGTACCTTGATGTGAAGGTCCATTCCATCTAACCATTCATCATCTAGCCATTCATCATCTATTGACACTGCATCTTTCTGTAATTCCCATAGTCGGCCATCTAGTTCCAGAGTGTTGATGGGAATAGGTATTTGTTGATTTTTGAGAGAAGCTTTCCTTTTGAGTACTCTAAGCCAAGCTTCCTCTTAGGCTTCATCAATAACCTGCTATCATTTTATTTTTCTTTGCTTTGTTGCATGCATCTTTTCTAGCAATTCATTGGGTAGTGGAAAATTGTACTTCTCTAAACGACATCCACTAATCCAATTAGCCATTGGTTCACCATTTAGGATGGACAACTTAACTGCTCCACTTGGAGATACATCTTCAATGATAAACGGTCCGTTTCCCTTTTTCTTATACTTGAGAATGTGTTGCTTAAGGGAATAGACTAAAACTAAGTCCCCTTTTTTGAAGATTTTTGTAACTAGATGGGAATCAAAAAACTATTTTTGTTTTCGCTTTTGTGCATAACTGTGAGCTACAGTAGTTAGCCTTTGCTTATCAAGCTTTTCTAAATCTTCAAGTCTCTCTAACTATTCATGTCCAGTACACTCAAGATCCTTAGCTACCCTTAGTGTCGGCAATAGAAATTCTTCTGGCAGTATGGCATCAAGACCATAAACAAGGTTAAAGGGTGTAGAATTTAAAGCTGTTTTGAATGAAACTCTATAAGCCCATAGAGCGGTATGGAGATTCATTTACCAATATGTCCGTCCTGAACTAACCACTTTAGTTAACACCGAGCTAAGAGTTTTATTCATATGCTCAGCTTGCCCATTTGCTTGTGGATGATAGGGAGCTGATTTGTTATGGATGACCATAAATTTATTAAGCAGATACTTAATTACCTCATTGAGGAAATGAGTTCCCCTATCACTGACAATTATTATTGGCAGTCCATATCTTGTGAACACATTCTCATACAAGAATGCGGCTGTGGTTCTGGCATCATTCTTTTGGGTTGCTTTAGCCTCTGTCCACTTGGTCAAATAGTCCATAGCTACAATGATATATTGAGCTTGGGTTCTATAAGCAAGTGGCTGTATTTGTCCAATAAAGTCTATACCCCATTTTGCAAAAGCTCTAGTCCCCATCATTGGTCTTAAGGGAATGCTATCTACTTGGGTTGGCATTTTAGCTCGTTGACATGCATCACACCTTCGAACATATTCCTTGGCATCTGCAAAAAGTGTTTGCCACCATATGCCTGCCATTAAGATTGCTCTCGTGATGGTTTCACTTGAAAAGTGACCTCCAGCTAATCCATCATGTGCTTGTTCTATAATGGGAATATATTCGTCTTCATTTGCACAAAGACGCAAATGTTGATCTTTTTCTCTTCGATATAGTTGGTTTCCAATAAGAGCATAGTCTCTTGCTTCAGTTTCAATTGCTCTTTGGTGGCCTTTACTCATATCCTCAGGAAATGTTCGTCTTGATAAGTAAGTAACTAGATAGTTACTCCACTTAGGAACAAGTGATATTCGAAACAATGTCACATGAGGTATGGGTGCTTGTTTCTGGCATTGAGGACATTTTTTAACAAATGAGTGAACATCACTCCTCATAGTTGGCCAAAATACTCCAAGTCTCAAGATCCGTGGCATAGTTTGAACTTCCGCAGAGTGAAGTTCTACTATGGTACTATGTGCTTGACTTAGGTATTGGGTTTTCTCCTCAGGATTAATGCTTTAAAAGCAGTATCCCATCTCGATTTCTTTTGTATAGCCTTCGAGCTAGTAATTGATACATAGCCGATTGCTCAATTAATCTGATTGTAATAGAAAGTGGTATTTACAAATCCACTTGAGCTATGGTCATCAAGGATACCATATTTTTAAACCGTCAAGATATCATCTCCACGAAGAAAATATATGCATCAGTAGATCATCGTCTACTCTATTTGGTTGTTGTCCTGATATAATCCTTGACAAATGATCTGCTCTTTGGTGAGTGAGTGGTGCCCTTTTTCACAACTACAGTGAAATCAAATTCCAAAAGAATGATGAACCATCTCACTATTCTTCCTGTGTTGCAGGGCTTGTTAACCAAGTACAATAAGGCTTGGTGGTCCACAAAGAACACAAATTTGTTAGCTAATAGGTACTTTTTTACGGCATAGATCATTCCTAATCCTTCTTGTTCGGTGGTTGTATAGTTTTTCTATGCCATATTCAAATGTCTACTAGCATAAGAAATAGGAAAATCAATTTTCTCGTCTCCTGGTTGAGCAAGGATACATCCAATGGCAAAATTGGAAGCATCTACATGTATGTGGAATATCTTATTCCAATCTGGTGCATTCAATATTGGAGCTGAAGTGAGAGCTTGCTTAAGCTTCATGAAGGATTCTTCGCACTCATCAGTCCATTCAAAGAGTGTAATCAAGATGTACATGGGTTTTGCAATTATAGTGTACATGTAAACGAATCATCTGTAATATCCACAATGTCCAATGAAAGCTTGAACCCCTTTTACTGTTGTCGGTTTAGGCAAATTAGCAATAACATGAATTTTATCCATATCAGTAGCTATGCCATTTTTAGACACTATGTGTCCAATAATTTTTCCTTGTCTACCCATAAATGTGCACTTTTGAGGATTTAAGCAAATCCTATAAAGTCTATATTTTTCGAATACCTTTTTGAGGTGTTCAAAATGATCAGCCCGGATTGATGAATGTACACATAAATCATCCATATATACTTCGAAGAAGTTCCGAAGATATTCTTTAAAATCATGGCTCATCAATCTTTGAAAGGTGGCAGAGCATTAGTTAACCCAAAAGGGATAACCCGATAGGCAAAAATACCCCATTCAGTTGTAAAGGAAGTTTTATGCTGATCTTTGGGGTCAACCAAAAGTTGATTGTATCCCGAAAAGCCATCCAAAAAGTTGTAAGCTTCTTTTCCTGCATCTCGTTCTAAAACATGCTCAGTGATTGGAAGAGGAAAGTTGTCTTTAATGGTAGCTGCATTCACTTTCTTGAGATTGACGCACACCCTTAATTTCCCATTTTTCTTGGGTACTACCACAATTGGAGACACCCAATCTGTGTGTTCAAATTCATAAATGAATTTGGATTCCTTTAGCTTTTCTATCTCCTCTTTGATGTTTCTGGAAAATGTCTCAATATAAAGTGTATGGCCTTTGTCTTCTTGGTTTCGCATCATCTCTCACAGGTATGGTACGTTGACAGATTCCTAGATCAACACCCTTGAGATCCTTATAAGACCAAGCGAAGATATCTTGGTACTCTTTCAGTAAGCTTAACAAAAGCTCCTCTTCTTCTTCAGTCAGGTCGTTTGCAATGTAGGCAGGTTTAGTCTCTTCTCTTGGTTCGGCCGGATCTATCTTCTTTGCGTTTTCAGGTCCTTCATAGGACTCACCCTGTTTTTCGTAGTTCCCTGACAGGTTGTTTGACTATGATTTTTCGGTCTTGGAGAGTATATTTCTTATAATGGGATGGAACACTTATTACATCTTTGCCTTCCTCCTCAGTGATTTCCATTTCAGTTGTATATATCTCCCTTAGAGCTTTCTTCAACTCCTTATACTTCTTCCTTCGTTCAACTCGTGTCATGGTTGAATCCTTGTCCTGGTATTTAGGTTTTTCTTGAGTTTCCTTTCTCGTTTTTTCTCAATGTTTTTGATATTTCCTACTTTTCATTTAAAGGATATCTACCAGTGATTTTTTCTTTGACACAATTGTGTACGTCTATTTGCATCAGAAACTGTGTTCTACTGGAGACTGATGGCATAGGTTTAGATTTCAAGTTTCTCGTGTCTCTTTTTCTTTTATACCATTTCTATCTTCTTGGTTTTTGGTTTGGAAAGTCAAAAAACTTTTCCTCCCCTCCTTCATGAGTAGTTTAGTTCTCACATGTCTTTTTTCTGACCCCGAATCATCTGAGGTAGCTGAATGTTCTTCTAACTCATTTGTTGCATCATAGTAGAGGTCTGAAAAGACTTGTTGAGCCTTTGTTAAGTCCTTGGATTCTTGAATTTTGTCTTCAATGTGAAGGGTTGAGATCATTTTTATGGGAATTATGTCATAGCCATCCTTATTGCAAAATTGAGTAGGAATAGACGTATTTATACATCCATTGCTGCTAAAATTTAAGTCCACTCAAATGGATGAACAAATGCTCTGGAAAAGATTCAGGTACATAGGCTTCATCTGTGCAATCCCTTTCTAAGATATATTCTTCTTTTTTAAAGCTCCAATTTTTTGAGGCTCTGCACATCCAAATAGGTGTGTCTTTGTTCAACCAAGATGGAAGCTTAGTTTCGGCCAAAGAGACTGAGTCAAATTGTTGTATGGGTGTTTTCATGACATCTTTATAAGTGTGATCTTTTAGATTAACCCTTGTTATTGATCCCACTTGCTTCAAGTATAGATAATTGTTTCCTCAATCTTGGATGAGTTGTACTTGTTGCATGAAAGTTCTTCCCAAGATGATTATATAATCGAGTTTCTTTCCAAAGTCCACTATTACAAAAGTGTGGTGATAATCAATCCCACAGGAATTAACTATCACTTTTTCAAGCAGTCCTAAGGGTCTTTTGATGTGTCCATCAGCAAATTTCAATTTCATTCGAGTTTGTCTAATGGCTGGTTGCCCCCATGATTCCCATACTACTTTCGTAGCTATGGCTATGCTTGCCCCACTATCCAGTATTGCCATGGTTTCTATATCATTATAGCTCACCGAAAGGGTTGTGTTTCCTTCTTCCCCTTCGTAGTATTCTCTGACTTTGTTCATTGGAACGGATCTAATCTCTTTGTTATCCAATTCGTGTTTCAAAATTTCTAAAATTTTCACGATTAGCTCTGTTATCCCCACCTTCTCTAGAGTTTTCTATAGATCATTCCATAAATATGGTATGATTTTTAACAGTTCTCCTAAAGTAAGAGTGCATTGAATAGGTGTAGACATGATTAAATGGATGTTGTCTACCTCTAGGGTCTGTTTCGTTCTTTTTACCTGAGTGGTTTTACAAACTATGGATTCATCTTCGTTATCTCCCAAGTAAGAGGGTAGTGGTTTCAGAGTCATCGTTTTAGACATTTTTGAAGCTTCAGATCTAGAGCCGCAATCCCCATACAAGGATTGTACATCCATGTCCATACCAGGAGGCAGATTCTCTAACCAAACTTCCTCTATAGGAGCTGACTTCAGAGTTAGGCTCCCATCATTAATCTCTCTAACTTTTTTCCATAAGTGTCCTAGCTAGTCTTCTTCTACGAATGGAATTCCATCTAAGACATCTTCACTGTCAGGCAGCACTATGAGTTCTGGCTCTTTTGTTTCAAGGTGGGTTTCTACCACCACTTCAGATTTTTCTTTACCTGTTCCTTCAATAAGCTCCTCACATTTTGCCATACTCTCGAGCTTGGGTTTTTTTTTTCCAGCATCTCTTGAGTAATTCTTACCAAATTTTGATAAGCTTCAAGCTTAGCTGCTTCCATATTTGGAGAAGGATAGTTTTTCCATTTGTTTTCCATGTTTTGACCTGCTTTAAGTCCCACTTGGTAAGCTTTCAAGGCTACATTGATTGACTCAAAAATTGTCTACCAAAATTGATCCTCCAGATTTCACTGTAGTTTCCTTGATTTCACTTCCAGTTTCTTTCACTTTTTCTTGGAATAGTTTCTCGGCTTTTTCCTCGCTTTCAGCCCTTTGTTTTTGTTTTCTCATCTCATACCTTTTGCTTTTGCTTCTCTTGGTCTTTTGAGAGGAAATTTTAGTATTCTTTGAATCATTAGAGGAGTTTTGTTTATTTTTCTTAGCCTGGACTTTGGTGATTACCTTGATTGGAATAATAGGTTCACTCTCAGATGAGCTACTAGGTATATCACTTGGACTACATTCGCTGTTGATTTACCTTTGTTCAAAGGATTTTTTGGACAATCTTCAGGGAAGTGTCCTCCATTTTTACAACATTGTATACAAAAAGCTTCAACTGGCTTAATGTTCTTGTCAGGCTCGAGGTACTCATTTGTCCAGTGATCATCTGCACCACAGTTATGACAGTACCCAGTTCTTGGCTTAATCATGGGTCTTACCATCGGAGGTCTAACACCTTGATTAGCTACATAGTACATCATGGGTCTTACCATCGGAGGTCTAACACCTTGATTAGCTACAGGTTCTTCCATTGGTGGTGGATGTGAATTATACCAATCCCCTTCTATCATTACTGTAGATGGACTAGGCTCAACATAGAGTGTAACAGGCACTAGTGCTTGTTCATCTATGACTCCCTGTGAATGCATGTACTTTACGAAAACTGCATTATGTCCAAGATATGGAGGTTGTTGACCCAACATGGATTGAGGTCTTTCCATACCCATCGATGGTCTTTGAGTTGGGGCTATATTAGGTTGATATCTGTACATGGGTTGTCCTTGTGGCATCATAGGCACATATTGAACATTCTTATCATACTTTGGTCGGTAATAGCACTCATTGGTCTCATGGTTGGTCCATTTACCCTTGATTGCACACCATTTTTGCGGCCTAGTTGGTTGTCCCTGTTGAGGTATCCCTTGGGTTGGTCCCCTCATAGGTCTTTTTTGCATGTTATTCATCATGTCATTCATCCTTTTGAGCATGTCTTCTATGGTTGTAAGCGGTGCTGCAGTAGCCGTTCCCACTTGTGCTGGCTTGGTGGATGCTGTTTTCTCACTTACATTATCCTTATGGAAATCTTCTTTATTGAAAATATCATAATTGTCTTTTAAGTCAATAGCATCTGACACACACTCTTCTAGGGTCATATGTTTCTTGATATACAATATAGCATGAAGTTCTTTGTTTAGCAGTCCCTCTAGAAACAATGATACTAATATTTCTTTTGCAGGTATCTCTAGTTCTGGGCATCTTGCAATGTATTGTTTCATTTTAGTTGCACAATTCCTAACAGACTCACCTTGTTTCTGTTTGAAGCTATAGATTTGAGCTACCATATTATGTTTGATCCCCATTTTGGAGCATGCAGCTACAAATCCTTGAGCTAAGGTATTTAAGTCCATGATTGACCTTGGTGGAATGTTTTAGAACCATATTGGTGCTTTTCCTTCTAATGTCACTTTCAAAATCCCTTGAATTGAGTATGGAAATCAAATATGCGTTCTGCTTTTAGCACTTGTTTAAAGCTTGCTAAGTGGTCATATGGATTCCCAGATCCGATGTATTTTATGACCCAGTTTTGAAAATTAGTTGGTCTGACACGCCTATTTGGTTCACTCTCGGTCTTCAGGCAATTGGTCTTGTTCCGAGTCCTTCAAACCAGTCTGTTGGAAATAGTGACTCATGTAGCCCTCTTGGAATAGTTTCTGGTCCTTGGCCCAATATCCAATCCCTTATGGAGTACCCTTGGTATTTGGCTTGTTCCACATCCTCAGGACTTATCATAACAAAGTTATTGTTATAACAATCCCTAAATAGGTAGGTTGGTAGATCTGCTGAATCTTTGTCTTTGATTTTGAAGATATAGATGATCTTTATGGGTGTTAACTGTCTTGATTGGCATGAAAACTCCATAGAAGATCTTTGACATTTCTATCCTCCCAACAATAGACTCCGATCCTAGGATTATTCGTACTAAGCCGTTTCAAAGGCTTCAAATCAACTTGATCGTATCCCTCGAATTCTAAAGTCGGTGGTCCTTCTTTTGCTGCCATATCTAGAATTATGGTATTTACTTCTAAACCCCATTTTTCTATCACGTCAGGGTTTTCAACTTGTAAATACTGAGTTTCATTTTTATCTATGTACAGTTTTTCTTGTTTGTTTGCCATGATTTCCTCTTCAAACTCTATGTCATGGGCATCAATGTGAATAGCATACTCTTCATTAGGATCCAGGTAAACCTGAGCTCCATGGAGATTAGTCTTATAAAAGGTGAGTATGTGCTTATAACACACTATTGTTCCGGTTTTGAACGAGTCAAATAGGAAGACATTTCAGATGTTGATTCTGAAAAACTGTCTAAGACTTCTTTAAAGATAGTGTCCAAGTGATCTCCTTGATTCACACTCTCTTTGGTGGATACTCTACTGGCGGTCTCTCCAAATATGCCTTGGTTTACTAGTATACGACCAGATCTAAGGTTCATATAGACTTGTGAAGCCCTGGATAGAGTACTTACCGTCGAATTGACTTGTTATCAGCTTCTTCCACTTGACTTGACTGCAACTTTTATCAAGCTCTCAATTCCTTGTCTGCAATCTGATTCCTATATCAGTTTTAGTCAAGTTAGCTAATCTTTCACAAAGAATGTACAATTTTTGCTAACTATTGTAACTAGTCTATGTGTATCTCTTTAAATTGAGCTAAGTGAGTCAGCACTTGAGACTTTCAGATTCTACTTTTGCAAAAAGACAAAGGACTAATCTGCAACCTGAAAACTGAGTGAACATGTAGTAATTTGGATTCGATTGAACCCAAAATTGTCCGATGGCCTTGTATAATGTTGGTCTAACACTACACAAGCTCAAAAGTTCAAATGGTGTCTTTGTGTATCAAAAGTAAATAATCGTAATTATTTACTTTTCTCAAATTCGTGCACTTTTTGGCTTGTTTTGCCAAGTACTCAACTTGTTAAGGTCTCTGGACAAGTTTCACTAAGTTTGAACAAAATTTGTTCAAGTTATCAATTGTTTCGTGTCCACAGACTCAGTTTTTGAGAATCTGGCTTAAGTCCCACTTTTGTGATCAAAATTTTACCAAATTTGATTTGTGTGGTCTACTTGATATGCTTGACCTTGTGGTATACTCAAATGTGTAAAAATGTCCAATTTTGTAGCAGATGTAAATAATCATGATTATTTACTCCTCTATTTTTATGCAATTTTTTTGCCACAATCTTGACATAGATTGGTTAAACAACTCAACTTAAGCTCCCTAGCCAAGTTTCATCAAGTTTGGATAATTCATGTTCAAATGGTCAACAGTTTTGTGTCTGCAAAAGACTAACTTTGCAAATTTGGCCATAATTTTCACTCTAATGATCCAAATATTACCAAATTTGATTTGTGTGCTTAGAAGAACATGGTAAAACTAGTGGTATGCTAGGTTGGTAAAAAAGTTGGAAAATAATACAAAAGTAAATAATTACAATTATTTACTTCTGGTAATTTTTTGCATCCTTTTGGTCAACTGAGCATGTACTCTTGTTTAACACCTAAATATAAGCCTATGAGTCAAGTTTCACTAAGTTTGAGCAAATTTTTTCCAATTTACACTCAAGTTCTCGACAATCAGTATGAAATTCAGTTTTTACCAAGTTTTTGGTCAGTTTGATGATCCAAATTCTATGGGCTTGTACACATGCATAGAGTCTCTGGTATCAACCTTGGTCACTTTTGAGATGAAAGTAAATAATCGCGATTATTTACTTTAGGCCTAAAATGAGCACTTTTTTCAGTTTTTTCACTGGACAGTCTTTTTATGATCTATTTTAAGCCTCTGAGTAAAGTTAAAACTTAATTTGGCTTAAAATGTCAAGAAAAAGTAAATAATATGAGTTTTTGCAAACTCTTGAAATTTTACCTCAAATGCGTCCTTAAGCTTACCCACTGGTTCATACAACTTTTAAAGCATACTCTCCCGTCGGATTCAATGGTAAACAGTCTTCTGGTGGTATTTCTAGCCGTAGACCTGAAATTCTACAACTTCACATAAAAAACTCACAATTGATTCTTTTGGATAGAGCAATGTTCTCAGATTCCACCTTGGATTCTACTTACCCTACTCCTAGATTCTACTACAATGCGGTTGTGGAAAGTGTCCACAAACACTCGTTTTATTGTTTTTTATGATTTTCTGAGCCGTGATCTTAAGACTTGTCTTGTCCATCAATCATTCTCAAAATCTTAATCTAATCTTATAATCCTACAATCCTAAAAGGTACTTAGAAAGTACAACCTACTTCCAAGCTACCTCTACACAGCAAAGACGACAATCTTAAGCTATGTGGTTTTAAAAAGAAAGTTTTGACTCTAGGTGATCCTAGAGGAAGTTAAAGGATAACTTCATAAGACGCTCATGTTTTTCCCTAGTTTAAGTCTCTTCAATCCCCGGCAACGGTGCCAAATGTGGGACGGGTATCTAACCTCACTCCTATCTTATTGCAGACATAGCGAGAACCACGAATACAATTGTCAATCCATGGGACGAAGCTGACTTGACTAGTGCATAGAGACTACAAGAGTTTGTTAATCTCTTGGAAAAAAAAAACAACTCGCATCTAACTCAAGTTACACTCAAATGATAGAAATCACCAAAAGCTAATCGCTCATCGACAAACAAATCACAATCGTTACAGCATCAAACGACATCCAAATGTTACGAAACTTCTAGGACATGTTTATAAGACCTAAGAACACATGCTTAAGGTCTCAAATCTCACTTTAAGTCAAGTGAAAAAATCACGATTATTAACAGCAAAATGATTTTTTTACCTAGTCGTTCTCGACCCAGAATGCATCTAAATGCTTAGCAATGATGCTCCAACACCCCGCCTATACTTAGTTTATGATTTTGAAATTTAGATTCCTACTTATGATGAAATTAGGCTATAGATCGGTGAGGCCAAAAGCTATGGATTACCATGAAATGCTTACATCAATGTGTAGAGCTCTTACCTGCGGCTACAACGCAACAGACGACACTCCAATGTGACCACCGGGAAGGGACTAGAAAGCACGAGGAGGAAAGAAGTGAGTGTTGTTAGCTCACATTGTGTTTCTATTATCTAAAACCTACAAAATACTTATAAAAATTGGCTTTTATACATTAGCCAAGGTTTTTGTGGTCAAAACTAATAATCTGGGAGCTCTAACTAAAGACAGGTTGATACAATTTGGAAGCTTGTAGCCTTGGTTCATCAATTACACTGTTTATCTGAAAAGTAGGAGCTACAACATTTCCAATTCATCAAAATAATAAGTGTTTTTACAATAAGAGCTCCGAAAAATGTTATTTGAGTTATTCGAGTTAGCTTGCTGTCTAACACGCACAACTTTCAGTCGTGCTTACCTCGGAGTCCACTTCCTAGATAGAAGTCGTTGATTGGTTTCAACGAGTCAACATGGACACGACAAAAGTTTTACTTTTAGCTTATAGCAAAAAGTAAGTGTTTTTTATCTCGCTATTCTTCAATATTTTGTATATTATGAATAGCAAACTAATACCTTGTTTTGTGCATTCAATTCATAGGTATGTAGTTACTTGTTTCTTCATTCTGCAATTTCGATGCAGTGTGTGGTTACCATATGATATGTCTTGTAGGTCTGCTCAGAAACTTCCTGCTGCATAGAAAGCATACACCCAAGACAATGTTTGGAAAGATATGCTGATTTTGAGTTGCAAGGTCCCAAAATAAGACGACGGGCATTCTTGTGGATGGGGAGTTCTTGCAAATGCGGAGCTTCTTATGTGGATCTTCTTCTTGAACGCATTTATGCAGAGGAGCGTATAAGTGTAAGTGCAATGTTTTGCTTTTGTAATCCTTGCACACATGATTTATTTGAATTACATATAAAAGCTAGGGAATGCATTTGCAGGCAAGGAACCTGACAAATTATTTGAACGTCCATGTGGAGGCATTCAAGACGACGATGATCCAAAGTATGATTAATCTAGTGGAGGCACATCCTCTAAGAGCCGCTGATACATTTTTCGTGCCACCGCCACGACCACAACCTCGGCCTCCACCTTGGAGGTACGAAGTAGCACCTCAATGAACGACAGACCAAGCACCTCGACCTGCCTCCCCTCGTGTTTTTGGCCACTCAATCTCTAGTCTTTTTGTGATACCCCATTTTACCGAGGAAGACGAGGCCATTGCACAATCTTTTCCTCAATCCCAAACCCATCACCCAACCCCCAAACCATCTCCTGACCCTTTACATTCCAGTCATGATAATCAAGCCCGAGAGAGCTCCTCTTAATTGTAAATGAGAGCTACTAATCAATGGATTTAATTGGACATTATAGTGTACATTATTAAACCCAATGTAAAGACAACTTGAGTCAATTTTAAAAAGATAATTCTTCTCAGACTTTATTTGCAAGAAATTCCTTAACAATGCATTTTCACATGAATATAGATTGCAAGCTTGCTGTCAACAACTTTCTTTAATATTCGCAATTCAGAGCAATGTGATATATTGTGTGAGCCGCCTTCTTCAATCAAGAGTTGCATTGCACTAGAAACAGTCGGTCATCCTTTATCTCTGTGCACAATGTATTCTTCTCCTTTCACTACAACATAACATCAAGATATCGACGTAGTATATATCGACGGCCGTACCTTTCCACGCGGTTATCGACATACTTGTAGCCTGTCGATATATGCGTGGGAATATCCGTCAATATGCGCATGGAAATACACGTTGGCAAGGCATACTTTACCACGCGTATATCGACGGATATTACCACGAGTATATCGACGCATATTTCGATGGAAAAAATTGGGGGAAAAAAAGGGAAATCCGTGCGCAGGCGGTCATTTTCGCCTGCGACGCGCTCAGATCTCTTGGCCAAAACCTGTTGTGCAGGTATTATGAAACTCTCCCCCCCCCCCCCCCCCCCCCCCAAATCCCTCTCTCTCTCTCTCTCTGCATCGTGTGTGTGTGTAGGAAAGAGAGAGAGAGAGAGAGAGAGAGAGAGAGAGAGAGAGAGAGAGAGAGAGAGAGAGAGAGAGAGAGAGAGAGAGAGAGAAATGTCTGTGTGTAGGTAATCAAAGAGAGAGAGAGAGAGAAACGTGTGTGTGTGTGTGTGTGTGTGTGTGTAAGAAACTAAAGAAACACACAGAGAGAGAGAGAAATGTGTGTGTGTGTAGAAAATCAAAGAGAAAGAGAGAGAAATGTGTGTGTGTGTGTAAATAAGAAATTAGAGAGAGAGAGAGAGAGAGAGAGAGAGAGAGAGAGAGAGAGAGAGAGAGAGAGAGAGAGAGAGAGAGAGAGAGAGAGAGAGAGAGAGAGAGAGAATGTATGCGTAGGAAATTAAAATTAAAGAAAGAGAAATTAAAGAGAGAAATGAAAATGAAATGTTATATTAACGTCTTGAAAAGGCCAAAGTGACCTATGAGACCAGAAAGTTACAATGTGGTCGATCTGATACAAAGTCAGAGTAACAAGATGACAAAATGACAAAATAAAATATTATGGAATCCTAAAGTGCTGGGTGTGGACTAAGCAACTAAAACAGCTAGCTGGGATAGGTAGATCATAGGAGATCTAGCATCGGTCGTTGGCGGATCTCATCAATCTCCTCCATGGTCAGTAGTCGGACCGGGCGTTGTGCATGTCGAGCCAAAGTGACCTGGATCCTCCGATGCAGCCTGTGTCGATGTTGTGTAGTCCTCCACAATCATGGGCGTCTGGATCTCCCTAGCTCAGTCACTCGTTGAATCAGTATGCCTCTGTTAAGGCGGTTACGCCGCTAGCGGAAGCTAAATAGCGAGAACTCAACCAACAACAGAGTTTGTCAGACGAGGACGGAGCTTGACCCGCAGGCGCATGGAAACAACTAGGTGGGTGTCAAATCACCTACTCGACCTTCTAATGACAATCACTACTAAGGAAATCAAATCTAAGTTCTAAAATACGCAAGTGAATGAAATCCGTACTACGAACGAATGCTATACGAAACAGGATCTAGAATCATTGAATCGATCTCAAACTCAAGGGGAAGTCTATACACTAGGTAAGAACAACACCCTAAAGACTTGAACTGCAAAATCAACCTATAACCACTCCGTGCGGCAAACGCGTATGAAGACAGGCCGAAAAATACAGGTGACCAAAACTTGACCCCGATGGTACTAATGTGTAGCTCTACTCGTTGTGGTTCTATAGATATGCTGCACGCTCTATTCTGACACACGAGTTGGAAGAAAACTCACACCGAAGCTTGTAGGAACTTACCACACGTAGAAGCCGATAGCGTGCACTCTTGGTATCTGTGCGTAGCTCTCACCGTTGCTAACACAATGGCGGTGTCGCTTCTCCAATGGCGGCCCCGTAGCTCGCGTAGCAAGAAGATAAGACTCTCTCTCTCTCTCTCTCTCTCTCTCTCAGACACAGTCACGGTGCTCAAAAAACTCACTTTGATTAATAATTGAATCTCCTTTTAGGTTACAAAACTTTGGCTTATATACCTCAGCCTTGGAGGTGAGAACATCTCTAATTATTTACATCAACAGGTGAAATTACTTCGGGATTACAAGCTGGAAACTCAATTGAGTCCCATTACTTAATGAATGGCTCAAATCAAAATTAATGTCGGAAAGACATTTATTACAATCAATGGTTACAAAATGATGGGTGTGAGCAAAAATGTGGGTGTGATCCTCTTCTGGCTCAACACTTCCTCTGCTGGCTCAACACTCCCCCCCTCCGCGTTCATGTCGTCCCTGACATGACTTTTAGGCTTGGTCAATAGAGTCCTGTCGTCTTGAGCATCTGCAAATGTGATTCGTAGCGTAGGTTGCCGATGGTCAAGGTTGGGCCGAATATTTTGCTTTCGTGAGTGAAAAAGCCGGTGTAGAAAGCTTCTTCGAATGTTTGCATGTGGAAGCTAGGCAAAAACATAATTCTTTGGTATAAGAGATGTAACACCTTTGGTGATGGCTGCAATGAAAGATCATACATCATATCCGTCACTGTGTCGGCCGTCGATAGTAGACTCGAGGTCGTGGCTTTATCTGGCGCGAACACTTCAATGCATGCTAAGAGAGTCCTACAGATTTTCTTTAGCATCTGACACGAAAGGTCAGGAGAGCCAGTAAAGAGTTTGATGGTGCCCGTTAGGGTTTTCACCATGTAGGCTTTACCTATTCTCTCTCCTTCCTTTGGTCCTGGCATCCTGGGATAATTAAGCCAATTTGGCTTCTTTTCTGCAATCCTGCCATGCTCTTTCCAGTTTCTAACTCTTGGCACCGGGCAGAAGGTTGCATCCTCCCGAATCTCCTTTGGAGCCTCTACCAAGTAGATGAGGTAGGCTGGGTATTTGTTCAGCCAACCTTTCCTCCATCTAGGTTGAGAATCTACAATCTTCTTTGATTGTTCATCCTTTGTGATGTCGCCTTCGTAAAGAGCGACATACTGCTCCTCCTCTATTCTCTTTTTCGTCTTTATCACTTCAAATTTCATAAGAGGGAAAGGCAGGCTGGGTTGCATCCACTCTTCATGGAGCACTTTTGTGTCTAAACTTTGAAGTCTAATGGAGATGAGGAGTCTCCTTTCCCATTCCATTTCCGCCTTGGCACTTTCCTCTGTTGACTTTTCTATTTGGTCCTGGAGCCTTTGTTCTTCATCTTCAGAGATTCCTGAAGTTGAGGCCACTTCTTGAACTGGGGCTGGATCTTCAATTGTGGTTGCCTCTCCAGTTTCTGGTAGCTCTATGGCTGCTCCCCCTGCTTCTTCTTGTGGTGTCTCTGTTTCTCTTCTTTGTTGCTCTTGGAGGTCTTGGAGCTGTTTGCGGAGGGCCTCATTTCTGTCCTTAGTGTTTGGTTTTCTGATGTGAGCCTCTCCTCTGCAGCCAATGATCCCTCCGCCATGTGCAATCTTTGCACTTGCTCTAACCTTAGCTCTCTTTGCAAACTTCTGACCTGATCTTCCAGAGCTGGTACGAGGGCTCCCTCTTGTTCTGTTCCTGCTCTGCTAGCTCTAGGGGTGGTCCTGAGTCTCGTGATTGTCCTTTCTTGAAGTTCGACTCTTTCCCTTAGCTCAATGAGCTCATCCTTGGCTGCCTCCAGCTCATCTTCTATTCGCTCCTTTGCTTCCTGTGAACTTGTTACCTCTCTTGAAGCTTCGGCTAGTTGGAGTATCAAGCCGTCTCTCTCGTTTTCTGCGTTGTAGAGTGATGCTTTATGACTTTCAGATTCAGTCATAGCATTCTCTAACTTCTTCTGCAACTCTGCTTCCTTTTGTTTTTCTGTCTCAATTGCTACTTCCTTTGCTCTGGATCTTTCTTTAATCTTGCTGAGCAGTTCATGCACCATGTGCATGTCTTTTTCATCTTCATCTGTCAACTTGAGAGCTCTTTCTGCCACCACCTCCAATGGCTTCGGCTCTTCTAGTATGTTCTGTTCGTCCATTTTCTCTTCACTCTCCATTGTACCCTTTGTCTTTTCCTTCGTCCCTTTCCGATCATCTTGTTTTCGTAGGGATATCCCATAAACTGCCTCCAGGGCCTCTTCTTCACTGTATCCGATCGCTACCAGATCCTCATAATCATCTTTCTTTTGCTGAACTGGATCTATCTCCTTTTCCTTGGTCCCGGACTCCGGCTTTTCCATAACTTCTGTTTCTATTTCTATTGTGGTATCCTCCATAATAATTTCCGTCTTCTTCGAGCTTGGTACATCAGTAAAGGAGGGCTGATTGTCCTCAGTCATCTTGGCTTTCCCTTTGTTTGCTTGCCCGTCTTTCTCTCGAAGTTCAGTAGACTCATCTACTTCCTTCTTCTCCTTGTCGTCCTTTTTCAGCTCAGATTTTAAAAGCTGTACTTCCTCTTCAGTATAAGGCTCGACAGGTTGCTGCTCCAGTATGGCCTCCGACTCCTCATAAGCTCTAATATATTGATCATATTGATCAACATGTGGCCTGGCTGAGCTGGTTCCGACTTTAGTGGGGTCTGGCACCCACATTTCTTCAAAGTCCCCCTTTAGAGCTCTTTCCGCTCTAAACTGCTCCACCAGCCTTTCCATTCTTGCGGCTTTTTGACTTTTGGTTTGCTTGGGATCAGCCTTCTTCTTCGATTTCTTCTTGAGCGGCTCGTCCACAGCCTCTTCAGGTTCTGAAACTATTTCTAGTTTTCGGCGTGCTCTTGTGGACGCCCTCTTGGATACTTCTTGCTGTTCTTCCTCCTCATCGGCTTCTCTAAGCCACTCATTCTGGGAGGGAACCCGTGGCCCTTGATCTCTGGCTCCAATAGCTTCATAAGCTATTCTTGTCAGAACTTCAGCTCCTCCTATATACTTTGGCTTCTCGTTGTACATGGCGATTACTTGCTCGTGGATGTATTGAGCGTAATTCACCTCTTTTGGCATATTGCTCTTCAATGCCCATGTGATGGTAGTTGCAATGGCATGGGGTGGTGTCGTATACTTTTGCGGTCTTTTACTGCAAATATGGAGAAATTGGTTGTACAGTCGGCAAAGGGTTGCCGCTCTTTGGTCTGCCATATCTCCATAAGTTGCATTCTGTTTCTTGGACCCATAAACCTCTATAGCCTCCCTTCTTTCCCTGACAGAGCTCCCTTTGTTGTTCAGCTTCAATGCATCTGCAATGAGCTGTGGAGTGATCTGTACTTCTACTTTCTCTCCATCCATGGCTGTCAATGTGGCTTTCCCATCCTTCTGAATGGATGTTGCCAACTCGTACACTCTTCTTGTATCCACACCTGATGGTCTCGAGGTGAAGAATCTGTGCAAGTCTGCCCTTTCCAGGTACCTGCTGATGTTCTCTGACCTGCTATAATCCACTAATTCTCGTGGGATCATAGGTACATCGATCGATTACCCTTGAGGATCTCTGAAAGTCCCCTGGTAGATCTTTATTCCCTCTTTTTCTAGTACTGCTTCCTCCACCCAAGTCTTGGTTGGCTTGAGGGTTTCTGTTGGAATATCAAAAGGTTCTGCTTCTACAAGAGCATCCTTGATGGTTGGTCTTTTTCTCTTAGTTGCCGATGACTTAGCAGAATCCATGGATCCTGTAACTCCAATTTCAGAAGTTAGCGTCTTTTTAGTACTGAAAGCCGAAATGAAGCTTTTAACTATTCAAATGACTTGAAAATTGAAACATGGGCTATTCAGGGCCTAAGGATGCAATGTAGGTGAAAAAATATGCAAACTGGGCTCAAAAACATGCTTGAGACGTCATACGCGTATGATGTCTTTTGTGTCAGAATGACTTCATATTGGTTGTGCTTGTAGCTGATAGTGTATACATGAGTATCATATGCTTGGATTTGAGTTTGGATCCCATTTGGTCAAGTTTTGGCCAGTTTAGTCCGGTTCAGGCTCTTGGCAAAATTTTGAAAGGGAATTGGATTTTATGATCCAAATTGGGTAAAACTTGGTGGATTACTTTCAAATGGCATGTAGAACACTTCTGTTTGATGGTTGAAGCCCTGAGGTGCCAAAATCACATAGTGAGACATCATACGCGTATGATGTCTTTTAGTGCATTTTTGGACCAATTTTCTCTATAAGCTTGGTTTTGGCTTTAGATAGGCTTATTCAGTGGATTTATCAAGTTTGGATAGAATTTGGACTAAAAATGGCTCTGGAGACATCATACGCGTATGATGTCTTTTTCATCAATTTTTCATGGGATTGGTTCTGTGGACTCTCCATGTGCTAGTGAAGGACTGTTTATACTCAAATCTTGGTTTGGACTTGAATATGTTGGATTTGGGACAAAAATAGGCTTTGTATGAAGGATTTTCTCTTAATTGGGCTAATGGGGTGATCCACTTGACCAAATGGTTCCAAACTTCATATGTAGCATGTATTAGATATATATAATGGATGTATGATGACAAATGAGCATTTTTGGCTCTGTAAGTGCAAATAGACATCATACGCGTATGATGTCTTTTGTGTCAAAATGGTGCTTTTTGGTTCCAGATAGCTTGTAGATGTGTTAATCAACAATCCTACAAAGTTTCAATGAGTTTGGAGTTATTTTGACAAAATTAGGACCAAAAATCAATTTTATGGCCTACTTTGCGTCTTTTTGGTTTTCCTTGGGTTTTCTAACTCCAATTCTCATGATACTTGGTTCATAGGATGTGATTAACATGTGGAATGAGGCTATGCACTCAAATGTTGAAATGGATGTGAAAATCATGCTGTGAGACATCATACGCGTATGATGTCTTTTCTTGAAATGTTGGTCTTTTTGTGCAAAGAATGCTTTGTGCTAGTGCCCTAAGCCCTGCTAACTAGTTTTCAACTTAAAAAGTCATCAGTTTAGCTAAAAAGCCCCCTTATAGGCATTTCAGTCTCCGAAGTCGTCTTTTTGCCTTGGAGTTGAATTTCTTCAACTTTTCTTCTCGAGAGTTGCATTTCCAGCCCATTGGATATGTTGTGAAGCCACCTATTTGGTTGAACTTGACTTTGGCTCCCCGTTCTCCATCTTTCTCCATTTGGTTGCCGGAAAGCGTCTTTTTCACCATCGGTAAGTGAATCAGCTTTCTTTTGGGTTTTGCTTGCAAACATAAGTCATCCATGTATATTTGAAGCTGCTTGTGAAGTTTCATGTCATTTGGTCGTCAATTTTAGCCGTTATGCCGAAATGACGCTTTGTGTGTCCGCCGCCGAATCGGTTGTTCCGACCTACTTTTGGTGATCCAAACCCGGAGATACTCCATGGTTGCCTTGCCCTCTATGTTGTTAAGCTTCCTGAGAAGTTTTGTGTCGTTCCGACAACTTTTTTCTGTTTGCCTCTTGCAGGCTCTGTTGACCTAGGGTTTTTCCAGTCGTTCTTTCTCAAGCTTTGAGTGCTAGAAACTCATCTCCTATACTAGGGTAACCCACCTCTAAGTTCTTGCAAGGTTTGGTTAGGCGGTTGTGCCCCTACCTAACGTTCCTCCCCATTCCCCGTCTGCTCTTGTTTCTTGGTTTTGGTGAGTTTTCGCGACAAAAGTTAACGATAAGCATCAAAAGCTTATGGCAACGAGTCTACCTCTCATGTCTGGTGTCTTCTGAGCTCTCGTAGCAGTCGTAGAAGGCGGTAGAAGTTCGGATGCTCCTGTGTGCTCTTTGCTCTCTCCAAGAAGGTAATAGTGGAAATGAGCTTGATAGTGAAGTGAAAAATACTTAACTTCGGGCTTCCCGGATCACTTGTTACCAAATTTGACATGTGCTCCTATCTCGTCGTGAAATGCACTTTAGGATTTGAAATTTCTCAATTTGGACTCCGTTTGACCTGTTTCTGAGAAATCTGTCCACTTTGCCAAAATTCTGTCATTTCGGGCTTTCCGCAACTTTTTCAGAATTGTACCCCATTTTTACCATGGGTTGCCCTTGTCATTAGGATCATCACCATCTATTCTTTTCTTTTTTCCGATCTCATTTCACCTGCTTTTTTATTTTTCTTTTATTTTTATTAAGAAAATCATAAAAAATAAAGGAAAATAGCAAATTGAAGCCAAAAAATTCCAAACATACACGATAAATAGCTGGTAACCCTGTGTATATGAATATACAATTCTTTGTGATTTTTGGACTTGGATTACCACTTTTTTCCACTTTTTAGCTCCAAAAACACTCTTATTTAGTGATATTTACACATCTAGAGACCCAAATTCATCATTTGATCTCTTCTTGTTGCAAAACAAGGTATATAAGGGCATAAATATTATCGATCAATATCCGCAATCAAACATAAAAAATTGCAAAATCATGTAAGACACTGCCCTTGTAATATAATTTTTGTTTTTCTTTGTTTTTTCCGCTTGTAGCTGCTTTGTAGCTCCTGTATACCTCCCCCCCTCCTAGTCTGAGTCCTCCCGGACGACTATGAAGTGTCTGTGGGTGAAGCATTGTAGTTGTTTTGGTTATAAGTTCCCAATGCAATTGTAGAGCGATGATACAACAGTCTTTCCAATAAAGCTGCTCTTTGTTTGATTGAAGGATTGGTGGTCGGGTTTTGGGTTGGTTTTGGCACTTCGGTAGTAGAATCAGTAGATGGATTCTTCGTTACCTTGTTGTCTTTTTTCACAATCCAAATCTGCTTCCGCTTTGCTTGTGCTTGCCACAAACTCTTTGCGACCCAAACCTGCTTTGTTCTGTGTGTTGATTTCCTCGCCTTGAAATACCTAGGAGTTTCCGTTGATTGTATTGAAGGGAGTTCCTGTTTACAAATCTTTGGGATCCAAATTTGCTTGCTATAGCTTTGTGCCGTCATGAACTTCTTTGGAATCCAGATCTGTTTCACTGTCCTTGATTGTCTGGAATCACTCTGTTGTCTTGTATTGAAGACTCTGTTTTCCACCTTTGTGTTCTCTGGCACAGCCTTTTTTGGTCTCCATACCAACTTTGACTCCGTTTTTTTCCAAGGTTGAGCTGTTATATTATTGCTTGTCTTCCTTATCCACTGTTGAGAATTCCTCGTCGAAGAGTAATCCGGTTGTATAGAAACTTTTGGTTGCCATTGCTTCTTCTTTTTCTCTGGTTGTTGTTTATCTTTGTCTTTGGATTCGTCCTTTGGAGTTGGCTCTTCTCCTTTGGTGAACTTAACTGATTGACTTTCACCTTCGTATTTGATAAGCACTGAATTAGAACTCCAGTCAATCATTGCATTATATTGCTTCTGCCATGGTTGTCCTAGCAATAATGGATGTTGTGTAGCTTGGTCTTCAACCACGTAAAACATATGAGGATACACATATTGGTTAATCTGTATATGTAAAACTGTGCATCCGACAGTTTTGATTGAATTCTCAGAGTAACTCTTTAACTCTTGCTTGGCAGTTTGTAGTTTAGTGTCATTTGTCAATTGTCTATACAAACTGAGTGAAAGTAGGTTAGCTTGAGCTCCTGAATCCAATAGTGCTCTGGCTTTGATTTGGTTGGTTCCTACTTTGCATTCAATGATGGGTTCTTCTTTGTCATTATCCATTTCTGTTATACTGACTGCGTTTATTCGTATTGCTCCTTCATTGCGCTGTTTCTGACGCAGTAGTCTTCTTTTCTCCATTCTTTCCTTCGCCTCGGCTTGCGCTTCCTCCTCAATCTTTTTCTTTTTCTGGACACGCAGCTTTTCTTGATGTATTTTGAGAAGCATGTCTTGTGTTAGCGGCAATAGATACTTTTTCACTCTGCATCCACTAATCCAATTGGGCATTTCTTCTCTGTCTAATGTAGCAAGCTTGACGGCTCCACTTGGTGATAGATCTTTAATCACCAGAGGTCCCATCCCTCGCTTTTTAAGCTTCTTAGCATGCTGTTTCAGAGTGTAAACTAGGACATAGTCCCCAACTTTAAACTCTTTAGTCCGCACATGCTTATCAAAAAATTCCTTTTGTCGCCTTTTTTGAGCGTAGATGGAAGCTACTGCTTTTAGGCGAAGCTCATCTAGCTTTTCCAGGTCATCTATTCTATCAGAGAGCTCGTGCCCTGTCCACTCTAGATCCTTAGCCACCCTTAAGGTTGAAATCAAGAATTCTATTGGCAAGATAGCATTTAGCCCAAAAACATGTTATATGGGGTCGTTCCTATTGATGTTTTATATGCTACCCTATATGCCCATAATGTTGAATGCAACTTCTGGTCCCAGTCAGTTCTCGACTCAGATACAATCTTCGTAAGGACCGTGCATATGGTTTTGTTTGTTGCTTCAGCTTGTCCGTTTGCTTGTGGATGATACGGAGCTGATTTCCTATGGATTACCATGAATTCATCTAGAAGGATCTCTATCACTTCATTTATGAAATGTGTGCCTCGATCACTCACAATTTCTATTGGCAATCCATATCGTACAAAGACGTATTCATATAGAAATTGTGCCGTGGTCCTGGCATCTGCTTTTTGAGTTGCCTTTGCTTCGACCCACTTTGTTAGATAGTCTGTAGCCACAATGATGTATTGTGCATGAGTCTTATATGCAGGAGGTGAAATGGGTCCGACATAATCAATCCCCCATTTTGCAAAAGCTCTTGCCCCCATCATTGGTCTAAGCGGCATATCATCTCTTTTAAGTGGTACTTTGGTCCGCTGACAGTCATCACACCGTTTAACGTATTCCTCAGCGTCCATATGTAATGTTGGCCACCATATTCCTGCGGCTAAGACAAGTTTTGCTGTCTTATCACCTGAGAAATGGCCTCCACCTACTCCTCCATGAGCTTGCTCCAGGATTATCACATACTCAGACTCTGATGCGCAAATCCTAAGCTGGTTTTCTTTACCTCTCTTATAGAGTTGATCTCCTATTAAAGCGTAATCTCTAGCTTCTATCTCTACAGATTTCTGATGAGCTTTTCCTTCTGGGAAAGTTCTATTTGTGAGATATTCAACAATATACTGACTCCATTCTGGAGCGATCATTATCTGATATAATGTCGAATACTCGGCTGGCGGTTTTGATGAACATACAATACATACAGTGACATATTCATGTACGCTTTCTTTCATTCCTGGCCAATAGACTCCCAATTGTAACAAATTCCTATATGTGTTCCTTCTTGAACAATGAAATGCACATTCCTGAACATGTGCTTCGCGCAGATATATATTATATTCCTCAGGATTGATGCATAGTCGTAAAACATGATCATTTCCCAATTGATACAACCTTCCTGCAATCAATTGAAGATTCTTGGATTGCTGAATAGCAATATGTTTCAGGTTGTATTCTCTTCTATCGAACTCTCCTCCATAGGTTAATAGGTTAACGACATTTTGAGACCACTTAGGTATCATTTCTATGTTGAACAAGTACGCGTCTGGCATGTCGTCATCTACTCCTATAGGGTCTTCTCCATTCGTCAATCGCGAAAGATGATCAGCTCTAAGATGTGTTTTTCCTTTCTTTACTACTACCGTGAAGTCGAATTCCAGTAAGATAATGAACCATCTCACTATTCTCCCGGTATTGCATGGTTTATTCACTAGGTAGAGCAAGGCTTGGTGATCCGTAAAAAACACAAACTTGTTGGCTAGAAGATAATGCCGAAATTTCTTCACAGCATAGATCATTCCTAATCCTTCTCGCTCTGTTGTGGTGTAATTCTTCTCTGCATGGTTGAGCTGTCGACTGGCGTAACAGATAGGAAAATCCATGTTTCCTTCTTCTGGCTGAGCCAGAATGCATCCTATTGCATATGCCGAAGCATCTATGTGCACATGGAATATCTTCTCCCAATCTGGTGATTTCAAGACTGGAGCAGTAATGAGTGCCTCTTTCAATTTCTTGAACGATTCCTCACACTCCTCTGTCCATTCAAAGTTCACTATTAGCCTGTAAAGTGGTTGGCCTATTATAGCGTACATGTAAATGAATCGTCTATAATATCCACAATGTCCCATAAAGCTCTGTACTTGTTTCGCATTGGTTGGTCTAGGCATATCCACTATAACTTTTATCTTCTCTAAATCCGTGGATATTCCGTTTTGTGAGACAATATGTCCCAGAATTCTGCCCTGTCGGACCATAAACACACATTTCTCAGGATTGAGACAAATGCGATATGTCCTACATTTCTCAAATACTTTTCTTAGGTGTTCTAGATGCTCATCTCTCAGTAGAGAATGTACACATAAGTCATCCATGTAGATTTCTAGAAACAGCCTTAAGTATGCTTTGAAAGCATGCGTCATCAGCCTCTGGAAGGTTGCGGGAGCATTGGTTAGACCAAAAGGCATAACTCGATAAGATAAATTCCCCACTCCGTTGCAAAAGCTGTTTTATGTTGATCTTCTGGTGCTATGGCTAGCTGGTTATATCCTGAAAAACCATCAAGAAAGGAGTATGCTGTTTTCCCTGATACACGCTCTAGAACATGATCAGTTATCGGCAGGGGATAATTGTCCCTGATTGTTGCAGCATTCACTTTCTTTAAGTTGACACACACTCGGAGTTTTCCGTTCTTCTTAGGTACTACCACAATCGGAGATACCCAATCGGTGTGTTCAATCTCGTATATGAATTCAGCTTCCATTAGCTTATCTATCTCTTCCTTGATTCGCTTAGCAAAAGTATCATTATATGTGTATGGTCTCTGTCTGCTAGGCTTTGCGTCTTGTTTCAGTGGGATTGAGTGTTGGCATATCGATGGGTCAACTCCCTTTAAGTCCTTATAAGACCATGCAAACACATCCCTATACTCTCTGAGAAGACTCAAAAGTCTCTCTTCCTCGCCTGGAGACAAATCTGTGGCTATGTAGACCGGTCTAGGTGGCTCACCTGGAGCTGCTAAATCAACTTTTTTTGCATCCTCCGGTCCGTCATAAGATTCGTTCTCCTTCCTCTCTCGAATAGGTGGGGTTAATATCACCTTCCTATCCTCTATTGTGAATTTCCTATAGTGAGAGGGAACATCCATGTTTTCCTTGATTTTGACGTTTTCGTCCTCTCCACTCTCAATTTCTGTCGTCCAAACTTCCTTCAGAGTTTTCTTGAGCTCTCTGTACTTGTTTCTACGTTCTAACTTGGACTCCGTGTATTCTCTGTTGCGCTTGTTCTTTTCTGATTTTTCTGTTTCAGTTTTCGTTCCATTCTTTTGAACTTGATTTCTTGAGCCTCTTTTGTCTTTTCGTAAGCTCTTTTGATCACTGCCTCTCATTCTTCCAGAAATCTTATCCTTAACACAATCTTCAGCCTTTACTAGCATTAGGAATTGATTTTTTCCTCTTATTCTAGGCATCGGATTGGTTCTAACCCCTTTTGTTTTTTCTTTGCTCTATAGTGTTTCTGGCGTTGTTTAGTTTGGTTCGGAAAATCATAAAATCGGACATCCGTTATAGTTTCTTCGTTTCCGCTTGAATTGTCCGTTGACTCGTTGTCTGCTTCATTTCCCCACTCTGGATGATTGGGAATGTCGTGAAACACCTCTTCTTCATCTTCCTTTTCCAGTGTATCGTTCTTTTCAGTTTCTTTTTCGAGTACAGTTCTCAACATGAAATACGGAACCACGTCGTACCCGTCCTTGTCGCAAAATTTCGTTGTGGGACCATCCGGAATTGCACAAACATCTAGGGTTGCTAGAATGTGTGTCCATTCTAATGGTTCAAACGTGTCCTCTGGAAAGGGTTCTCCTACATAAGTTTCGTCTTCGATAGCCCTTTCTAAAACACATTCTTCTCGTTTCAGACTTCCACATTTCGAAGCTCCACACATCCATAACTCCTTGGGTTTACCTAACCAAGCTGGAAATTCGGATCCCGCCAAAGTAGCTGAATCAAACTCCTCTACCGGTGTTCGGTTCACATCTTTGTAGCTATGGTCTTTCAGGTTCACACGTGTAGTGGTTTCCATATTTCTCAAGTATATGTGATCGTAGCCCCAATCTTGGACCATTTTCAACTGTCTCATGAATGGTCTTCCCAATATGATATCATAGTTATTCTCCTTGGCAAAATCGACAATAGCAAAAGTATGTTCGTATTCAATGCCGCAAGAAGTCACTACAACTTTCTCTAATAACCCCATAGGTTTCTCCATGTGTCCATCTGCTAATTGGAGTTTCAACCTAGTCTTCCTTATTGCTGGTTTCCCCCATTTTTTCCAGATTTCTTTTGTAGCAATGGCTACCCCTGCTCCGCTGTCTAGTATTGCCATCGTCTTCACTCCTTGGAATTCAACTGGTAAGGTTGTATTCCCCTCTTCACCTTCGCAATACTCTCCGACCTTGTTTAAGGGTACAGGCTTAGCGTTCTTTTGTGGCTTGCTCAGCTCCTCTATGCTCTCTTGCAATCTCGATGTTGGATCTTTTATCCCGAATTTCTCCAAGCATTTTCCTACAGTGGTCCACATATGTGGTCTTAGCCTCAAAAGCTCAGCTAAAGTGATAGTGCATGTCACTGGTGTTGACAAAATCTCTATCAATCCTTGCGAGTCCATGACTTTTTCTGATGAGATTTTTCGTGAGGGAAGTGCTCTAATCTCGGATTTTGCTTCATACTCTCCTAAGTATGAAGGTAAGGTTTTCAGTGAATGAGGTTTGCTCTCCATTGTTCTAACAGAGCCCCCATCTCCCCAGTAAGATTGCAGATCCAAGTCCACTTGAGATCCTGCCTCAAATTCCACTATGGGAGGATTCCTGATGTCCTTTTCCCAATTTGTCTGATTAGCTTGGCAACTTAGCTCGTTTGCAAAGTTTGCCTCTCTCACTTGTTTCCAAAATTCATTGTAATCCTCATCTTTTTCGTAAATCCTCTGTATGACTGGATGAAAACTCTCTATCTCCTGATCGGTTGTGTTCAATACTATGCGGTCATCCTTTTGTGTATTTTCAGGCTTTTGTGCACTGGGAGTCTTTTCAGCTACCCGTGAAACGATAGTCTCTTGCTGAATTGGGTTTTCCTTTCCACAATTCATTGTTTCTTTTGGTGGTTCTAATAAAGCTTGTGCAGTCTCGATCATTCTCTGGCACATTTCAAGTCTGTGCTTTTCCAATTCCGCGTTTGGGTATGTCATCCACCTCTGTTCTTGTGTTTGGTTGTTCTTTAACCTAGCTTCGTAAGCTCTCATCAGTGCGTCCAATGGTTCGTGTGCTTTGTCGACTAGCACTGATCCCCCTGAGCTTAAGATTGTTGTTTCTTTGATACTCTTTTGTTTCGTTCTTTCCGGGCTCATCTCTCGTTTCCCGTTTTGACTCTCAAGTTTTTCTAATCTAGCTTTAGTTTGCTTTAGTTCCTCAGCTAGAATAGCGTCTTCACATTCTTTTCTCAACTTCATGCGTGCTTTTCTAGCTTTCCATGTGTTTTTCTGACTCCGCGGTCCTTGACTAACCACTTCAGTCGCTAACTTTCCATTCTCAGGTTCTCTAGTGGTTTTCTTAGCTTGAGCTCTAGTAACAACTTGCGTTGGTATCAGAGTTTCATTTTCAGACCCACTGCTGGTAGGAATAGTTTCTAACATATTCAATGTCGTCTTTTGCACTTTGTTTGGATTCTTTGAACAATCCTCAATGAAGTGAGTAACCCCACACTCAGTGCAATAAGCGTTAATTCTAATGATTTCCGTATGTGGGCAAACATTCATCAGATGGTCACCTCCACACTTGTAACAGGGTCCTAGTGCTGGTCTTGGTCCCATTTGATTCGTCCTTTGTGGATAGGATGGTCTTTGTCCTGTTAACCCTCCATGAGCTATGAACATCAATGTTCTTGCGTCCAAATTGTATCTCTCTTCATCAGAAGCACTTGTAATTGTTGGTATTCCAACATTCCCAATCATGCCCCATGGTTCTGGTTGTTTGGGTTCTTTGGTGGGTAATACATGTTGGAGACATGTGTGCACCAGATTCTTCATAATAGGCTTGAACAGGCACTAAGGCTTGTTCTTCCTGATTCTCTAAGGTTGGTGCATATCTAATGCCCACTGGTCTTGCTCCTGGTAAAGGTGGTTGTTGTCCCAATACCGGTTGCGGTCTTTCTATCCCCATAGGTCCTGGTACATTTCCCGTTGGGTATCGAGGTACTGGATGTATCTGAGGTGGTGCTAATTGAGCAGGAGGTGCATACTGGCGCTCCCTTACATACCCTTTGTTGTAATAACACTCCTCTGTTGGATGATTTGTCCATTTTTGTTCAATAGCACACCATTTCAGTGTTTTTGGCAATGGTTTTTGGTATGGTGCCATCCTTTTTAGAGCATCTTCTATCATTTGCTCTACATTTGGCATGGTTGTTGTTTGAACATTCTTTTTAGTGGTAGTCTCGCTCGCTACGGAGGAGGAGCTACTGGATGCAAAATCTGTATCCGCTGACACCTCTCCATAAACCGTACAGTTATCCACTAAGTACAATGCCTCTCTCGTTACTTGCTCGAAACTTGTACAAGCTTTCAAGTGCAAGTCCTTCTTGAGAGTGTCGTTCCTCAGTCCCTCAATAAAGAGAACAGATAGTCTGTCATCTTGTGGTCGTTCACGTACTGGACATCTCTCAATGTATTGTTTGAAGCGAAGTGAAGCTTCCTTCACTTTTTCGTGTTCTCTCTGTTTAAAAGCATATATTTGTGAGACCGTATTGTGCTTAATCCCTCGTTTTGAGAATTCCTCAGCAAACTCTCTTAGCAAATGGTCAATGTCATGGAATCCCCCTATGTTCATTGGTTGAAACCATGTCAATGCAGTACCTTCTAGAGTAAGACCAAATCCCTCGTATTGTGTATGGAAATCTGTTATCTGCTCAGCTCTTAAGACTTGCTTAAAGAGTGACACATGTGCATACGGATCTCCTGAACCACCATACTTCTTTGGCATACACTTCGCGACTTGAGATGGTCTCATACGTCTATGATCTGCTACCAGTCTCATTGCTCCTGTGTCCCGGCTAAAGCTTTCTCTAGCATCATGGACTTCATGGGTTACCCTTGTCGGTTCCCCCGCCCTGAATCTACTACTGGGAGGTAAATGTGATGGTTCCGCTTCAAACCTTGGACCTGGAGTGGTATAGGTGGGGATTGGAACTGCACTACCTCGATTCGTCTCCATTGACTCTCTGGAATGTAATGATCCCATTGGTCGAGCTTCGAGTCCCAAGGTTGACTGAAAGAGTCAGCAACCTGAGTTCTTTGTCCTCCTGTTGTCATTGAGTTTTGCACTCCAGTTGTTGGTGCTGGTCTATGTGAGCTAGAAGTAACATAATACTGATGTAGTGGTCCCCCAAAGTATGTATATCCTTCTAATTCTTTCTTGCCCATTGTTGAGTATTGCCTGCCATACTTATCGTAAGCGGCAATTTTCACTTCCGATCCCTCTGTGTAGGTAAAGACATAGAGTCTTTTTTTGTCTGTCAACTCTCCGGTGTAGGGTTCTTCACATCTATAATAGAGATCTTGCTCCCCATTATTATATTTGTATAGCCCCACATAGATGTTATCAGTGTTGATCCTTGTAGTTTCATTCTCTCTTCTTAACCTCGCATTAGGGAAGTTCATTATTGGTGCTTTCTCCTCGAGTTCTTCATCTATTTTGGCTTTGGTGCCCATCAATCCCCACTTGTCCACAATGTTTGGGTTTAGGACTACCAAGTACATGGTACCCTCGTCATCTAGATATCTATCTCCGCTATAGCTCACAGGCACTAAGTCCTTGAACTCACTAGGTCTTTCTTCTATCTTTACACAATAGCGGTCCATTCCATCTTTGTAGATCTTGGCACCTTGCTCATTGTCGTACTGGTATTTTATGAACAATAGCTTCATGGTGGCGGAAGGGTTTGATGATCCTGCTGCCATATTTTCTCTGTTGTTCATGTTCAAGTGTTCCAAGTTTTCGGTGAAAATCTCGTAAGATCTCTCCGAAGAAGTATCAGAGACACTTCCTTCAAAGATTGGCTCTAATGGTTGCACCCAACTTTGGTTTACACTTCCCTCGGTTGATATGACACTTGCTGGTTCCCCTTGTTTTGGTTGATTATTCCGGAGATTCCTGCCTGATCTCAAATTCATCAATTCCCCTGAAGGACTTTAACTTTTCCATCTCGGCAATTTGTTTTCCTCAAGTTTTTGTGGTCAGAATTGATCCAAACTGATTGATACTTGGTCAATTGTTTAATCTTGTCAGTTGGACAACTTCTGTTTCATCAAGTGAGAATTTTGTCGCAGTTATGCTGAAAAAGACATTATACGCGTATGATGTCTTTTTTCACAGATTTTGACTATTTTGGTTATGCTCACTCTCAGTGGCCCCTTTATGCTCTGTTCACTCACAAAATTCAATTTGAACTCTGTTTGAGCAAGTTATGGCTAATTTAGGCTTTTCTTGGCAATTTTTCGCTTTTGACTTGTTTTTTGGGTCAATTGTGATCCAAATGGGATGAAACTTGAAATATAACCTCTAGACACCTATTACAATGGATCTGTGTTAGCAAAGTATCAAAATATGTCCAAAATTAGGTCAAAGACATCATACACGTATGATGTCTTTTTCATCAATTTGGGTCCAAACTTGATATTTATGCTTCCTACAGTGCCTGTAACAATCTTGTCAGGTCAGATATCAAAAATAAGCAGTGGATGTGCCAAAAGACATTATACGCGTATGACGTCTTTTGTCCCAAATTTTGACTATTTTTGGTTTTAAGCCTTCTCCAATGTTTATAATTGAGTTTCAAGTGTTTTTGTCAGGTTTGAATGTAAAAACAAGATTTGAATCCAAAATTTCCTATTCTTTGCGTTTCTTGGACTCCGACTTGTCTTTTTGGGTTTCTTTGAGTGTTAATGCTCTTGTTTTAAGTTGATCCTAGGGTAAAACCCCCCTTCTAAACACTCTGGTAAAGTCAAAATTTCTGTTTAGGTCCTAAGACATCAAACGCGTATGATGTCTAAAGTTGCAGATTTCCAGTTTTTCAGCACAGAACTCTTCCAATAGCTCTTTTAAGTGCTCAGCAACAATCAGTTACACAGAAAATTTTTCTGAACTTTTTTTATTGCATATTTCACTACCAAAGCGACTTTTTCAGTGATCTAACATGCAATCAAACACATCAAGCAAATAGAACACCAATTGATAGCTCTAGATCAGGATCAAATCAGGCCCTACCTAAGCTACTTCTAATCATAAAATGGATTTTTTGCAATTGAAAATATAAAGAGATTTACTACCACACAAGGAGTAGCAAATGCTTTTTATGTCAACAACCACTTAAACACCATCAAAAACAATCTAATCTAAGCTAAACTAAAAATACTGTCAACACGGAAGACCCAGGAATACCCCACTTCCTAGTATCTCTCGAGACCTTCGGAGTCCACCACTCCTAGATCTTTTCTAACTAAAGTACACAAAGTAGTTTATACGACTCACCTCGTAGGATTAGTCTAAGGTCACCTACTTAGGGCTCTCGTCCCCGGCAGCGGCGCCAAATGTTAAGGCGGTTACGCCGCTAGCGGAAGCTAAATAGCGAGAACTCAACCAACAACAGAATTTGTCAGACGAGGACAGAGCTTGACCCGCAGGCGCATGGAAACAACTAGGTGGGTGTCAAATCACCTACTCGACCTTCTAATGACAATCACTACTAAGGAAATCAAATCTAAGTTCTAAAATACGCAAGTGAATGAAATCCGTACTACGAACGAATGCTATACGAAACAGGATCTAGAATCATTGAATCGATCTCAAACTCAAGGGGAAGTCTATACACTAGGTAAGAACAACACCCTAAAGACTTGAACTGCAAAATCAACCTATAACCACTGCGTGCGGCAAACGCGTATGAAGACAGGCCGAAAAATACAGGTGACCGAAACTTGACCCCGATGGTACTAATGTGTAGCTCTACTCGTTGTGGTTCTATAGATATGCTGCACGCTCTATTCCGACACACGAGTTGGAAGAAAACTCACACCGAAGCTCGTAGGAACTTACCACACGTAGAAGCCGATAGCGCGCACTCTTGGTATCTGTGCGTAGCTCTCACCGTTGCTAACACAATGGTGGTGTCGCTTCTCCAATGGCGGCCCCGTAGCTCGCGTAGCAAGAAGATAAGACTCTCTCTCTCTCTCTCTCTCTCTCAGACACACTCACGGCGCTCAAAAAACTCACTTTGATTAATAATTGAATCTCCTTTTAGGTTACAAAACTTTGGCTTATATACCTCAGCCTTGGAGGTGAGAACATCTCTAATTATTTACATCAACAGGTGAAATTACTTCGGGATTACAAGCTGGAAACTCAATTGAGTCCCGTTACTTAATGAATGGCTCAAATCAAAATTAATGTCGGAAAGACATTTATTACAATCAATGGTTACAAAATGATGGGTGTGAGCAAAAATGTGGGTGTGATCCTCTGCTGGCTCAACACTTCCTCTGCTGGCTCAACAGCCTCTGGTGTAAAGCGACGAGCTCTGCTGTGGTAGAGAGGGAGAAAGAGAGATGTTCGTATAAATTAAAGAGAGAGAGAGAGAGAGAGAGAGAGAGAGAGAGAGAGAGAGAGAGAATAAAGAGTGATATATATAAATATATATATAGATAGATAGATTAGATAAGATAGATAGAGAGAGAGAGAGAGAGAGAGAGAGGAGAGAGAGAGATAGAGAGAGAGAGAGATGAGATAGGGAAGTGGAGAGCGAGATAGAGAGAAAGATAGGGAAATAGAGGAGAGAGAGAGAGAGATGAGAGAGAGAGCGAGAGAGAGAAATATAGAGAGAGAAAGAGATAGGAAATAGAGAGAGAGAGAGAAAGAGAGTGATATATATATATATATATGAGAGAGGAGAGAGAGATAGGGAAATAGAGAGAGAGAAAGAGGAAAATAGAGAGCGAGAGCGAGAGAAAGAGAAAGAGAGACAGCGAGAACGAGATCGAGAGATAGGATACGTAGAGAGAGAGAGAGAGATAGGAAATTAAATTAGGGAGAAGTGGGGAGAGAAAGAGAAGAGAGATAGCGAGAGCGAGATCGAGAGAGAGAGAAAGAGAGGTAGCAAGAGCGAGATCGAGAGAGAAAGAAGGAGAGATAGGGTACGTAGAGAGAGAGAGAAATTGAGAGATAGAGAGTGATATATATAAATATATAATATATATATATATATATATATATATATAAATTAACTAGAGATAGCTACAGAGGCAGAGAGAGAGATAGATAGTAGATAGAGAAAGTCGGCATGAAAGAGTTAGGTTGGCTGACCAATTGTGTGAAAAGGACAGAAACTCTCTCTATCTCTCTCTCTCTCCCTCTAGAAGAAACTGTGGAACTAAAAGAGGCAAAGGGGTTTTGCCCGCTACATGCATTGTCATGTACACTTGGGAGTGCACGTATGCGTCTACCCATATAGGATTTGACCAATAAAGATGAGATTTTGACCCGGTGGTCTTGATCTCCGTACACCTCTGGACTGAGGTGTATGGAGATCGAGCAAGACTAGAGAATGCGAGGTAGTTTACATTGTGAGGAGTATGTATATTAAAACAACATTCATAATCATTGTAGATGGCAACGTCATCAACTAACATGGAGGAAAAGATTGCATGCTCGTGCATGCTCTGCAAGTATCAAATCGTGCACATGCGTAGGATATGTAATGAGCATGTGCACAAGTACGGAGAGTTTGCTAGAGAAATTGTACAGAATCTACGATACGACTCCTATGGAACGGGCATTGATTTTTGCGACATAACACCTACATCTAAGAGAGAGAGAAAAAGGATTATACATGAAGGTCCGACCAATATAGAGCCAAGGATGGAAGTAGAAAAGGGCTTACAGACAGAAGACAACGGCATGGAGGAGATGTTGGATGCCTTCTTCCAGACAAGCGAGGAGAATGTAACGAAGCAGCAACAGAAGCCGTGCGCCTATCTCCTGAAGACATGTTGAGGAAGTTGGCATGTAAACCAATCTATGAAGGTGCCAAAATATCTGTGCTTCGTACTTGTCTGAAGTTTTTGAATCTTCAGTCAATGTACGGGTGGTCAGATGCAAGCGTCACTACTTTGTTTAGGTACGTAATTTACAAAAGATATTTTTCGATTGCAACGGTGACGTACATAGGGAGGTTTTTAAATTTAATGTGGCTTAAACAGGTTGTTGCGGGAGCAACTTCTCCCGGCTGGCCAATGAAATGCCCCCCCTCCAGGCCAGATGCAAAGCAACTATTGACCTCAGTTGGCTTGGACTACAACAAGATTCATCTATGTCCAAATGATTGCATTCTTTTTTGCAATGAATTCGCAGATTGTCTGTCGTGTCCTAAGTGCGGAGCAATGCGCTACAAACAAGATGCGGTTGGCGAGACAGTGCTAGCTAAAGTGTTGTGGCATTTCCCTATTATTCCTAGGATAAAAAGCATGTTTCGTTGTGGTTCCATTGCAAAGTTAATGCGGTGTCATTCTACGAATAGATCCACTGACGCAACATTTACGAATAGATCCACTGACGCAACATTCAAAGGCTTGGAGGCACATTGAAGATACCTGGCCACATTTTAAGAGTGAACCACGCAATCTGCGTTTGGGCATGGCAATGGATGGAGTCAATCCATTTGGCTTGAGAAGCTCGTCATGGAGCACTTGGCCTGTGTGCCTTATCAATTACAACCTCCCGCCGTGGCTTGCCATCAAGAAGGGTCATTTGATATTAAGCTTGATTGTACTTGGTAAGTTCAAGGCAAAAAACATGGATGTTTATCTAGATCCACTAGTTGACGAGCTCCAAGAGTTATGGCATGGGATTGACATAGCAGATGCGGTTGAACCAGTAGGACAATAGCATGCAAGGATCCATGGACTTCTTATGTGGACTATGCATGATTGGCCAAGATACAGAGAAGCTTCTGGTAATGGTTCTCGATTTACAAAATTCTCGCTATTCGCAAGAACTTTGCCTTGGCCTGAATCATGCTTTAATAGATGCAGGGCTTACAACTTGGGGATACAATGCATGTCCAATTTGCGGGCTGTCTTTGGATGTGCGCTATTCCGCCTCTCTTTGAAAGACAATTTATCAAGGCCACCACCGTTATCTTCCAGATGGCCATCACTTGCACGAAGGTCAGCTTGGTCGCGTCGAATGTCGTCCTATGCATGTACAAAAGTGGCATCGATGATGGGAGCAACATGAGCGGCAACCTATTCCAGGAATGAAACGTTTGTCCATTCTCCATACGTTGCCGTACTGGGGTGATCTACTAATTAACCATTTGCTGGATCCAATGCATATATTCAAGAATGTGGGAGAGCTCCTCTGGAAGACAATCATGGGAATGAAAGACAATCGAACTTCATGAGATGATTTGCAGTCAGTCGGAAGATGCCAAAGCTGGGGCCTTTCACCAATGCAGCTAGCCAAACAAAGCTTCCAAGAGCGCCATGGGTATTGCTAAAAAGCGAGGAGTGACAAGTTAAAAGGGTGATTTCAGAGTTCAGGACGCCAACAGGATATATGCGATGTCTCAAGACAACATTCACCCGTGACGATCAACTATCAGGACTGAAATCGCACGACTGGCATAAGTTCTTGCAATTCATTCTTCCAATTGCAATCAAGGGGTGTTTAACGGAGAAAGTGTGGACCTGCATATACAAGATTTCAGAGCTAGTGCGGTGGATCTCTTCCAAGGAGATACGAGAGGAATCTATTGTAGTCACAAGGGCTAACTCCATTGAGGCAGTTTGCATGATTGAGAAGTATCTACCTACGAGTTGCACTTGCTCGTCCATGTAGTAGATGAGGTTGCAGTGGCAGGTACAGTCCACAACCGTTGGATGTTCTTTCTAGAGCGGTTCATGAAAACACTTAAGGGTTTTGTCCGCCAAAAAGCGCGTCCAGAGGGGAGCATGGCAGAAGGATGGATGGTGCAAGAGTCTCTTGTCTTGACGACCGAATTTCTATCCGTTTCTGACCCAGAAATGCCTCGACTGTGGAGCGATGAGGAGGATGCAAGAGTGGTGGGAGAGGAGCCGCAGGGGCAAGGGGTGTCAAAGAAAATGAACGACGCCATGCGAGAAAAGATCATGAAGTTCTGTATACTAAATTCAGAGCCGATGCAAAAATGGATTGAAAGGTACGAAGAAGAGAAAGAGAGATGCAACAGGGAGCGACAGGATTTCAGGCGAAGCCGAATGACAAGAGGCTTACCCTTGCCAGACTATCTCGCTCCTATACTTGAATTCCCTACAATGGCATGGTTGGACAAGACAGTGAGAGCAGCTCGATAGATCGGAGAACCCATATCTCTAGAAGAGGAAGAGCTGGCTATTAGATGTGACTGGAGGTATCATACATACATGGCACTGTGGTCGCATGGAAAGCATTTCAGAACACAACAAATTGATAGCAGAAGAAACACGTTTGACAGTGGGGTAATGGTTAGTTTCATGCAAAAGAGCAGGGCCAGTGCCAGAGACACGAATGAGAGCACTAGAAACCTGGATTACTGTGGTCTGGTGTCAGATATCCTGAAAGTCAGCTTCAAGCGGTTTGAGATGTTTTTGTTGGATGTGAAGTGGTTCAAGGTGATTACTTCTGGTCGCAATGCAACGGTACGCAGAGATGGAAACAAGCTTGTGCAAATAGATTCTACAAAGGTTTGGACAGATGCGAGTGACACATTTGCTCTCCCCGAACATTGCGAGCAAGTGGTCTTTGTACCGGACCCTCGAGAGCGACAATGGTGGTTTGTGGTTCAGGTTGCTCCAAGAAATAAACAAATATTTGAAGGGCAAGAGCTCCTGGAGGAAAGTTGGTCAGACGACGCAGATACTACTGTGACATTAGATGAGATGGACAAAGGTATGGCAGAGGAAGCTGACAGATATACGAGGGATGACGCATACGAGGCAGATATGACACTTGTAGATGAAGATGCAATGGATGAAGACAATCTACCAGAACGAGTTGGGGTAGAGTTATGTCTGCAATTAGAGATAGACGATGATACGGTGCAAGATCTTATTGATGATGCCTCACTCATCGAGGCCTAGGCTTGTAAGTGTTTGTGTGAAGACGTTGATTTAAAATTAAGCTTAAAGTCAATTTAAACAAAAGGTGTCCTGACGCTTTCCTTTACTTTCTTTGTGCAGGACTTTAGTATGGCAGACCAGTTTCCAGACCCCGCTTCTATGAGTGCAGATGCACTTATGGGCTTTGTCACACGGATGATGCCCAATCAGATGGCAGAGGCGTCTTAGTACTGGGTAGCCAGAGGCACGGGTACTGCGTCTCCGAGCTTCACACCTGAGGGTCTGACACCTATGGGGGGGACGCCTATGGGAGGAGGGGGGACGCCTACGGGTACGACGCCTGTGAGGTCTCCCATCATGACTGCTTTGACACCTAGGGGTACGGCAGAGGCGGGTACGTCCTCATCTCCGTAGCACAGGCGCACTCGCCGATCTCGACGATCGTCAGGTGGATGTGGTGGTTGCTGTGGAGGAGGGTCCACAGATGCTTCGACCCCTCCTCGTTCACGACCCCCCTCCTACCCGGGTACACCTCTCGACACACCTCTTAGCACACCTCAGACACCTTGGGGGGCACACGATCCTAGTGCCTATAAGATCTATACTGTACGCGCAGATGTTTCTGTTGACATGGATAGAGTCGAGACTGAGATGGGACAGCGGATTTGCCAGCTCACGGAGACGCAATTTTCGACCAGCATTCTGACACCTTGGCTTGAGGAGGATCGTGACAAAATCAATTATATAGTGGAGACCTTCATGAGAGAGTATCAGCCTGCTCCGGGTTCAAAGGATCTTCCGAGGAGGTGGATCAAGGGTGTTGCACGGGACACCATGAAACATCGACGAGATGCAGTTGGATAGGCTTTCAGGACCGGCTCGCCGAAGCCTTCGAGCATCCCACACGAGACGTGGTAGCAGATCAGGGAGGATGAGCGGACATCGGACACGCGATTCAGACAACAGCGTCAGGCCGTGCAAATACGGCAGATGACCAGGGAGACATCTCATCTTGGCAGCGGAGGCTTCGACACCTTTCGCTATGAGTTTGTGAGTTTCCAATCCAATCCTAGCTATGGCGTTTCTTTAAATGTGATGAATCATGTATTCTTAATTACTTTGATTTTTGTATAAACGCAAAATCTTGCAATGCATCGAGCCCTGACATGCCAGGAGGAGACAGATGGATATAGCAGAGGTATTTATGAAGTATTGAATGATCTTGCTGCCTCAGGAGAGCCTGTAGACTAGGAGGCCTTAGAGTCTCGCTGATTGATTGAGGTGAGACGTTAATATGTGTGAGTTGATTTAATTAAATAAGTATATGTGAAGGAATATCAATACTAATTTTGTGACTTGTCCTATGTGCAATTTGTGACGTGTAGTCATCAGTGGATTTCATATATATGTTTTGTGAGACACAAACACGCTTCTGTGTCTCTTTTTTGTATAGACATGGTTATGGTTATTGTTTTTGTATAGACATGGTTATGGTTATTGTTTTGTTTATGGTTATGGTTATCATTATGGTTTTGATCAATATGGTTATGGCCGGTTATGGTTTTGCACAAAGTTCGTTATGGTTATGGTTTTAAGTTGGTTATGGCACAAAGTTCATTTCATTTCTTTCATTTCTTTCATTTGCCTAAAATCTCATGTGAGATCCTACATGGATAGCATGTAGGAGGCGTATACATATGGTTTTTTTTGAAAAGTTTATGTTAAAATGAAGGAAACTTTGCCAAAATTTTCGTAGAAGCACGGTTGATTTTGGTGCTGCTCGCTTTCTTGGGTAGAGGACAGGCGGTTGTGTCCATCTTTTCACTGTGCACAGGCCAGGTTGCCTGTCCTCTGCCCAATATTTTTTTTTTCTGTTATGGTTGTCGCAATCTGCGTTGCTAGGCACGTCGAAATATGCGTCGATAACAGTGTCTTTCGATGCATATATCGACGCATATTACGACGTTTTTGTAGGGACGCGTATTTCGACGGTTTTTTCGACCGGGAGCGTCGAAACCTGCGTCGAAGGCCTCCTTTTTTGTTGTAGTGTTTCTCTGAGGTATCTATATGACAGTTAATCAAAGAGCTAGATTAGATCAATATTTTGTGATGATAACCAATAGGGAAATAACTAATGCAGCATTAATGTTTACATACAAAACATACTACCTTTTGCATGTTGCATTGGAAAGGTAATTTTGGAGGTAGGCTGAGGTCAACCTCGTTCTCCATATCCTCGCACACTTGTCGTAGTGTCACATTTCCTTGAATGCTAAGAACAAATAGTAGATCAGATCCACACCATACCTCAAGCATTCTCAAAAGATTGTTCAAGTCATCACATTTAAATCTTGGTCCAAAGCTACCAGATGACCATCACTCGATGACACCTTCTATAGTGGAAGGAAGCTATGAAATTTTGAGAAGCTATCATGTACTTACACACAATAGACTTCATATTTACCTTGCATAAGATCCCATCAGAATCATGGACATCCCAAGATTCATCCAAAAAATCAAGGATTTCTCTGTCTTGCAGAGTAGCATAGTTCCAGTCTCCCTATTCTCTTCATCATGGAAAAGGTCGATGAACACATGTATGGACATGAAGATTGAAGTACATACCAGTTGACTAGCAATACGGTTTGTTGGAAATCCTGGCGACGTTGTTCGTAGACGCAACTCTGAGTGGATTTATGCATGTTCCATGAGAGCCCCTTTGACTGTTTTGCCCGTTTGTTGTGACAAGCAAAAGATTTTCACCCTACCTTTATAACTGTTCACAAACTTGTTGCCCGTGCGCTTTCTCTCCTCGTCTGCAGGAGAATCCATCTTCCAACTGTAATGGTGGTGGAAAGCCATCGACCGCTGTTCAAATCAAAGCTGTTGAAAATTTTGACAGACTTAATACTTGCGGATGGTTGTTGAGGTCTTCTGTTCTCCATTAGTGATTCTTCTATGGCAAGATGCACAACATAGATATGAGAGAGGGAGTGTTTTGAGCGCAAACACAATACAGTCAAATGCGAGAAAAATAGTTAGTTGAGCGCAAATGAATGAGAATGAGCGGGAATACTATAAAGTCTATCCTATCCAAAAAGTGTGCACGATTGCATTGAGTGTGAGTTACGGTACATTTGTCCTATATTAAGTCCCAACAAGAAAGATTCGAGCAAATCACAACGTATATTATTGTTAAGGTTTTTTATGCAATTAAAAATTGTTTTTTGACAATGTTGATATTTGAGATAAAAACAAGGAAAATCCAATCCCGTCGTCCATTGGTCGTGTTGCATTCTCTCTCTAGCACTAAAATGACCAAATTGAGTCCAAAATTTTCCTAATGCAATATTCTAGACACCCTTTGACACAAGGACAAGTTGCATCATATAAGCCCCACATAGGGTAATTGTCCCCATCCAATCTATCCTCAGTAGCAAACATCTTGAACGCATTTGTGTTGCTACACCTGATGTAAAAACTGCTTGAAAAGAGGAGAAACAAAGCAGGAACAACACATGCTATATAGCACAAACCATAGAAGATTGTAAGGGACGTGTTATGCAGAAAACAACAGTGATTTTTACACAAAATGATAAAATAGCTTTCACAGTACTGTTTGTAGTGGAAACGAAGGCCAAAATGAGTCCGAATAAAAAATTTGAGTAGGCGTGTGCTGGAGTTGTTGATGACTAAACCCGGGAGGATTCAATCTGCTCTGATACCAATTGTTTGAATTAGGGTTTCAAGAAAACACACACAGCTTGGAGAAGATGAAGGAAGTTGAAGGCACACAACATAGAGTGTTTTACTTTGTGTGCAATGGAAAGATATATAGCCCTAGAATGATGAGCATATATACAATGCACAAGGGAAAAACCTCCTAGTGAGGGAGAAAATACCCTGGCAGTCCTAAGTGTGTTGACGCACATGAGTACCACATGTATATGGTAACATGGTTACTTTGCATTGGAATTATGGGCGAGTGATCCCAACTTCATAATTGCATCTCTCTCAAAATGTCTAAGAAACTTAGAAAGAGGAGATAAACACATGTTTGGTGACTTGAAGCTTATAAAACTCGTGTAGAACCACAAAAAAATCTTTTTGATTGTACTTTGTCTACCACTTCTCTCTATCACCATATGAAAGTGCTTAAGGAGAAACACCAGTATTGCAAAGGCAAAGACTGATCTAATCACAAATGTGGACACTTGAGAATATTGCTTCTAGTTAGGGAAATGATTGTCCAAGTATGCAATCAATCTTTGCTAATAATGCACATGTACAGGAGGATGGCAATGTATTTGGGTTCAAGAGATTGCCAAAATGTTGTTGTTGCAACTTGACAATTGTGGTTCAAAAAATAAGAATTGATATGTATTTGCATACCTATCATCGTTGGTTGCACAAGGAGTATTTGACACAATGCAGCTTGGCTTTCTTATGGTTGGTTACACTCCTTGAAGACATTGATGCATTGTTCAGTCTCTTTTCTAAGAAGCTTGGACACTACTGTGGTCCAGTGTGCAACAAACTTGATGAGGAGTTCAACCCAACTCTTGTTGTGGCAAAGGGAGACTTTGTACTTGTGCAACCTTGTGATGAGAATTACCCAATTTGGCTAGAAGCGATAACAACAGATATTGATCAGAATAATGAGTCGGCAACCTACCTTCAAGTGAAGATACAATACTCGACAACAATTTCAAAGAAGAAGAATGCAAGTGATATGGAGGTTTACAAGGATTCTTGGAGCAAGTATTGGAGAGAGAACATCAATGATCCTCAATGCTGGAAAGACACTAGTTGCATCATTTGGGCTTGGAAGCCCAAGGGTGGAAGAATTCCAAAAAAATTAAGATTCCAAAGGCAATAATCCTCAAGGCCAAAGAGAGAGTTGAAACTTGATGAACATGAGGCACCATCAAATGTCAATGCAGATGAGGAGGAAAGATTGCTTAGCATTGGCCTTTCACCTTTGTAATCTTCTAGCGAGGAATCCCAATCCTTGAGCGAGTACTTCCGAGCGAACAAGAAACTGAGAAAGCATAAGCAGTGAAAAAGATTAGATCAAGATCTCAATAGTTACTCTATAGAGTATAGTGTAGCAAAGTAACTATGTTGCATCTCCAAATAGTCTCAAATAAAAAATCCATACTCTTCCTTTAATGTGTTCACACACATTAAAATAGTCTCAAACAAAAGATCCATACACTTCCTTTAATGTGTTCACACACCCATTGATACACAGTCATATCCTTGCCTCTGAACCATCTTGTTGAGCATACTCCAAAACTCTATTTGTGCAAACTTATTGTCCATGGTAAATTCACATGTTGCAATTGTCATAAGTTCGTGCACAAATAGATCAAAAGATGGTAACTCAAATGCCACATGTCCATCATAATGCATAGGTAGCTCTTGAACTTGAATGATATCCTTTGCTTGCTTGAGTGCCATGTGTAGGCTACTTTGTGAAGGCATTGCATGTAGTATACCAACTACTCTGAAGGGACCATCGGACTATTACTAGTGTGTCCTTCATTTCAATTCCTTGTGTGCTTTCAATAGCAATGCGGACCTTCTAGAATTGACATTGGCCATGATTGAGAAGGAATATTTGTTCACCACTAGCAAGTTCATTAGCCTTTATCTTCATCTGCTCTCCCATTAGAGTTAATGGATGAAAATCGAATGCATTAGCTATTTCATAATGTTGTATCACAAAAGAGATAGAAAGTGCATAGATGCTATCGTCAAACATAAGAACAACCTTGTGGCCACATTGTCATCCATAAATGGTTTTGTGCCTAGCCATGGTTCACTGCAAGATGAGAAATTTCAAACTCCAAGAAATTATTTCCGAGAAATCATAAAAAAGAGAAAAACCCCACAAGATACATAGAACTTAAATCATAATAAAAACATTTAGCATCAAATTACATATTACAATCTATCTATCATCGTCTCTAAACTTCTAAAGCATTCCTTATGGAGACTTTAATCATCCACCCTTATATTAACTCCTTGATTATCCAAGGTCATATATATGATCCCTCTTGTGAATCACAGCTTGTAGTCATCAATATTAAATCCATGGTAGATGCTTGGACAAGTAAAAGTGTGTGCGTGTGTGTGTGTGTGCGTGCAATGTAGTAGAAGGGGGAGGAGGGTTCTTCAATACATAAGATTATGGCAAGTGCTTCTAGGGAAGTTATAGAAGAAGTAGATTTGGTAGATCATATTGGTAGGTTGGAGCCAATATGAACAATGTGTATTTGCAATCTTTGGTGCTAAATTGTACCTTATTGAAATTTGAGATAAATTTTTTTGGGCGAGTGACTCCATTTTGTCTATCTCGCAAAAAATATTTTTTAGCGTATATTCATGACACTTGAGAAACAAAGAGGAAAAAGAAAATATCCTCCACATCACATACTTGAAAAGAATAGTTTTTCATAGACTACAGACTCTTTTAGAGTTTTCATGGTGAATTGCAAAAGAGGAGGCCCCAATCATGAGGACTTTGTGGCCAAGGACAGGAGAGGTGATGAAGATCACAAGGTACTATTAGCATGAATGATAATCACCACTTGCATGCAATCTTTCAACGAGAACAAAGATGAAGAGTTTGGGTGTGTGTGTGTGTGTGTGTGTGTGTGTGTGTGTGTGTGTGAGAGAGAGAGAGAGAGAGAGAGAGAGAGAGAGAGAGAGAGAGAGAGAGAGAATGAGGTTTGTCTTCCATAGTTGCGGGATCACATTCCAGGAATATCTTCTCAAAAACCAGCCTTTGTAGGTGTTCAAGTAAGTTTTACTCTGTGGTAGTGCTGCTAGGTTTTTCTCGCAAATCATTTTTGGACAAATGTCAGCTTGTTATATTTCTAATGAGTGTATGCTTAGCGTGTCAAAAAGAGAGAGAGAGAGAGAGAGAGAGAGAGAGAGAGAGAGAGAGAGAGAGAGAGAGAGAGAGAGAGCACCGATTCACATGCTTCAGACAGTGTTCGGAAAAAAACAATTTCACAAACATCCATAGAGAAAATTTCTCAAAATAATGGCATTTTTTACAATTAAACTCTATTTTCTTGAATTTTCAAAGCAGATTCTATCCTTCTTTCCCTCACTTCAATTGGTTGTTTTGAGTTTTCAAATGGCTCTTAGCACTATATTTTAGCGGACTTGAAATCTAAACATAGAAAGAGATGCACACTTTTTTAGAGTTTTGCGTGCGCGCGGGCGGGCATGTGTGTGTGTGTGTGTGTGTGTGAGAGAGAGAGAGAGAGAGAGAGAGAGAGAGAGAGAGAGAGAGAGAGAGAGAGAGAGAGAGAGAGAGAGAGAGAGAGAGAGAGAGATGATCCTACAAGGTAGTTTGGTTGTGCTCACACGCTAGCTTGGTTTTCATGAGGACTAAAACTTAAGTGGGAGAATGCGCAAAGATGAAGTGAAAAAACATATTTGACCTAGCAATGGTGACATGCATAAGGAGGACTAGATTGATCTATATTTAAGTTTCCAAAAAAACATAATTTTGCTAGAAACGGGGACATGTATAAGGACGACTAGGTTTGCATATTCATGACTGGGGAGCAATGGTGCTGACATTTATTGTTTGGGTTTAGAGAAATCTCTCTCTCTCTCTCTCTTTGTGATATCTCTTTTTAGAAAAGAAGTATATATATACATGAGAAACTCACTTGGTAACTTTGCTCGGTTTTGAGCTTGCTTGAATAAGTTTGCTCGATGTTTGGTAGAACTCTCTTCTAGCAATGGTTAAAATTAGTCAACCCATAGCTAGAGTCATTATCAACATTGATATTGGCATCCCACCTTTGTAATCTTCTAAAAATACTTCAAGTTAGTAGACTCATAGTTAAAGTCATTATCAACGTTGCAATCTTCAAGAAATCTCATTCAACATAAATGGTGTTCTTTTCAATTTAGTCACCCAAGTTTGTCCTGCAACTTACATTTTAATTGTTTTGTCGATGAAGCATGTGTGGGAAGAAAATTTTCTTTTGGGTGCACACGCACGCGCACATGCATGCACGCGAACGTGTGTGTGTGTGTGTGTATGGTTGTTGAAAACGCACAATATTGTATCTTGCAGGCTCATAAGCATCCACGTATCATGGTTTTCTTGTGTGCAAGGATTTAGCGAGTCTTACCGTATGGTGAGCAAGATTTTTCGAGCGAAGGAAAATCCGAGCAAATGAAATAAAGAAAGAAAATGGGCTTTGATAAGAAAGATGAATGAAGATCCTACTTTAATAATAGTAGGATCTTGAATCCCTAAGTAATCGTAGCAATATAATTGTTCAAAATTAGACTCTAGATTCTTTTGCGCAGTTGATACTTGATCTCGAGCAATGAGAAACCCAAACTAGTAGCAAAGCTATTACAAACCATGCAATGATCCACAACTACATTCAACACCATAATTTTTCTTTTAACTTTAATTTTACGGAGCAATCTAATGCAAATCAACAATGCTCATACATCTACAAATTTTTTAAACTATACTAAGAGAGAATTGCCATATCTTATACAAAAAAAAGAGAGATTTCTTTAGAGTTGTAAGATAACAAGCGAAATATTTAGTGGAATATAGAGAACAGCATGTCGTGTCTCTGTACTCTAATAACAACAAGAAATGCTATGGTTCTATCTCGTACTATGAAGAGTCACACTCGTCATCAATAAAGACATTGCGTCTCTGACACTTCTTGTGGTATCATATCGTATATCAGCAACCATGGTTTTTGCAATCCCCTCAGCATAAACTGGCAACACACTTCCATACAAAAAGAAAAAGATAAGTCTCACAATCCACATGCAAGCAATACAAAATATACATCATAAAAGCACAAGAAATCTCAAATTGTTGTTTGAATCATTATCCATAATTTTCAAATACTAAACAATGATACAAAAAAGTGACAAAATAGCATAAAAGTATGATGGAAACATAAAATAGGTGGGGGAAATGAAGTGTAAGGTGGACTCTCACTAGTCATCAAAAGAGGTTGACACGCGAAAGTATGTCACCCACATCATCAAAATCAAGAGAGGTGGAGGCTCCCTCTCTGCTTCGCTTTTTAGGGCGAAATAATGGTTGCACATAATCTGAAATCAAAGTGTCATCAATGTCGACTGTTGCACACACCCGCCCTGTGCCTAAGCATGCTGCCAATACCGGCGTTGTACCACATCCCAACTCCAAACAAAGACCTCCAGGCCTACAAAGAAGCTCCACAAAACATGCAATAAAAGAGTGACATGTTTGCAAGCCACCACGCCATGGCTCCCCTGATGATGATCTGGCTAGAGAAGACTCTAGAAGATGGTGCATCATGTAAGAATCCAAAAGCTGCATGCCAATCTGATTGAATAGTGGGGTGCTCTCAACCACAAAGCAAGGTGGTTGCATACCAACCCTATGCAACATAAGTAAGAGAGAACAATGACACTACACCACCACATAGACAATCAGAGGGCAATCACAATAATAATAACACACCAAAATGAGAAACAAACAAGTTAATATGTAGAAGAGCATTACCTCAATCCGACCACCAAAGCTATTACCATAACCATAAGCTCCATGATGGAGGACCACAATGCGACGATGAATAGCCATCTCTGATGCACGACAAAATCTCTCAACCCAGCCAATGGTATCTTCTGCAAGAGGTTTCAAAAGTCACAATAGAAAACACACAACAAAAATCGATAAGTACTATACAAAATTATGATTGAAGCAAAAACCTACCATAGAGACCATGATCAACAACCACCCTGAGTCTGACAAACTCGAATATGCAAGTTGCATGCCTGCACAAACACGATCCTCACTACAAATATCCCAAAGGGGTACAACAGGGAGGCTAATGGGGAACCACCAAAGGAAAGATCCAAAAAAATCAAATCAGCAGCCCATGCAACTGTTCTCCCACCACGCACGCACAAGGTCCCATTGAGGCGTGCACATCCCATGTGCTCATGAACACGAATCCATGTCGGATGTCAAACACCGGCCCTAAAATCAGCAGCAATGGCTATGTAGTCCCCAGAAATTTCCATGCATCGTGAGTCAGGCAATGAGGACAGAGAAGACAAGGGAGTATCAACGATGTAGACAAAAGAAATGGTTTTCTTTGCAACAATCTCCCCAAGAGGTACTGCGATACAAGAGGCTAAACAAAGTGACTTAACTCCAATAAATGAACGAGACAAATGATTGCATTGCAAGTGAAAGCTCACCATGCTCTCGCTCCATGTTTGCATCCACCCTAGTCTCAACAATCACCTCCTTTCCCTTGCGAGAAGTATTTATAGCTTGAAAAAAGCAAAAAAACACAATATTACCGGTATGTAAAACAAATAATTTTAGGAAAAAGAGAATTTAAAGCTCTTAGACAAATTATGTTTGAGACTGTTTTGAGTAACCATTTACCTGATATCACCTCATCCACTCTAAGAGGGAGAGGCACATCGACGGATGTGCCACCAACTCTCATAATATCGTGAAGCTCTCTCTCTCTCTCTCTCGCCAATACATGCCCAGAAGCCATGTCTATCCACCATGGACATGCCTCCATCTCCCAAGTAGTGAGCTTATGCATGGAAGGGGAGTACATGCATCCTTCCCCAGTAGATAGTTGTGCCCACTGCTTAGCTAAGAATGGAATCCCTGGTAGAAAGCCTTTTCCAACCAAGAATAATAGAAATCTAAAACAAAATAACAAAATAACATCACTACACACTTCGTAACTATGAAAAGCTTGAAATAAAAGTATGATGAGCTTGACCTGTAGGCTAGCCGCTGAGATGCCATGCGTACCGTGTCCACTTTCTTCATAGCTTGTCAACATCTTTTGTCTTAGCTTCAAGAGAGGTCTCCAAAGGATAAAGATAGGGCCTTGCTTCAAACATGAGCTCCTCAAAGTAAGAGGCAAGAGAGCAATCATGAGGCAACAAAATACCACTAGCAATGTTGCTCAAGTCCTCCACAAACTTTGTGGCCCTATCAAAAATCCTTTGTAGAAGGCCCTCTCTACGGATCCAGCTACATAACAAGGAAGATGAGAAAAAACTAATAATCACAAAAAACTAGCAAATCTACATCAAAGATTCTTGAAAGTCAAAACAAACTTTACTCACATGCGATACACATGATCTCCTTTCTTTAAACCATAAGAGGATCTAGTAATCTTATCTACCTGAAACCCATAACACTTTGCTCAAGACAGGAGCATCATGCATAGCAATCAAGTTCAGTTTCTCAAGTGTAGCCCAACTATCAGGACCCCATTTGAGTGCAAGAACTCGAACCATCCAATCCGGCCCAAGATTCGGATCAACAATATTTAACAACTGCAGTTTTTAAGCAACAAATAGAAAACCAAGTTTAAACAGCTAGTACACTATGTGAAAAACACCCAAAACAAAAATAATTCAACCAGCTTTCCAACGCGCTCTCCATATTTGAGTGCTAAATCATTCAATATTTTCTCCTCCTTTTTTATAAGTTCTTCATTTGTCATTGTGTGCCTAGCTTGCTCTATTTTTTGGCTCAATCCCTTGGACATTTGAACCTTCAACACATACTTAAAAATAAATAATTTGCAAAAAACAAGCACATACTCTTTGGCTCAATTACTTGGATATTTTATCCTTCAATACATAATTTAATATATCTAATTTTCACAAAAAGAAAATATAAGATCGTTCCAAAAAAGCAAGCCAAAGACACTCACATCGTATAAGAGCTTTCCCAAGTATTGACGAGTAAGTGGGTACCAAGGCTCCACACCCTTCGAGTATTTCTTACGGACTGCAACAATCAACTTTTGATCTTTTTCTGGTAGCCCTGTTCCATAGGCTTCATGATCTGCTGCACAAATGTGGGAGCAATTGACAAGCTCATCCCTAAGATGCATGACTACAAGAGCATGTGTATTTATGCTATTCCAAGGTCATATACAATATATAAAAAGTCAGAAACACAACATAGAAATTTTCAACTAAAATATATAGAAAGTCATGAAGCTTACAAATTCATTCTTTGCAAGCTACTAAGCAAAGCTATCTCTGGCACTCGAGTAGGATCAATAACTGTACAAAGCACACTACAATGTTTCTCTCGATCAATGAAGAATCTCTCTCTGATAGCTTCCATCCAAGCGACCGTTCTATGATTACCCTCCCAAACATAGAACATTTTATTAGAGAGAACTTGAAGATTTGGTCTTTTAGAAAGCTCAATTTAAAACTCTTTATGTATATCAACCCATATTGAGTCCCATGAAGTAAGAAGGTCCTTTGCAAAAAAGATAATCATAGGCAGAAAAGCACACTCAACTACTATTTATGAGAACAACAAAAAACACCATAAAAATAGACAATAGGAAAGACCAAAGCAGAGAAATGAAATACCTATCACATAAGCTTCCTCCTTCTTGCAATTCCAAATTGAAACAATAAAAGCTCCTTTTTCTTGCATGTAGCCCTCCTTTGCAAAAGCAGTTTTCAATCCACTAACATCATCTCGTAAGCCTCTCACCCTTGCATAAGGGATCAATCAACATAAAGGAATTGGTGGACAATCAAAACAACTAAACATGCGAGTACATTGAAGAATATCTTATCCTCTATGCATGTAAAGTTTGTGCTCTTCCCTTGTCTCAGGCTCTACTGCTACTTCATATCTTACGACATAAGGCACTATTTGAAAACATGCCTCTTGTGGGGCAAGAGATTCATCAAATTCATTTATGGATCCAAGCCTCAAGTCCTGACTTTGCATCTCCTCCTCCTATGTCTCCAAACCATCTGTCATATCTGTGACAGAGACTGCACTTATTTGATCACTGCTCTCTAAGATACTGAAAGCTTGAGTTGAAGAAAGCCGTCTCCCTCTGCGATCTCGTCCACGAATTGAAGGACTTGCAAAACAAAACCAAAAACGATTTATTTAATTCACTAAAATTTCCTCTAGGCGTCCATGCCGACGCAGATGCCTAGAGGCAATTCAAAAAATCCATGTCGGCTTGGATTGCTAGAGGGGAGCTAACAATTTTAAAAAAAGAATGATAAATTATAAAATTTAATCTTGAGAATTTCCCTCTATATTGTTGCTTATGCACCAGAGTTTCAACATTGATAGTAGAATGTATGATGAATGCCACACTCATTTACCCATCATGGATGCCAACAACAAGGTTGTCCCACCATTCACTCAATACATTCTACTATCAATGTTGAAACTCTGGTGCATAAGCAACAATATACGTTTACATACATGAATGCATGTCTACATACATCTATATCCTATATCCATCTAACATTATGTTTTACAATGTTTGTGTTTACACATGCAGTTACTTTACATAAAATGCCTCTCTTTCTCTCTCTCTCTCTCTCTCTCTCTCTCTCTCTCTCACACACACACACACACACACACACACACACACACACACACACACACACACACACACACACACGCACACACACACACACCTCTTTGCATAAAATGTGCTCTGCATTCAAAAACACTGCCTCTAAACCAGTAATAAAATCAACTTACACTTCAATACAGGATATAGCTGCAATAGATGGACAACTTCCAATCATTGATTACCTCTCCACTGAGCTGTATTGGTGGAAAATGCAGCCGATGAGGTCCATTGGATGCAGCCAAAGAAGTAACAGAGCCACATGCATACCATGTAAACCACACACTTTCGACAAAACTATTTTTTGTATATTCTCACAGTTTGCCTTTCGGAGACTTACAAATATGCTCCAAGGGAAGAAGGTAACAAGAATATGCTTCTTACATAATACAAAATAATGCCTCAAAATCTTCCCCAGCTTCTTCAGAACTCTATCATCTAAAACTTTTCGCCAGATCTTTTACTCGCAATAGCTCACAAGGAATCCAATCCATTTGAGGATCCCGAGTATGACAAGGGCACATGGCCCAAAGAATTCTTTTAAATGAGTCTGTAAAATACACTTCAATCTTTCCTTGGTTTCTCAACCATTGGATTGTTCTTGCGCCGCCACTTGAGGTAAATTTGCACTGAGAGCCCTCCAAATACCATCATCACACCACTCCATTGTTGGGGTGACAAAGGGCTCCCACTCCACAAGAAGAAACGGAGTATCTCCCAAGCAGCAGAGCAAGATGTTCTTTGCAAAATTTGATTGCTTCGATTCCACCACCTCCACTCCATGCAAACATGTAGAAAAATGAAAAGATCGATCCTCACAAGCTCATTCCCAGCATGATGTGCCAAGCTGTTGTTTTTATATATCTATTTTTTGTAGATTTTCACATTCAAAACTCCTTCTAGCCATCCACGCCAGTGTGGATGGCTGTAGGTAGTTTAGGCTTAGAATCATAATGATAAGAAATCCATACAAAGTTTAGTTAATCCTGGCAGAGCTTTGACAACTTATCCCAACACAAGCACTGGCTGGAAGAGTTGGAGGTCCGACTTTGGAAGGGAAGTGGAAGGCCATGGAGTACCTTGCCTTGATTGAAAGATTGTCTCTAAGACTCTCTCTCTCTCTCTCTCTCTCTCTCTCTCTCTCTCTCTCTCTCTCTCTCTCTCTCTCTCTCTCTCTTTGTGGGGGTGCACTACCCCTCCAACATCTCTCTCGGGCTGTGCAGGGCACGCTCCCAAGGCTCTAGGTTGTGGGAGGGCTATATAAGCCCAGGCTCGACTCCAATTCAAGATTTATAGAGAGCCTTACAATAGAGAAAGTTACAGTTTATAACAACGGATCTGATGCTAAACCTGGTGGCCACTAGATCTATAGCGGAAGCAAACAAAATGGTTCAGGGTTCAACTAGCGGACGATCTCTCATCACAAAGTGAGTCGAGTTCGAGCCTACTAGCAACGAGATCTAGCTCCACCTCGCAGGGGAAGCGTACTTAACTATCTAGCGATCCTAAGACCCACCTTCCAAGAGGAGAGAAATCCCGAGTGTCTTTTTCCCCATGTTTCAAAGGCACGTACTCTCGAGGATTCACCGCTCTAGGGGCAATGAGTAATACCAATATCGAGTAAGCACTATGGGGACAGAGAGTTCCCGACCAATCGGGACCACCCATCTCGTAGGCTTTGGCAACCCGAGCCAAGCCCCCACTTTCCACCCCCACACTCACACTTCCTCGTGTGACCTAATTACTACCGCAAAGGTTGTTCAACATAGATATTCCTTGTTTAATTCCGAATCACATGGTTCGTTAAAACAGCCCTTCAACCAGTATTGCAAACAACACCAAGACAGAATTCTAGTAAAAATTCTACTCAAACTTATTCATAAAAGTTCCAATGTTCTGGAGGTACAACATCCCCCCTCCAGAGAGAGTTCACTCCTCCCGTTATCGCCTAGCTGCCCATACAACTAGGTATGTCCACCGCATAGAAAGCATGTCATGGACACTCCCACCGCATAGAAAGCAAGACGTGGGTTCCCACCGCATAGAAAGCAAGTCGTGGGTATCCACCGCATAGAAAGCAAGTCGTGGATTCAAGAGCCCTTAACGAGGAACTCTGCCCCCTGTGATCAGTAGGGGGGTCATGACTGATTCAACATTGGAAATAAAATGAACATGCCGAGCTAAATTTTTCCTAGCAGACATTCTTTCCTCTTGCAAACAGCATACCCATCAAACATTACCTTCCTACTTTAGAACTTAATGTACAATGATTTCAATGCCGAGGTTTTCGTCGGATTTCTCTAACATGTTTGGGGATATGAGCATTCCTAACTAGCGTATGCAATGTTAATTTAAACAACTTGAATAAAAATATGATCTACCTCTTCCACTTCTTCATCGATGGCCCGTGAGATGGCCGGTATTTGTTCCTCCATGGGAGCCTTCCCCTTCCCGTTGACATTGCTCGTTCCTGCCTCGCGATCATGGGCACCACCGAAGCGCGTCCTCTTAACCGGGGCCATTTCTCACTACTTTAAATGATTAGCTTGGAGAAAAAGCTAAGGTTCACAAGCATCATAACAGTCCAATGGGTAGATTAGTGACATCAATTAATCCCTCCTATATGAGAGTCTAGATTTCTTTCATAAAGCAATCATTAAGGATGGCACATAATCCTATGGGAACCGGCTCTAAGATAATTATTCGGCTTACATGATCAAGAATAATTTGGATTTCACTATTGGAATTACCAGAGAATTGGATTAAGTATGATTAAACTATTTCCTAGCAATTAGATGATGCAGATTTACCCTATGCATATGTGTGAGGAAAAAACAATTCTTAGAGACTTATTGATGGATTAATTTCTCCTTAATTACGTCTTAATGCATAAGAGAAATGAATTCAATTAAGCTACAATGTTAATGAGTGATTACAATAGTGATTCTCTTCAATCTGCACAAATACTAGCTTGCCGATTAATTACTATGCTATCTAGAGAGAGAAGACTCTGGTAATTATGCTCTAATCATTAATCGAGAGTGAAGAATGGCTGATAGTTCAGCTATGGAATGATGATTACATAATAGAGTACGAATAAGGAGAATTTAGAGAGTAGTCATAGAGATTTTTGGTTAGGAATAGGCATAATGTACGAGAAATTTTGATGGTAGAGAAAGGGATTTTCAGATGGCATTAATTAAACTGTCATTACCGTGATTAAGAGCTGGTAATCTTCTCGATTTTCTGATCTAATTGAGCTTCTTGAGATGAAAATTCGGCAACACCTCCCTCCTAGCTTCTTCTTCAATAGGTGTGTGATCCGGCAGCACCTTCCCAATGTATGTGGGTGTGTGTGTGTATGCACTGTGTGTGTGTGTGATTATAAGTGTGTGTGTGTGTGTGTGTGTGTGCAGGTCTTTAAATAGGCTCCTACGGGCTGAAAATCGATCTGGGTTGCTAAATGCATCTGGGAGCTTCTCCAGTTAAGCATGGCAAGTCCAGTTCTCTGCCTACCAAGTGTCAGGTTGGCTTGGTTAACTGGTTCTGAGACTGAGTTGCAGGCTTGGCAGCTTTCCCAAGACTCCCACAAAGCAAGAGGGTTCCCCCTAGCTGCTAAAGATGATCTGGAGTGGCCTGGGACCTGTTCCCACACAGTTCCGGGCCCCCGGTATCTCCCCGGACAATTTTTAGGAAATTTGGTTCTAAGCTAAAACGGGTCATACGAATCGGATTTTGATGCCGTAAATTGCCATACGAAGTTCTAACTAAGGATTACTGGCCCGAGTACCTGCCATATTTAGCAGCCCCTCGGGGTTCGAAAATGCATTTTTCTCAAATTTGGGGTACGGGTGCAGTTTTTCGAGACGATCAAAACTGGACGGGTCGGGTGACCAAAAACTTACTATTTTTGGAAATTTTTCACAAAAATTATTTTAATTCACATTTTGAAGCTTTATAACATTCTAAACATCATGACACTGACAGAATCTGGAAAACTGCTAAAATTAGTAACTTATTCCATTATATTCATTTTGTGATACAAGGGTGCTCTTGTGATCGGGTCAGAGACCTTACAGTGCTTGACTTGAAAAGCAAGTGCAAATATCCTTTTATCCATAGTATCCTTTTTCCAGGTCAATTGGGTGATAAAGTACAACCTCATGTATTTAAAATGTCAATTAAGGGACCGGGCAGTGCAGTTGATTTGGTGAATCGCATGCATCCTGGAGGTAATTTGGAACAAATGTGGGTGCACTTTGACCATGTTCACCGTGTTCAAGGATGGCCGACTATGTCAGCGCATGTCTATGACCCTTATGTACGAGAGCTACTCACCATTGCAATTGCTGAGTTTAGCGTGGAAAATAAATATGCTCAGATTGAATTTTGGAAGATGCTGAACAATGTGGTCAAGAAACAGGGTTTCGATAAGCCAGAGTTCAGGGGATTTATGGCAGATGAAGCCAGTGCCAATTGGATTGTTGTGCGTACTGTTTATTTTGGAGGAGCAAAGAAGTATACTCCAAACAAAGAGAGATCATGTTTGTTTCATTGGGAGAAAAGTATGTTTTGACATACTGTCAAGTGCATCCGTCCAACATTTCAAGAGGAGCACAAGATTTTGTGTCGCAAGTGGAGAACTGCACCTACAGAGAATGCGGATGAGCAATGTAAGGGAGAGCTTAGAAGATTTTGGAAAACAGGAATGGCCATTGAAGGGGAGATTGCTTCATTGGAGACATGGTTGGCTTCCTGGGATGTACGAGTGCCTCATTGGGGGGAAATATTTGTATCACAAGATGCTGGAGGTATCTTTGTCCCTAACACAAACATGTCTGAGTCAAAACATGCTAGTATGCGTGCCTCGGTTGGTTACAAGGATCACATAAGTTTGTATGAGGCAGCATGTGTAGATATGGATTTAGTTGTTCTTCAAAGTGTGAAATATAATGCCTATTTGAAAGGTGTTGGGAGCTCAAGATTTGGCAGATCACTTCATGACCCGACCTTCATCTACTTCCGCGGAAGCTGGAAAGAAACTAGTTGACCTCACACATTCTTCAATGCATGAAATGGGTGTCAATAGTCCTGAAATGAATAGAAATATACTCCAAGAAAAGAGTATTAGAAAAAAGAGGACAATTTTTGTTGATGCAAATATTGTCTTGGAGGAGGATAGCCACAGGCCAGAGTATGTTACAATGACAACTTCAATTGGTGGGCTTCAGCACAAAAAAACAGCTTCAAAAGATGTCCCATATCCTGAAGTAAATGTAGCAAAGTCAGTTTGGGAAATAAGGAGAACACAACCTGGCAAAAGATGACTTGTTTCAGTGTGGTGTCAAAAGATGGAGATCGATGTGGGCGGTTGTAACATTAAATGGCCTAATAACTTATGTGTAGCGGAAATTAGCATGAACATAGTGGGCATTTCATTAGAATAGATTCCTAATGAGAATTACAAGAGTGCTTGGGTGGAGAGAGCAACAAAAAAGCATAACACCTAGTTAGATAGCATCAACAATACTTTGAAAAGAGAGAGAAATTAAGCTATTGACAACAGTTGAGGACCGGATTTGCATGGAGCCGGTCCCCCCTCCAAAAGGCTTTGTATTATGGTTTCTCCCATCAAGAGAGACATTGTACAATACAATTCTTTGTGTTCCTTCAAGACTAGCTAGTGCAACGAAGATGGAAGCTTCATGCACTAAGCAAAACACTTAATCAAACCCAACTTGAATTATCCCCGTTCTCAGACCCAAGACCTCACACACCTTCGAAGATGGTGAGAGCTAGCAGGGTATGAGAGTAGATTGAGAGGAAGAAGGAGTATCTTACGAGAAAGATGTACATCTCCTCACATAATCACTCATATTAGCATAGCTTAGCTTAGTAATTAGCTTGGTAGAGAAGATGAGCATGCATTGAAGCTTGGCTCTTGGTTGGATTTGCATCCACATGCCAAGAGAGTGTTGATGTAGGCTTCTATCTCACAAGCTTGGAGTAGGTGATGAGCTCTCCATTAAAGCTTGGGAGGAGATAGAGTATTATTTTTTCACACATGGTCAAGTGTGAGTGTGTGTGTGTGTCAATACCAAGCAAAAATCAGCCCCCCCTCTCTCTTGGGCGAGCCCTTCCTGCTAAATTGGTCTGGCTTTTGCCTCATTGGACCTCCCCAAGTCAAGCCAATGGGTGTTAAGCAGCATAAGTGATAGCCTTCTGACATGTGTCCCCCTTTCCCCTTTTGTGAGAGCTTTAGGTAATTAAATAATTAAACTAAACTCTTATTGGACCCCTGTGCCTCCTGGCCAATAGGAATCAGGCAAGCCATTGGGCTCCTGAATGCTCATTGGACCCCTTGGGAGACTGCCCAATAGTCTTCTAGGGGACTTAATTCTCATTGGTTTCTTTTATTAACTTTTTTAAAATTAATTAAAGTAGATTTACTCTAGCTTAATTCTCATTGGTCCACTTCAAGGGTCTTCCAATAGGAATTGGGCACCCCTTGTGGGCATCTGGCCTAGGGAGCTGACATGTGTCCCTAATTCCCTTTGTGTAAAGGGAGCCTGTGTGTGTGTGTGGCTTTCTCTCTCATCCCCTACTAAATGGGCTCGCCCCCTCCTTTGTAGGCTTTGAAGAAGACTTTTGTACACACACTAAGCATCCAATTTTCCCTAGGGTTGACCTTTTGGACACAACCTTTGAATTTTGGAACCTTAGCATTTTGGAAGTCTTAATGGACTGAACCTTAGGGTCTTTTTAGCCCATTGTTGCACATGGCTCTTTTGCAGATGGCCCCCCCTTTGGATCCCTATTTTCCCTCCTTTGGATCCCTACTGTGGCCGGTCTGCTAGCTTAACCAATATTCTAGCTTTTTCTCCCCTGGCCTTCCCCACATTAAATGATCAGTTTAATATGAGAAAATCATTTAGGAGAATTAGATATTGATTATTATGAAATTACCTCTCTCTTGAAATCATAGTCGTCCTTGACTATGGTGTAGAGAAGATAAAGCATGTTCATGAGTCCTTTTCTTAGCGGGTAGAGGATCCCTATGTTACCCTACGACATCATTCCATAATGGATGACTAGTCCATTTGGCGCTTGAGAGCTTGAGGCTGCCGCAAGCATGTCTGCACATCAGTCCTATCAGTCTTCCATAGTAGAGTGACAAGCTCTACTTGGTGTTTGGGAGACGTCGTCTCCACAAACTTGATCTAAGCATGCATACTACTTCATTTTAGTGTACAAATAAAGAAAAAGAGAGTCTTATAAGACAAAAATTTTGTTCATTTTTAACATTTTGTACATTTTCTTACTCTTGGGAAGCATTGTAAGCATTGACAAGGTTTAGGTTATCCTTTAATTGTATGCCTTGCATCCATCTAGCATCTTCAAAAGGATAATTCTTAAATTTAATAAGATATCATCGGATAGTCTTACCGCCTCTTAATACCTTGTCTTCATGTCGGAGAATGGACTCGGGCTGCAGCACCTCCTCTTGGTCCTCGATCTCCGGTGGGTCTTCAATAGTTGGTTCTTGAGGTGGCTCTCCTTTGTAAGGTTTTAATAGGCTCACATGAAAAGCATTGTGTATGAGCCAATGATTGGGCAGCTTAAGTTGATAGGCCATGTCATTGATTGGCCTAAGAATCTGGAAGGGACCATAGTACCTTTTTGCTAGTTTAGCATAGTACTTTTGGTGGCCCGTAGGATTCTTGCCTGTCGTGTGCCTTAATCGAGCCTTGGGAAACTTTAACAAGACCCAATCGTTTTCTTTAAAGGCTTGGGCTCTTCTGTGCTTGTCAGCAACAGCCTTTTGCCTTTGCTGTGAGATAGAGATAGCATCTTTAATCTTTTGAAAAGATTCTTGTAGGTCTCGGCTATACTCATCTGCAGCGAAGATCTTCCCATGTACCTTAAGTAGCAAGGGACTTTTTGATCTTCCCTCAATTACCTCGAAATGTGCTTTTCCCGTGGAAGTATGTACAGTGTTATTGTAAGCATACTCCACTAAGGGTAAGTACTTCTCCCATTGGGATCTTTGATCTACTTCCGTTACATAGGCTTTTAGTAGATCGAGAATTGTTAGGTTAGCTATTTCACTTTGGCCATCCGTTTGTGGATGATAGGCCGAAGAGAAATTTAGCCTTGTCCCTAAATTCTCAAAGAGACCCTTCCAGAAATTACTGGTCATTCTAGGATCTCTATCCGACACTATGGACATTGGCAAGCCATGGTATTTGAAAATTTGTGAAATGAAGAGGGTTGCCATTTGATGGGCTTTGATAGTCTTTTTGACAGGTATAAAATGAGCTTGTTTACTGAACCTGTCTACTATCGTCCATATTCCCGTATTCCCATGGATAGACTTAGGCAATCCAAAGATAAAATCCATGGATATGCTCTCCCATGGTGAATTAGGGATTGGCAAGGGTTGAAGCAATCCAGGTTGCTTCCCTCTATCAAATTTTGTCTTTTGACATACCACACATTTGGAAACATACTCTTGTATGTTCACTTTCATGGTAGGCCAATAGAAATATGTTTCGATTCCCTTTAAGGTAGACTGAATCCCTCTATTCCCCGCATACGGGGGAGCATGAGATTCATACATTACTTTCTCATGCAGGGAGTTAGTAACGCATAGTCTATTGCCATAGAGAAGATAACCATCTTGTAAAGTAAATGGTTCTTCTTTCTTCCCTAATGTAAGGGCTGAAATCACATCTCTAAAATCGGGATCAATAGCATACTCAGCTATCATTGAAGATAGATCATTGTGAGTTGCTATGGAAACCGCATTCACTCTCGGCCGTCTTGAGAGTGCATCGGCTACTTGATTATGCTTGCCAGCAATGTGAGCAATATGAAAATGAAATTGCGAAAGGAAATTTGCCCACCTCATTTGTTTGTCAGAGAGCTTGGTCTGCGTCATGAAGTACTTAAGACTTTGGTGATCCGTTCGCAGAATGAAAGGAGTCCCCAATAAATAGTGCTTCCATGAGTCTAAGGCATGTAGAACTGCAAGGAGTTCCTTTTCGTATATGCCTAGATCTTGCTCAACAGGGTCGAGCCTTCGGCTCTCATAGCCTATGGCGTGCCCTTCTTGGAGCAAAATAGCTCCAAGGCAATCACCACAAGCATCACATTGGACCTCAAATGGTTTTGAGAGATCCGGTAGGGTAAGCACAGGTTGAGAGATAAGCTTTTCTTTAAGCTTTTCAAAAGCATTGTTCTCCTTAGCAGACCATGTATACCTAACGCTTTTCTTTGTTAGGTGATGTAATGGTCCTGCAATTTGTGAGAACTTTTCTATGAAGTGTCTATAGTATGTGCACATACCTATAAAGCTTCTTAGTTCATGAAGATTCCTTGGTTTAGGCCATCCTTTTATTACCTCTAACTTGGATGGATCCATTTGGATGCCATCTTGAGAGATAATGTGACCTAAATACTGAATCTCTTGCAAGAAAAATTCACTTTTCTTTCGATTAACATAAAGTTTATTCTCTCTTAAAACTTGAAATATTACCTGGAGGTGTTGCTTGTGTTCCTCCAATGAATTAGAGTAGATGATAATATCATCAAAGAACACTCCAGTGAAGGTTCGATGAGGCGTGAACAGCTTCTCCATCAAGCGGTTGAATGTGGCTGGTGCATTGGTCAAGCCAAAAGGCATGACAATGCATTCGTAAAGACCAAATGTAGTGCAAAACGCGGTCTTTACAATGTCTTGATCAACTATCCTTATTTGATGATAGCCACTCTTTAGGTCAACCCTACTAAAGTAGGTCGATCCTTGTAGCTTATCAAATAGGTCTTCTACCCGTGGAACGGGAAACCTATTCTTGATAGTGATCCTATTTAGTGCTCTATACTCGACACACATACGATATGTGCCGTCTTTCTTTTGCACTAAAAGCACAGGTAAGAAAAATGGAGATGAGCTAGGCCTAACCATGCCCTTCTCAACTAACTCATGCACTTGCTGCATAATCTCCTCTTGTTGAGCTTGAGAAACTCTATAAGGAGGTTTATTAGGTGGTGAACTTCCTGGAAGAAGTTCAATTGCATGGTCATCATTACCTCGTTTAGGAGGTAGCTCACAAGGGATGTCGTCAATAAAAACATCTTGAAACCCCTTGAGAAAATTGGATAACTCTAATTCCTTTTGGTTGCTTTTATTTTCGTTTGTTAAAGCATTAGGTTCATTTTGAGAATCTTTAACAAAAATCATGTACACGGAAATAGAGCTCTTTATTGACTTGTTGAAAGCTGGTGTATGTACAATGGGGATGGTGTTACCCATTTCCTTAGCATCTATATATATGTGTTTTTCCCTGAACTTAAAGGAGATTCTCCTTTCAGGAAATTTAACATCGGCAGCCAGGCGGTCAAACCATGGTGCCCCTAGGATTACATCCTCATGCTTGAGAGGAGAGATAAAGAAGTCCTCTTTGTCCACATAGCCTTGGACATGAAGCCTCAATTTCCCAATTAAGGGAGTGACTGAAGCTTCTTGCCCCTTGAAGGCACTGTCTGCGAGTAGGACATCTCCCATCTCGTAGGATTGTATGCCTAGCTTGGTGTCTAACTCCATAGATATAAAATTGTGAGTAGAACCAGGGTCAAAGAGAATAAAAGCATCATGTTCTCTTACCTTTCCCCAAGCATGGCATAGAGGAGATCCCTTGTGGTGAGTTTGGTGAGTCTCCTCCTCTTGGATTTCAACCAAGGAAACTCTAGGAGGATCTTGGCGGTTGTTCTTTTGGGGACAAGCGTGGTACGCATGCCCTTGTTCGCCGCACTTGAAACACCGGTTATCCTTACGATAACGCTCAAGCTCTTCAGGAGAGAGTTTATTCTTACCTTTGTAAAATCCCTTCTCTTTAGCTTTGTTGGAGTTGCCCTTAAGAGACTTTTGGACATTTTCCTTCCCCTTAGGCTCATTGGAACCCTTGTTTTCCGGGGTCTTATTATTTCTTTTTGCCCCCGTTTGGAAATTGATTCGAGAGGCGACCATAGTGTGGTGTATTACCGCTGATATGGTACGTGGTCTTTGGGGGTTGACATACTCCGCCATTTCTTCGGTTAAGCCCGCACAAAATTGTTTCTTTTGCTCTCCAAAATCCAACCTTTTGAAGACAATGGCTTTGAGTTGTAGGTCCCAAAACTTGTCTACATATTTGTGGATGGATTCATTGGGAGAGAGCTTTAAGCTTCGCCATTCGGTGAGTACTTTGTCTTTGGCATCGGTGGCCAAAATTGCTTCATAATGGAAGCTCTTAAAGCCTTCCATGTTCGTGGAGCTTCACCATTGGCTCGTAGGCTAGACCACCATTGTCTGGCGGACTTTTGAAAGTGCATAGCTACATGGCGTAGCTTAGAGGACTCCGTGAAGCCCTCATCTCCAAACGCTGCATCGAATTGCTGGATAAAGGCCAAGACTTTGTCCGTAGCACCAAAGGTACCATCATAGGTAAGGAAAGAGATGCTCTTCCCTCCCTCTTTGAATTTCTTCAACTTGGACGACCTCTTCCATGCGGCATAGGATTTCCTATGGCCTCTTCTTTTTGATGGTTCAAAGGTTGCACCATCACTTTCTTCAGAGGGTGAAGAATTTGAAGAAGGTGGAGAAGAGGGTGACCTCTTTCTCGCCTTTTTCTTGTCTTGATCTTTGTCATCTTCACCATAGTTTTCATAAGAGGAAGAGGATGAAGAAGATGGAGAAGAGGGTGTCCTCTTTCTCGCATTTTTCTTCTCTTTCTTTTTATCATCCCTCTTTGAATTGTGGTGGGCAGAAGAATATGACGGTCTTCTCCGCTTTGGTGGTGATGGAGAGCGTTTAGCCCACCATCTTCGTGGAGCCATCTCCGCCGAGGTGGCTGGAGATTCACTTCTTTCTCGTTCCTTCAGTGGAGGCTCTTGAGTTCTCCTTTGGGAAGGAGATACATCATCAAGAAGTAAATTCTTGAGCCCTTCATAAGGATTCTCTTCTTCTTCCCGAATCGGAGAGAGACCTCTTTTGGTAGTCTCACAAGGAGGCTTCCTAGGTGTTCTCTCATCATGGTGATTAGCTTGGAGAATCCCGTGAGCACGGAGCTGCCGTTGCACTTTACTTTGGAGAGATGGATTGCCCATGGCTTGTTGAAGCCTAGAAACAAGATAGTTACAGGCATTGAAGCATCATTAGTAGCTTGATCATGAGCAAAATCAAAGTTATCAACATTAATTTCACTCTCTTTACTATTTTCAGCCATTCTAACAACTTTTAGGTGTAAACTTTTTAGGTGTACTTTGGCACTTCAAGCCCTAGTTGCTACTCCTCTTTACCCCTTTAGAAAAAGCACTCAAGCTACTGTACCCGCGGCTCGAATACCATTAATTGCAAGGAATAGAAGAGAGGGTCTTTCGACACCAAAACAACACCGGCTCCTGTCAAGCTTCTAATAGCTCAATAGTGGTTAAGCCGTAGGCAAGCCCCGTAGGACTCCACTATTAAGACCATAGCTCTCGACGGTGATGACCCGTTAATTGCATGAAGGCAGGCGCACTGCAAGGCTGAAAAATCCTTATTCTACTTACTCACAGGCAATTAATAATACCAACCATTTGTAGCTAGCTTGAGGACCTCCCTTCTTGAGCAAGAAAAGAGAAACCTTGAACTCTGATACCAATGTAACATTTAATGGCCTAATAACTTATGTGTAGCGGAAATTAGCATGAGCATAGTGGGCATTTCATTAGAATACATTCCTAATGAGAATTACAAGACTGCTTGGGTGGAGAGATCAACAAAAAAGCATAACACCTAGTTAGATAGCATCAACAATACTTTGAAAAGAGAGAGAAATTAAGCTATTGACAACAGTTGAGGACCGGATTTGCATGGAGCCGGTCCCCCCTCCAAAAGGCTTTGTATTATGGTTTCTCCCATCAAGAGAGACATTGTACAATACAATTCTTTGTGTTCCTTCAAGACTAGCTAGTGCAACGAAGATGGAAGCTTCATGCACTAAGCAAAACACTTAATCAAACACAACTTGAATTATCCCCGTTCTCAGACCCAAGACCTCACACACCTTCGAAGATGGTGAGAGCTAGCAGGGTATGAGAGTAGATTGAGAGGAAGAAGGAGTATCTTACGAGAAAGATGTACATCTCCTCACATAATCACTCATATTAGCATAGCTTAGCTTAGTAATTAGCTTGGTAGAGAAGATGAGCATGCATTGAAGCTTGGCTCTTGGTTGGATTTGCATCCACATGCCAAGAGAGTGTTGATGTAGGCTTCTATCTTACAAGCTTGGAGTAGGTGATGAGCTCTCCATTAAAGCTTGGGAGGAGATAGAGTATTCTTTTTTCACACATGGTCAAGTGTGAGTGTGTGTGTGTCAATACCAAGCAAAAATCAGCCCCCCCTCTTTCTTGGGCGAGCCCTTCCTGCTAAATTGGTCTGGCTTTTGCCTCATTGGACCTCCCCAAGTCAAGCCAATGGGTGTTAAGCAGCATAAGTGATAGCCTTCTGACATGTGTCCCCCTTTCCCCTTTTGTGAGAGCTTTAGGTAATTAAATAATTAAACTAAACTCTCATTGGACCCCTTTGCCTCCTAGCCAATAGGAATCAGGCAAGCCATTGGGCTCTTGAATGCTCATTGGACCCCTTGGGAGACTACCGAATAGTCTTCTAGGGGACTTAATTCTCATTGGTTTCTTTTATTAAATGTTTTTAAATTAATTAAACTAGATTTACTCTAGCTTAATTCTCATTGGTCCACTTCAAGGGTCTTCCAATAGGAATTGGGCACCCCTTGTGGGCATCTGGCCTAGGGAGCTGACATGTGTCCCTAATTCCCTTTGTGTAAAGGGAGCCTGTGTGTGTGTGTGTGTGTGTGTGTGTGTGTGTGTATGTGTGTGTGTGTGTGTGGATTTCTCTCTCATCCCCTACTAAATGGGCTCGCCCCCTCCTTTGTAGGCTTTGAAGAAGACTTTTGTACACACACTAAGCATCCAATTTTCCCTAGGGTTGACCTTTTGGACACAACCTTTGAATTTTGGAACCTTAGCATTTTGGAAGTCCTAATGGGCTGAACCTTAGGGTCTTTTTAGCCCATTGTTGCACATGGCTCTTTTGCAGATGGCCCCCCCTTTGGATCCCTATTTTCCCTCCTTTGGATCCCTACTGTGGCCGGTCTGCTAGCTTAACCAATATTCTAGCTTTTTCTCCCCTGGCCTTCCCCACATTAAATGATCAGTTTAATATGAGAAAATCATTTAGGAGAATTAGATATTGATTATTATGACAGTGGTTCATTAATGCCTGTTCAACGGATGCCAAAATAGGTGTGCCAGCTCCTTGTTTTTGGGGTTGCAGGAAGTATCCTCCATCTGGTTCACAATTGGGAGGCCTTGTGGAAGGGATCATTTGGTTTTGTAACTCCAATAACATGCACACTTGGAGGGTTCACAACATAGTCGAAGGGCCACCAGGTCCAGCTCCTGGTGTTTGGGTGGTCGCAGAGGGCACAAATTTGCAACCTCAAGAGGTAACGCATCTGTAAGCCAATGGTTTTGTTTCGCAAACAGGAGTTACATCAGCATCAAGAATGCATGAAACAATTCCATTCGTTCAAAGAGTTGCTAGCAACATCCGTCCCAAATTTAGAGAAGGAAAGATTGTGAAATGGAGATCACGATTAACAAAGGATTTCATGGAAAGATTGAAGTGGGTAGAACCATGGAAGCAGAGTTGGTGCGAGAGGTCATTGTGGTTTGCAATGAAACACATGTTTTCTATGTTAATACTTTTGGGTCAAGTGCAAAGGGAGTGAAATACTTTGTAACAATGTCAGATTTTCCTAGATGTACTTGCGAGGATTTTCAAAATTGGGAAAGCAAGCGCCTTGTGTATATGCCATGTAAGCACATTTACTTCATATTTCTACAAGTACTTGGCCTTGACCCTCATGCTCATGAGTTCATGCATCAGGCGGCTTTGACGAAATTGGAGTTAGTCAAAGCACTTGGAGGTTCACGGGTGCTGATGCAGCCTTAAAGGCTTGTGGACCTTGCTATGGATTTATATAAGTAGTTTTTTTGGTGATATGTGCTTATGGCTATTAACTTTTGCCCCAAATATTCTACTGCGGCAATATTTTTTTTGTTGCACTGTCCATTTTGATTTGTAGATGCAATACACCTTCTTGGTTAATTTCAATGTTGATGGAAGGTTTTTGGCATGTGTTAGAGATAGAACAATTTAAAGTTATTTTTATAGGTTAAGAAACTAAGTAGGGAGTATTTCCAACAAAAATCCAAGATATTGTGGTGTGTGGTCGACTCTATCTACACGACCAAACCAAGTGTGCCTCTGTCTCATCCGGCACCTCCTTATATTGTCATCAAGCAGTTACAACCATAACATGTCTGACCACACTAGGTGGCCGGCCTCTACCTACATAACCACACACCACAATATATACAACTAATATATTGCACAAGGATATTAAAAAACATTGTAACTTTTGCAAATTTTATGGTTTTCGTAATTTTGTATTGCAAGGACATCAAAAAAAAGTTTGCGGATTGCGTAATTTTGTATTACAAGGATATCAAAAAAAAGTTTATGGTTTGCGTAATTTTGTATTACAACTAATATATTGCACAAGGATATCAAAAAATTTTGTATTGCAAGGATATCAAAAAAAAGTTTATGGTTTGGGTAATTTTGTATTACAACTAATATATTGCACAAGGATATCAAAAAAAATTGTTAGTTTTGCTCGGTTTATGGTTTGCTCGCTTTTATTGGCTTGGATTTTGGGATTCCTTGGATTTCACCGATGTAATCACAATCGTGTCATTCCGTGAATAACACTAGTAATTACACAAGAAAAAGATGTGATCGTGTTAAATGTTAACGTGATCTTGATGAGACCTGCAAAAACCAATAGAGCTGGTAGCTTGCTGAGTTTAAATATTTTTCCTCAGGGCCCACCAGGCTTTTTTATTTTCCTAACAAGCCCGCCGGATAAAGGACATTGCCCGGAGGTCCATCGGGAAAACCCCTGGACCATGGTTCTTTGACTAGGAAAATCCCTGGGGAGTATATCAGAGTGCTGGGTATAGTCATCTCCTTGTGAATTGACCTAAGGTTACAGAGTCACAAGTCCTTTTTTTGGGCCGAACCTGATTCTTAATTTGAGAACCACTTCTAAAAATATTTAAATCCTTCACCAAACATAAAGATACAAAACCAAAAGAATTGAGAGTTTGGAGAGTTCTGCTCATTGCAAAAAAGACATTGGTCCATAAAAGGGCTGAAGTTGGTTTTAGAAGATAAGCATATGTAAATGAAGAGTCGATAGTCAAGATTCAGATTCCCTATACTAGTGTATTAAGTATATAAAGATCCTTTAAGTCTTGCATTTTTCACCATCATATATTTGAGTTGATATACATTGTCACTGCACAATTTAAGAGCTATAATCCTTAATTGGGTGAAAATAGCCTTTATATATTGAAATGGATGCATAAGGGGGATACAATCCTTGATTGGGTACAAGTAGTCCTCAATTGTGTGATAGTATTGAATATTTCATTGCATTGGTTTATATAGGGAGTGCATTATGTATTATATGAAAGATTGTTAGTGCATGGCATTACCAATCATAGATATTATTGCTTTCATATGTGTTTTGCAAATAATTATCATCGTTTAAATGTACAAGTTGATTATTCTTTGTAGCATTTGAAAATAGATGTGTCTTATTGTTTACAAATTGAAGAAGATGTATTACTAATCACAATATTTATAATTGCATTGACAAATTCATAGCATTGTTGTATTCATGATACCGTGTAGAGAGTGCATTGCAATGTGTATGCTTGCTCGCAACATGTGTGATCAAATGTGGATTGACTAGAGTGCATTGCAAATATCATACTCTGCAGATTTGATTACTTTCTTAGTGATTGTTTTTCTAGTATATATTAAAAAGAAGAAAAATGTTTTAAAAATTGAACATCTAGTTCTTATGTCTTCAGTATTAAATTGAAAGCAATGGAGCAAAATGTCGGCACAAGTGGTACAAATAAGGAAAATAATAAAAACACGCATGGAAAAGAGTGAGATTATGCTCACAACATATGCGGTCAATATATGGAGTGGAAATTTAAATTTTGCTTCACTGCAAAATCAAGCGGTGTGATGGGTGTTGCTACGGAGTGTGCAAGAGAGGGAAGGAGAAGGGGGAAGAGGATGAAGCATAGAGACATGTTGGGTTAGTGGAGAGGAAAGTGAGAGAGTGAGTCAACTCTCTGACTTTCTCTCCCTATATTGATTAGGGAGAAATAAAGTAAGGGTGGTTTCCCACGGCCACATGGCCTATATCACAATAACCTCCCACTTGCAGGTCATGGTGGCCAATAGTGGCATCAATATAGTTAGTCTATACAAAGTTGATGAAGAATCACTTAGGCTTCATCCTACACCCATAAGTTCTATGAAATGTGTAAATCACTCCGAGGCTAGGCTCTTTGTGAGAGCATCTGCAGGGTTGTGGTCAGTGTGAACCTTGACAAGCTCGATGTGCTTGCCAGCCAATGCATCTCGTATGACATGGTATTTGATCTCTATGTGTTTTGACTTTGAGTAAAACACCTAATTATTTGCCAAAGCAATGGCACTTTGACTATCACAATGCAGTACTGGAACCTTGTGAATGCCCAAATCTCCCACTAGACAAGTTAACCATATTGCTTCCTTGCTTACGTCAGACGCAACAACATATTCTGCCTCAGTGGTAGATGAAGACGTGTAGAGACACAATCTCCAAGAGATAGCTACTCCAACAAACATGAACACATAGCCATATGTGGATCTTCTACGATCCACGCAACCCGCATAATCCGCATTCGTGTAACCTACAATAGATGCTTTGCTGTTTTCAAAGCGTAAACACTTGCTAGCTGTACCATTCACGCATCTGAGGATTTTCTTCACTGCTTCCCAATGCTTCTTGCTAGGGTTTCCATGTACCTACTACTAACCACTCCCATTGCATGTGTAATGTCTAGTCTTGTGGCTACCATAGCATACATCAAACTGCCAACTGCTGCTGAAGAATATGGCACTTTTGCCAATTCCTCTTTCTCACCAACTCTCTTGGGAGAGATTTTCTTGCTAAGTTTGGAGTATGCTTGCATTGGGGTACTCACTGACTTCCCCCCCTGTATACTAAAATGTTGCAAGCGTTTGTGGATGTACTTTTCTTGAGATAAGTCAAGAATTCCACGTTGCCTGTCTCTCTTGATGCGCATACCAATAAAGTGATTGGCATTTCCAAAATCTTTCATGAAAAACTTGAGAAAATCTCATCAAAATCCACACCTTTTTGTTGCTTGAAACCCTTGCCAACTACACAAGCCTTGTACCTAGGCTCGGGATCGTCTACAACATACTTCTTCTTGTATACCCACTTGCAAGGTAAAGTATTTTTTCCTTTTGGAAATTCAACCAAATCCCATGTCTCATTAGCCACAATCAAATTGTATTCTGATTGTATAGCCCGCTTCCACTTAACGCTATTGTCCATTTGTATAGATTCTTTGTAGCAGGTTGGCTCTCCACCGTCAGTGACCAAAATGTGGTGTATACCCAGCTCAAACCGCTCACGCACACATGATACTCTTATAGAGTGTCTCAGTGCCTCGCTAGTAGAATCTGCTCTCTGTGGAGCAATAGTAGTATCTTGCACTTGAGGATTAGGTGCAACACTACTAAATTGAGTTGGTTTGGAGGCTACATCCTCAAAAAGAACATGTATGTACTACTCAACTTCTTTAATGGGCTTCTTGTGCATTTTTGATTCATTGAAAATCATGTGTGAGCTACGAATGACTTTGCAGGATTCTGGGTGCTAGAGACAATATCCCATCTCTCCATTTGCACCATAGTCGATACAAATACATTTGTGTAACCTGGGATCTATCTTGTGATGAAGTTCTTTGGGCACATGTGCATATTCCTCACATCCAAATACACGTAAATGATCATAGCTTGGTGTTTTCCCAGTCCATAATTCTTCTAGAATTTTGAAATTCAAAGGAGAATCAGGTGATCTATTGATGATATGCACTGCTGTCAGAATAGCTTCCTCCCAAAACTTTGGAGTAAGCTTTGCCATAGACATCATACAAATAACTCAATCTTGAATTGTGCGACTCATTCTTTCACCTATCCCATTTTGTGCAGGTGTGTATGGAGCAATAAACTTTCAATGAATGCCTCTTCAATTACAAAAATCCTTAAACTCCATAGAGAAATATCCTCCACCATTTTTCGTGCAAAACGCTTTGATCTTTTTTCCTGATTGGTTCTCAATTATGGTGAGAAATTTTTGGAACATAGAAAAGACCTCTTCCTTAAGCTTAAGGAGATACATCCACACCTTTCTGGTAGAATCATCTATGAACATGAGAAAGTAGTTTTCCCCCCTAGAGTTTTATGTGACATTGGACCACACAAATCATTGTGCACTGAGTCTAGGGGTTTGCCTAGTTTCTTGTTCAATGGCGACGATGTCAACCTAGTATGTTTGCCGTATAGACAATGCTCACATAATGGAAATTCCATGTAATCTAACATAGGTAAGTAGCCAAAACACTAAAGTATTTTCATTTCCTTTCGGCTAATATGCCCTAGCCGGCGGCTATACCACAACTCCCTAGATGGAAGCTCGACAACATAGATAGAGTGTTTGTCGACACTCAAAACAAACATAGAGTAGAGGGATCCGTTTTTACAAACCTTTCATCATGACAAGGTTGTTCTTGCAGATCAGCCAAGAACAATTACCAAAAACTGTAGTGTAGCCAATATTATCCAATTGCCCTATACAAAGCAAGCTCTTTGTAAGCTTGGGCACATGTCTGACATTTTGCAACAAAGAAGTAGTGCCATTATGCATTTGAAGTTTCACATCACCAATGCCAATAATGTCAAGCTCATAGGAATCACTAAGCTTGACTATGCCATGCATAGATGCATAAGAGGAAAACCACTCTCTATACGGTGTGACATAAAACTTTGCACCAGAATCAAGAATCCAATTCTATGCACAACCCTCATCCTGTGCAATTAAAGCATCTAGTGTGAGATTTGAAGTGAAAACGAGAACATCTGAGGCATCTGCTGTCACCTTTGCATTAATCTCTGTTGGCATAATGTTTATCACTGGAGGAGGAGCATCCTCTACTACACTGGTAGGTATGGGAGACTCAACCACATTGAGCTCCTCAATATTTACCATACTTTTTCCTTTGCCAAAATTATATTTTGCATGTTTTTTTAATCTCTTAGGAAACTGCAACAATCCTCTTTGTAATGGCCCTTCTTATGGAAATAGTAACACTCAACATTTCTGGCACTACGGTCTCTACTTGAGTTCTTGTGTCTGCTAGGACTATGAGGATTTTGCTCTCTACTTTTTCTTTTGTATTTCCTGTCATGGCCTCTTGTGTTCAATGAACTGCCAGCCATATATGCATCTCCTTGACTAGCACCGTAGCGAGATTTACGTCAAATTTCTTCAGTGAGCAACACATTTGTGACGTCATTGAACATTAACTTGCCATTTGGAACCGAATTGCTAATGGCTATGCGAAAGATGTCCCATGAACTGGGTAGAGAGCATAACAAGAATATAGACTTGAGTTTGTCGTCAAACTCCTTAAAGCCGTGAGATGTCAACTGAGTGAACAAGGAGTTGAACTCATTTAAGTGACCAAAAACTCTACTACCTTCTTTCATGTTGAGCTTCATAAGATTTTTCATGAGAAAAACTTTGTTGGATGCACTTTTGCTCTCCCATGCTGAACATAAGCTATCCCAAAGCTCCTTGGTTGTTGTCTTCCCAACTGACTCGGCTAGATGTAGATGTATTGTAGCCATGGCTCTCGCATCTAAAAACTCCCACTGAGCTTATGTATAGTGATTATCCTCTGCATGCTCTTTCAATGGTTTTGTTAGCCCTTTGTTTGTCAAAACATCTTTCATGTGCTCTTTCCACATTGTGAAGTTGCTGCCATCAAATTTGTGAATGAAATACTCCTCCTTTTGTGAAGAGGAAGCCATCGTTGACAAGAGGGTTTGAGAGGTGCTAAAATTTGGTAAGAAGCTGCAGAAATTTGGGCGGAGTAACCTGAGAATTTGTGTGTGAAAAGGCTCAAAAGCCCCTTGTAACCTGGAACCTGTATGTCGATGTAGGTATATGCCGATTTCCACCATCAGGCAGAAATATGCTAGTCGAATAGCCGCCAAAGGTGTCGTAGCCAAAAACCGTGCCATAGAGCGTGATCAGTGCGCTTGGTACTAATGCCAGGTGTCACTCCTCTATGGTAGAGGCACCTCACCGTGCGTGTGGCAAGCACGACCGTCCACATGAAAGTGCTCGTCGGTAGGAACGCTCGGTGTCGACGTGGGATGTCAAAAATTCTCATGTAATGGGAGTAATGTCAAGTTGTTGCTGAAAGGCGAGAGTTGGTATCAAAACAACTCTAATGACCGATGTCGATGTCATCTAGTGTCTAGCCAAGTAGTCGTAGATGCCTATGCCTAATGCTGGTGTCAAGCCGTAGACGTCGAGTCAACAGATCGGTGTTGAAATCAATGTCGGGTCACTGAAATCCGAAGTTGAGAAGAAATCAAAGAAATGGGTGATGCTGGGTGATGTCCGGGCTTACTCGCTGCCTGTGTGTGTGCATGTTAGTGCATGCCAAAAGAGATCTCTCTCTACCTCTCACTTGCTCTCTCAACTCACATGCTCATTCTCTCTCTCTAAAAATCGTTCACTCTCTTTGTCACTCTGTCACAATACTATCTCTCAAACATGGTCTCTCTCTACACACACACACAGCTGAGAGGTCTCTCTCTCTCTCTCTCTCTCTCTCTCTCTCTCTCTCCAATCTCGGGGTGTTCGAGAGCGAGGTCGGTCGAGGGGCTCGATGGTGGTTCTGAGAGAGTGAAGCCTTGCACACAAAATTTGTTTTAAAGGCTCGCAAAAAAAATCAATTTTTTTCAATCGATTGTCGGATCTATAGGGCTATGAGAGTTTGTGTGTGTGGAGGAGATTGGATACCTGCTCTCACAACCTTTCCCTGTCCGATTGCTTCAGGCTATGCAAGCTCTAAAGCCAGCTACACTCGGTGCCTTTTGCATGATGCTGTCAGACCTGCTATTGAGTGCATGTGTGTGTGTGTTAAGCTCGCTACTCGGCTGCTCCAACTTTCCCTGCCCGATTGCTTCAGGATATGCAAGATCTAAAGCCAGCTACACTTGGTGCCTTTTGCATAGTGCTTCCAGACCTGCTATTGAGTGCGTGTGTGTGTATGTTAGGCTTGCTTCTCGGTTGCTCCAACTTTCTCACCCAATGTTGCAACATTTCAATCAAATTGCATGGAGCTGGCTACCCCTGCAAGCTCGCTTTTGATTTGCTATGAGCTCTCTCTTTCTCTATTACAGAGCTCCTTCAAGGCCTGCTTAGCTCCAATTTGCTCAAGACTTGGAAATTGCTTCAGGGTCTGTTCACACCCATGCTAGTGTCAGCTCATCTGCCCGACTTACAGTCTCAATGCTCGATCTGCAAGTGAGTGGCTGCAACCGATTCGACCTTCTTGCTTGCTCGATTTTCAATTCCAATTTCTCATGGAAATTTCTTAGCATTGCCTCAAGCTCTCAAAGCTCTACCTGCTGCTTGTCGACTCGGATTCAAGCCTTGCCTTCTTGCTTGAAAACTACCTGCACTCTTAGATCTACCAAATGCTTCAATAGTCCAAGTAGAGATGCACACAAAGGGGGAAGCGTGGAGTGGCAAGCCCAGCTTTGATACCAATTGATGGGTACTGCTACGGAGTGTGCAAGAGCGGGAAGGAGAAGGGGGGAAGGGGATGAAGCACAGAGACAGGTTGGGTTAGTGGAGAGGAAAGAGAGAGAGTGAGTCACTCTCTCACTTTCTCTCCCTATATTGATTAGGGAGAAATAAAGTAAGGGTGGTTTCCCACACCACCTGGCCTACATCCCAACACGGTGCACCACGTATTAGGGACCATTTTTTGGGTAGCAGTAAAAAGAATTATAAGAAATGTGAACGTCCTCAAGCACCTGCAATTGCAAAGCCTTTGAGAGAAGATCTCGGCAAAAAGGATGGCAAGAGACAACGGATACATAGCTCTGTTATGGATTCAAGTCAAGAGCAGTCAAAGCCAAATATTAGATCTGTTGATCCTATGGTGACACCAACTAACCTTGCAAAATAGCCTGTGCAAGGAGAGTAAATGTCAAGCAGCGTTCCTTTTAAGCGTCACAATGAAGGTGGACTTGGACAAATGCGTCAAAAATCATTGCATCAAAGCTTTTGAATGCAGGCTCTAGAAGAAGCACAAATCGCACTCGCCAAAGAGATTTTCTTCACTAGAAGTGCCCCGATCATGGTAGACAGCAATCATTGGAAGGCTGCATGAAAGAAAATTGGTGAGTTTGGCCCAAGATTTTTAGCCCCTTCATATCATACGATACAAAATGATCTCTTGGACAAATGTTACATCAAAGTCAAAGAGCGTGTTTCCAAAATAATACTTGGGGATTTTTCACTTTCACGATGCACAATTGTGAGTGATGGTTGGTCTAATGTTCAAAGAAGGCCATTGATCAATGCAATGCTGGTTTGTCCAAAGGGAGAAAAATTCATAAAGATGATTGATAGTTTCAGTGCAGTTAAAAGTGGAAAATACATTTTTGAGGTGTTGATTAATGTAATTAAAAAAATCTAAGTTGAACATGTCGTTCAAGTAGTTATGGACAATGGAAAGAACTAGTGTTGATTAATGTAATTAAAAAAATCAAATTGAGAAAGACGATTTTAGCTTTTGATGTATTTGAAAAATGGGGTCTTGATGCCATTGGACCCTTACTGGTAAAAGAAATGTTTACATTCTGACAGCAGTGGATTATTTGTCACGTTCGGCAGAAGCTAAGGCTGTCAAACAGATTACCAATAAAGAAATGGGAAAGTTTGTGTACGAAGATATATGCTGCAAGTTTGGTGTTCCTTTGGAACTACTTTCTGATCGGGGACCAGGATTCTCTCTCTCTCTCTCTCTCTCTCTCTCTCTCTCTCTCTCTCTCTCTCTCCCTCTCCCTTACTTGCTCTCTCTTCCTCTAACTCTCCCTCTTTAGGCCTCTCTCTCTCTCGATCTCTCTCCCTCCCATTCTCTACCCCTCTCCCTCATTCTATCCCACTCTCCCTCCCTCCCTCACTCTCTCTCTCTCTCTCTCTCTCTCTCTCTCTCTCTTTATCTCTCTCTAGCTCTATTTGGGAGATAGATAAATAGATTTTATTATCACCCTCGGAGGTCAAATATGACCCATGGGACCAAAGTTACATGTGCTACTATATCCTGGACTGATAAGTGATTTCGAATGCTTCATTCTTCAAATCGGCTTCCAACCAAGCATTTTTGACATGGGGCAGGTGGTAAATTATATGCCATTCCCACAGCATGGTAGACTAGTGGGTTCCTCTCTGGGTTTTTGAACCAAGAGAGGTCATAGACATTCTTGATGTGCAGAGTGCAAGCGATGGGAGTGCCCAATGAGTTAATATGGGGGATGATGTCTCTATAGAGATCAGTGATGGGACATGTGAACACATCAGAGGGGATATCTAATTTGGTTCACTCCATTATTAGAATGAAACAAGGTTGTCCATTATCTCCTACCTTATTTGGTATGTATATAGCTAAGTTTTTTGACTACATTGATAGAGAAGGTGACAAAGGTACCCAACTAGCAGGGACATGGATTTCCTTTTTGTTATATGTTGATGATATTGTGTTGATCTCTAACTCAGTGGAGGGTATGTAGGGACATTTGGATGCATTACATAGCTTTGAAAAGGATAGTGGATTGTCTGTAAGCCTTCGTAAAACCAAGGTATGGTGTTTAACACCACACCGTAGTGGATAAGGAGATTAGTACCCACTTTCACTTATGGTCAGGAGACTATGGAGTACACAGATGCATACACCTATCTTGGGGTAGTCTTCAGTAGGCCAAGATTTTCCTTGAAGAGAGCAACATCAACTTGATTGAACAAAGCGTATGCGGCCTTGGGAAGATTGGAGAGGATGTGTTTGCAAGTGTAGTTCCAAGAACCATGAACAAAGCTCTGGCTCTTTGATACCTTGGTAGCTTCAGCTATGCTCTATGGGGTTCAGGTTTTTGGACCCTCTGTGGGTCAAGAGTGGTGGAGAGATACGGAGAGAGCCTTGACATCTATGATCTATCAGCTGATTAGAGCCAAGACCCCTATGCCACACAAGATTATCAGAGCAGAGTTAGCAACCCCCCTATGGAGATAGAGGCGCAGATTATGGGATACTACCAAAGAAAGTTTATAGAACTACTTGGCCTAGTAGGGAAAATGTGCAAGTGGGTTCAAAGGACATGGAGGATAGGTTTCTATAAGAATGACCTCTTCCTTTGGGGGAATAAGGTTGAAAATCCAAGCGCTCTTGGTATGCACTCAAATTGTCAAGTTTTGTCACTTTAAAGAAATTTGGAAGGCCAGGAACCATAGGGTTTTTGAGAATGCTCTTATAAGCTTCACGAAGATAGTACTTGAAGGCGATGAGCTGATTGTTTCCATTGGTAAAAGGCAGGCCTCAAACAAATTAAATGAGGGCAATGCCATTTTGATGGGATGGAACTAACCCGTTGAGGGCTCGGGGTGCACCTTTAAGAAAATATTCATATAATGTGCGTTCAAAGGGTATTAAAAAAAACCCCTTTACTTACATGCTTAAGGTAATGAAGTGACCTATTTTTCTTATAAAAGTTATGAGTTTTCCTCTAAAATCAGGTAATAAACCCACTCATTTAACCTCACGTTGGAGAGGGGGAATGGAAGAACACACCCAACACACAAACAAAGGCCTCTCTATAGCTCAAGGTATCCACAACACCCATATCCTCTCAGAAACACCTTTAAAAAAAACACTTTGCACTAGAATACCACCGTTTACTTACTTTGGTCCGCCTCAACCCTTGCATACGCTCCCATCTGCTCAATCTCACTCTCTCACACAAAGCACCGCTGGTCCGGGGGGGGGGGGGGGGGGGGGGGGCAAGCACATACATCCACACTGCTTGCATCGTAGGGAAACGATAGCAAGACTGGGCAATATTGGCTTGATTACACTTCAAGGGGCACATACAAAGCTTAACTGCCATCATAATGGCCATTTTCATGAAAAGATTTAAAGGGAATTGACGGGCACACTCCTCTGTCAAAAAAACCCTTCATTTCCTTAATAAATCGATTTTATAGTGGGGGGCCTTCAAATTTGCAAATTTCCCTTTAATTGGTCTACTGGGCACCTTAATTTGGTATCTTTGAAGGGGGAAGCCGCTCTGCTTGATCTCTATCTGCTCTCTTTGCTTGTGCTTGAGAGGGGGTGCACTAGCGATGTCACTAGTGCTCCTAGGCATTTTTATTTTTTATCTCATTTTCACTACACTTTTACCAGCTTCATCTGGCCTTTGATTGCCTCGGATTGCCTCTCTTGGATGGTCCCTTTGACCACTTGGAACTGCCATTGACCCCACTTGCAATTCACTCTGTCCGGACTTGTTTGGCCATTTGAATCGACCCTTTGGGCGGGTGACCCTTTGAACTCTTTCCCTTGCTCACTCAAAGCTCTCTACTTCTCCTCAACTCATGCACAACCCCTCCCCCAGCACTAGCGAGGTCGCTAGTGGGGGGCTCCTCCCTTTGCCTTTTATTTCAAAAATCGAGAGCCCTTTGAGGGCATGTGGGAGCATGCTTCTATAGTTCCACATCATCAACCACTTCCGAACATCGCTGACAGCCAACGCACCTTTGACTGCACCCATCATAGGAAAAACCATTGTTGTTACTGACTGTGCCGCAAACTCACAGTGCCCAACACAGCGCCCACTGGGCATCGTCATAGTTACGGGATGGGGAGCTCCTCTCTCTCTCCCTTTGTGTGACATTGAGGGGCTCACACCCTAGTATTATACCATGCACTGTCGGTCTCCAAAATTGCTTACAAGATTAAGGCACTACCATGTTGCAGCTTGTGAGGGCCTTACCTGGTTAAGTGACCCAAGTCTTCCCAACAAAACTTACACAACAATAATATTCCCTCCCCACTTTGGTGTGACACTCTCTTCTTTTCACAGACCCCGTATCAAAGCCAAAAAATGCCACTAGAACCAACAATTCTTGTCTACAATCCTGGTTAATCCCACCACAACTTGACCCCACCAAGGCCCCAAAGAATGCATCTAAAAGTGGGAGAAAACACCTGTATCCATCTGCCCGGCACTGAGTTACAACTTCAAACCTCCATATCTTGCTGGTTGGATACCCCATTGACGTGCTTCCAATTGTTCCTGACCGTCCATGATTCATATGCCCTTTAAAACCTAGTTAAGCCCAAAAACAGGCCAGATGGCACAATGTCCAATGTAGCTAGGTGGTTACATAACTGACCCTTGAAAAATCTTTTTATGGCCATAACTTTCTCTCAGGAGCTTTGATTGGTGATCCAAAAAGACTTGAATGCTCCATAATTTGACCTACCAAATAGTGGGTAAATACCTCCTCTCTATGTTGGCAGTTTAGGACAATTAGGCATGTAATGCCCCTCTTCTCCACAATTGTAGCATCTACATGGCAGCAGCCTTTCCTTGTCCCTTGCTCCTCTCGGTTGTCCTCTCTATGTTGGCAGTTTAGGACAATCAGGCATGTAATGCCCCTCTTCTCCACAATTGTAGCATCTACATGGCAGCAGCCTTTCCTTGTCCCTTGCTCCTCTCAGTTGTCCTCTATCCATCACACTTAACCAAAATTCTTGCATCTGCTCAAACAAATCTTGCACAGCGTGCACCCAATTTTGTGGCACAACGGCTACACCTCGATTTCCATGATTTTTCTTGTGGATAGCCTCTCTTGGACTTTGCAGCTCTATCTTCTTCTTTATCTTCATGCTCTTCGACCTTGAAATTTCTATAATGCCGTTGTAATTTTCTGTGCTTTCAAAATCAACCTTCTCTCTCACTTTAGGATGCAGACACCCCATGAACTTATCCAGCTTAAAGTAATCCCCATTAGCCAATTGCATGGTTGTCGCTAATTTTGCCCAACACTCTTCAAAACAACCCAATAACAAATTGAACTCTTCATTTATATCTTGTTTAAGCACCTTCAGCTTCGCATCCATCTTGACTGGTGACACCTTCTTGTGAACGTCGTGAAGAAACCTTGCTTGTAGAGCCGGCCCTGCTTGCCTTGGCTCGCCTTCTAGAGATTCGTACCAAACTTTAGCTTTTCCACGTATCATTAGAGGAAACGTCCGTATTTTGCTATCCTAGTTCGACATACGTAGTGATAGCATGTGCAACTCAAAATCCGACATCCACTCGCTGGGATTCTCCTCGCCTGTGAAAATTCATCCATAGCTTCTTACTGCCATGACCTCCAATGCCAAAAAACTGCTTCTTCTTGATCAACTCGGAGCAATAAGTGTGCTCCTCAGTGGGGGTACTAGAAGATGGAGAGAAGGAATGGGGGAACACACCTAGCACACAAACAAAGGCCTCTCTATAGCTCAGGGTATCCACAACACCCTTATCCTCTTAGAAACAACTTAAAAAAACACACTTTGCAATAGCATACCATTGTTTGCTTACTTTCCAATGCTTACACACTCTACATGATGACCACACAACTCACACCCACTACCACACTCCACCTTAACCCTTGCACACGCACACAGCCGCTTGCTCTCACTCTCTCACACAAAGCATTGTTGGTCCGGGGGGGCAAACACACACAAAAAAGACCTTCATTTGATTAAAAAAAACTTTTGTAGTGGGGGGCCTTCGACTTTGGAAACTGCCATTTACTTGGTCTACTTGTCACCTTAATCTGGTATCTTTGAAGGGGAAAGACGCTCTACTTGATCTCAAGCTGCTCTCTTTTCTTGTGCTTGAGAGGGGGTGCATTAGCGATGTTTCTAGTGCCCCTAGGCGTTTTTATTTTTAAATTTTTTATCTCATTTTCACTACCCTTTTACCACCTTCATCCGGACTTTGAGTGCCTTGGATTGCCTCTCTAGGATGGTCCCTTTGACCACTTGGAATTACCTCTGACCCCACTTGCAATTCACTCTCTCTGGCCCTTTGAATTGACCCTTTGGGTGGGTGACCCTTTGACCCTTTCACTTGGTCACTTGGAGCTCTCCACTTCTCCCCAAGTCATGAATAACCCCTCCCCGAGCACTAGCGAGGTGGATGGTGGGCGGGGGGGGGGGGGGGTCCTCCCTTTGCATTTTATTTCAAAAATCAGGGCCCCTTTGAGGGCGTGTGGGAGCAGCCCAGACACCTAGTGTATATCTTCCGATATACCACTCTACTCCAACACAAGCCACCAACAGTTTTTAGCTTGATGTGCTCATCAAGCCGCTGACAACAATGCATGGTTGATATGGGAAAGTCCAAAATTTTGGCACACAATACATGCATGTTGTCTCAAAAGAATTGGATCATTCTGGTTGAATTTGATGTATTCATGTGTGTTGTGCCACTATTGGTTTTATTGCTGAAAACAATGTCCCTTTTGCTAGAAACAAGATCTCTTTTACTCACCAAGTAGCTTCCAAGTAGCATGTGACATAGGGTCCTTGATGAGTGTCACTGAGTGAATAGGAGGCTTGGTAACTGCCCAACGCTCCCCATCGCTTGGTGCTGACCTTGGAAAATTGACGTCGGCCCAGTACACTTCCACGGATATTACATTTTTAATCCATATCTATCAGCAAATAATCCCTTTAGTACTTTATTAATATTTCCCATGCTAACAAGTACTCCAATAATGTGCGTATCCCAAAGGCACTTTTTTCCCACTGGGTTTTTTCCTTTGGTCATCTAGGTATTAAACCCTAATTTAGAACCTCATCATTCTACTTCCCTTGTACATACTTTTCATAATAAACATCAGCCTCATCATTATGCTATTACAATGGACAAATGCAACATCATCTCTCACAAACCAGACATATTCGGACCAATGAAGATGCTATAGTAGATTGAACCTCATCACCAAATTCAATGACAAATGAAGACATCAGCCCATCAACAATCAAATAAAATCCTTCCACAGCCTCCACGGACACTTCTCAACAGTGCCTGAGGACGGGCGTGTGACTCCATTGTCGCATGTAATGATTTTAATCCCAAGGTCAGTACCAAGCGATAGAGAACGTTGGGTAGTCCCCAAGCGGCCTATTCGCCCCATATTGACTCAATTGTTGTATGTAATGACTCTAAGAGCAAGGTCAACACCAAGCGATAGGGAGCGTTGGGAAGTCCGCAAGCTTCCTATTCGCCCAATAGTGACTCAACTGTATTTTTGTATTCACATCACCATGATCTTCATCGTCGGTTACATCAAGGTCAGCACCAAGCTATAGGATGCATTGGGCAATCCCCAAGCTTCCTATTCGCTCAGTATTGACTTCACTGAATTTTGTCTTTTCATTGTCGATTATCATGCCCCAAGGTTTTTGTTGGCACTTATAACGGATTTAGCACCAAGGTCAGTACCAAGCGATAGGGAACGTTGGGCAATCCCCAAGCTTCCGATTCGCTGAGTAGTGACCCCAGTGCATTGCTTTGTTGGTTAGCATGACATTGGTTTGTTGCCTGTTGTAGTCCACTCAAGGTGCATAGGTGGAAGCAAAAACAGTGTCTAATGCATATGTACAATGATGGGACATCCTATTTATGCATGCACAGAAATGCAACGAAAACAATATGTTGTGCAAGAAAGATTTTGAGGGGTTCTTCAAAAAGATGGTGTAGCTATAAAAGCAAATGACATGGCTTTGCAACTGGCACCCCTTTAAGAATGGTTTTCATTGACAAGGATATGTGCTCTCATCTTACTGTGCAATGTGCATGAGTGTTGGACTTTATGACACTCCACCATTTGTAAGTTAATAGACTTCGACTCTTATGCTCATCTCATCCAGCATGAGCGAAATGACTCTATATGCTCAACTCTTCCAGCTTGAGCATAAGCCTAACTACAACTCTTAGCAGAGAGTTTAATATGACTTGAAGCTTTGGGACTAATGCTTTGCTCATTTTATGGCTTAGCAGCCCAATTTTGACTATGCCAAAGAGTGTTTTTTGCACCCTTGTGACTTGACTTTTGACATTCTTGTGCTTACTACAAACATTTCTTCAGGTAAAAGTAAGCTTGAATCCTCAAAAAGAGGATTAATGAAGCACTAAGCTGGCATTGAAGGCTTCTTTTGCCATACCTGTTTTATCATCTTTGAATCTGTATTCGTGTTGGTTGGGTCGTCCTTGTTTGACTGTGAAGACTCCATTAAATGTTTGATTTTCCAAATAGGCCTTTTGATAGGAGCCTTTGATGTTGTTGTAGGCCTGTGTTGATCGTTGACATTTGAATTTTGACTAGGAGCATTGGAGGACGTAGGAATCCAAATCTTTTGAGGACCTTTGTAACTCCTTTGTTGACTTTGTTGAGCTCTAGGTCTTGTTGAGCTCTTGAGATCTTCATGTAGGTTTGGTGTAGTTGTAGTTGGCTTGTGGTTGATTGGTAACCAAATCTTTGTATAACATGTGTAGAATCCTTGTCCAAGAGGAACATTCTTTGAGATCCGTCTTTGTTCTGTATCCTCTTGAGAGTTGTGTTTGACTTTAGCATCTTTTGATGTTCTTTTGTTGTATACCTGTTTCTTAGGCATCCTAGGATATTGTTGAGGTTGATACCTTGTGGGCCTTCTTTCTTGGGAAGGACTTGAAGTTACTTCATATGCCCTAACCTGTGGTTTTGGTACCCATATCTGTCTATTACCTCCATAGTACTCTTGTTCTTTTAAGCTCCATTGTGATACTATCCATCCCATGTGTTTGTCTTTTTGTGTTGATTTCATGTCTTTAATCCAAACTGGATCATTGACTTTAACTAAACTGCTCGAAACAAACACTTTCTTGACTTCCTTTGCTTTCTTGAGTACTTTGCCTGATATACCTTTGCTTTTTTGGGTGTCTCCTTAGAGGTTTCAGTTGTGTTAGTAATTGACTTGAAATTTTGAAAGCCTAACTTGCTTGAAGAAGCTGATCCATGAGGGTTCTTTGAAAGTAGAGGCATATGTTGTCACATATTCTTTGCTAATTGGTGGAATTTCCACTTTAGCTTTACCTTTGTCTACAATTTTGATCTTTGTTCCTTCTGGCTTTGGTGGCATTCGCTACTCAACAGCTATCGTGATTGCTCTTTTCTCTGTTTGATCTACAGTTGCTATTGCCTGATTTTCTTTAAGCTCTTCTGAAGTTCTGATTGATGGAGATGAATCATCTTCAATAAGACCTGCTTTGATATAAGTCTCCATTTGAACTGTGCTTGAGGACTCTGTGCTGTCGTCTGCGGGTGACGATTGTTGGTCTTCATTCTTTGTTGTCTGTGATGGCTCCATCATGTTTAAATTTTGTATCTCTGACATCTTCTGGGCCATTGACATTCCCATTATGATATCGTCTAGCATATCCTTTGTTGTGATCACATGAAATTGAGCTATGATGATCTGTGAACTTACTTCAATGGTGGTGGAAATGATTCCCCAGCATTTTTCTTGTTTGTTTCCAGATATGCTCACAAATTTAGGAGCATCTTCCACCTCTGGTTGGCCACATATTTTCCAAGTGAGAAATAACATGAGGTTCTTGTCTAACTGAAAATCTAGCTACTTCACTTGACAGCTTTTCTTCGTTTTCATTGGTGATGTTGCACTTGATATTCTCATGATTTCTTTTTGTATTGATTGATTTTGTTGTGGCAGTGTCCTTGGCTTGAGCTTTTTCTGCATTTTCTTTGCTTTGACCACCTGATTCAATCAATGTTGGCTCCATTGCCTATAACATTGCACCTTTTTGCAATTGTTGAGCATAGTCCTCCTGCATTTGAGTAAACTTTGATCTTAGAATATCCACAATACTTTCTGGCAGAATCTGTCTCTTTGGAGGAGATTTTGGTGGTGACCTTTGTGTAGCTTTTTGGACTTTTGATTCTGATTTTTTTATCACCTGTTCTTGCAACTTGAGGATTTGCATCATCTTCAGATAGTCTTTGACTTCAGTTGGGCCATCCATAGGGGTTTTTACAAGGTCATGAACTTGCTCATATTTGTTACAATGTGCATCTTGATATGCATATGTGATCTTGATCACCTGTAACTGTTTGAACACTATTAGACTTGTCGGCTTTTGACTCTGACTTGTGGAGATCAATTGAAACTTTTGTCCCTGATGATCTTCATATAAGCATTTGTCTGTAGACTTTGATAGAATTTGGGTCAATTGGAAACTCCCAACAACCATAAGATCTTTCAATGGTTCCTGCTTTGAAGGGGTTTGTTGGCTAGAGGCTCTAGGGCTTCCAACTGGTGTAGCATTTCCTGGTACTAGAGTTGATTTTGATGAATTTGGAGCTCCCCCTTCCTAGGGAGATCAATATAGCCTGCTTCATTGTAAGAGTTCAAAATTGTTTGGCTCTGGTTTAGTCTCACCTTTTGGGACTGTGAAGGTACACTTAGGGTAGCACTGTTTGTGGCTTCCTATGTATCTCCTTGGAACCATGACCGTGTGCGAGCCACAAATGGCTCCAAGCACACAACAAGCCTAAACTAGCAAGCTCAAGAGAGCAAAGGGTGTGTCACTCACCGCTCTACGCTCGCCTTCGTGGTGGATTCCTCGCCGCGATGAAGAAGAAGCTGCAGTCGTGCCGCGCTCAACCGCTTTGCCGCCTTCGTGCCTTCGTAATGCTCGATCGCACTCTCTCTCTCTCTCTCTCTCTCTCTCTCTCACACACACACACACACACACACACACACACACACACACACACACACACACACACACACACACACACACACACAAGGAGGTGAAGAAGAAGAAGATGGAGATGGAGATGGAGCAAGAGCACTCTTCTATTGCACAAATGAGAGAATAAGTGAATTTTAGGTTTAGTTGGCTTTTATATGAGCTCACTCCATTCACACTTGGGCGCCCATGCTTAGCCAACTAATCCCTTGAATGTCCCAGTTAGAGTGCGCCTCTCATCGGTGATCACTCTTACCCTTTTCCTATTGGTCCGACAAGCCCAGTACCTGACTCTACCAAATACATAATACACGTCCGTCGTAGGTGATGGGGTGTCCGTGGGCCGTGAGGGTTAACATGCCCCCCTTCTTGATGTAGATTCCGTCCTCGGAAGCTATTGAGTTGAAGCTCGTTGGTCGATGTGGAAGAGCATTTGAGATGAATGTCCTTAGCCTTCATTAGTCACTGCAAAATCAAACAACATTGCACAATAATTGCATTTTCATAAGCGATTAAAAAGCATATGCAATTTTAGGCAGACAATTGATTGGTAATAGAATTTTAAACAATTTGTCAGCAATAAGCATTAAATTGCAATGTAATCAAATGCATAAACAGATGTAAAGGTAAAAAATTAAACAAGTATGGGGTCGCTAATTTAACGATCGAAAGGCACTAGAGATCAACTATTAATACCATGGGTAAGCTTCTTAATTTTCTCTGGTTAATTAAGTTGTTTAATCGCGAGAGCCAAGTATTTCATGTTCGAGGGCTGAGTAGAGGCTATATCTAGAAGACCTTGTAGTTAAGCTACCATAAAAGGAATTTCTCATGAAATCATCGCTTGACTGATTACTTTTTCTTTGACCCCCCAAAGTCTTTTCACAGTGATTCAATTTTGATGTGTGTTCTTATTTTGTATGCCTTGGGTTTTTTTTCTTTTCAAGGAAAAGCGCCCACATTGGGAACCTCTAGGGCTCTAGTACCATAGGCGATACATGTGAGTGAAGTACCCAATCAAGCTGAGATTTCTCTTCCAGCTTAAGATTTTACATTGTGGCACTTTGATTTTTTGTTTGTTCATTTTCAGCATTTTAATTTTGTAACTTTGGGGGGTCATATAACACTGATACACCTCCCCAGGCTCATCACACTAGTAAACTCCCTTTATAATACTTAAGCTAAAGGTCAATAGGGTCAAGCCCACTAGAAAGCCCTAGTACATTTCACACAATGCTTCTTAGATCGGATTAAGAACCTAAGTAACCATTGATTATTAGGAAGGCATTCCCCATGGTATTAAGAGAAGGTCTCTAACACCTAACCTGATCAAACTAGCCTAGTCGAACTTGCTTGATTTTTAAACCTAGACAAGTGATTATGACAAAAAATTACATTGAATTAAATGTTTAGTACTAAGAAAATGCACTGAATATTATGTTACCAATCACAATCAAAGCAGACAAACATAGATGCAAAAAGATAAGGGGCAATGCTAATGGATAAGAAACACCTGTTTGTGTTGATGGTCGCGCTTGATCTAAAGTGTGAATGAGAGAAAGATTCCATGAAGGTCCAAATCCTAACCACAGCAACGTGATGTAAATGTGTAGGTCTGGGTCAATGTTTTGACTTTTATTGTGCATACTTGTTTGCTAATTGCTCTTGCTCTTTATTTTTTTGTTTTTTGTGAGTATAAAGCTTTATATGTACATTCCCTAAGATTGGTGATTGAGAGGTCAGGGAAAAAGGTTGAGAGGGAAACAAATGAATGATGACTGTCAGCAAACACTCCCCCCTGCCTTGGGTAGATCATACCGTTTGAAATGAGCTTGTCACCCTTTGAAACCAATTGTTCCAGTTGGTAATAGGTGGAGATTTTTGCCAGTAGTTTTCTCTTACCTTAGGTGCCTCATCAAGTTGCAAGGGTGGTAAGGTACTTTCCCAGGATCGAACTTGAAGTGGTTCATCAGGTGATTCTTGAACACTGGGAAGTGTGGATTCCTTTGTAGCTTCATGGAGGTCTACTATTGTAGGTGGAGACTCTAGAGAAGGTTTTACCTCTATGGATGCATTATATGAGGAGCTAGAAGCTTCATGGGACTCCCCCCTTCCTGAGCTAGGTGGAACAAATTGTTCTTTCTTCGGTACCCAAACTAGCTCTAGAGCGGGTGTGTAGCATTCTGTGATTTTTTTCTTTCCATGATCGTTGATTCATTTTGGAGCCACAGGATTCAGCTCACATGGGTCAGGTGACAGGTAAGAACACAATCTACGTTTTGGCACCCAGATTTGATCATTTCCGTGATAGTAGCCTTGGGCTTCCAATAGTCGTTTAGGTATCCATCGCAACATTTTATTACTTTTCTTGGAGCGAGTGGGACGTTTCTTACAAGGCTTTTGTTTTTTAGCACTAGCTATGGTCTCTAAAGAAGCTTTAGGGACCCACTTGTATGTTTTCTTCGTTATATTAGAATGAGTTTTGTCAGAAGCTATATGCATAGCTTGTAGCATATTTAAGGGTACTGGCATTTCATCCCCCTCAGGTGTTACCTAGGTCGTCCCCCTATTTCCCCAAGTATCTATGGTTGCCGCTAGGTGTACGCAATCGACATTGTCTGACTCAGCCATTCCGGGTAGGATATCCATATAAGGAGAGTTCTCCCCAATATCCGTGTCTTCGTTACATGTGTAACAATACTGTAATGGAGCTGAGTGAATTGTTGTGTTTGATCGATTATCAATGATGAATTTATTTCCTAGAGGATGCGTTCGACCACTTAAAAAATCAACTCGAATGACAGAGTCTTGGAACTGTAAGTAGACGTGGTTTTTGGACCAGTCATGCACCATTTTTGCTTCCCTCATGAATGGACGCCCTAAGATCATATCAAATGACATAGGATGCTTGGAAAAATCCATAACAATGAAAATCTGCCTTACCTTGTGTCCCAAGACCTTGATCCTGACATCCTTTAGCATTCCAATAGGCGTAACAATAGATCCATTAGCCATTTTTACCACTACACTTGTGGCTTCAAGGTGAGGTCGCCCCATAGACTCCCAACAACTCTTTGTCACCATGCTGACTCCTGCACCACCGTCAAGGACCCCCTTTACAGTTAATCCTTTAGTAGTGATTGGTAGAGTAGCATTAGATTCATCACCTTCAAAGTATTGCCCCAACTTGTTAACGGGTATTTCAATTACAGATTCATGTCTCGCTAGGTCAGATGGTGGTGCTAAATGTTCCTCATCATTCATCACCGAGTTAGGTTTGTTCATATGTGAAAACTGTGGTAATCCGGCCTGTAATTCTCCATTGAGAAGCGCTCGCAGTGCTAGGAATAATTATGGATCTCCGTATAACTTAGATATGATAGTCGTACGTGTTTCTGAGGACATGAAATCCATCAGCTTGGCAACATTTAATGGCATCTTGTGGGACGTAGGACCCTGACAAGAGAATGGTGAAGATGGAATCTCCACTTCCTCAAGGGGGTCGGGCGTTCCCTCATTGAACATTCTATCTAGTAGGAAAGGTGTGTGTCCATTTTCAGATGTCCTACCCTCACTCTCTTCCCGAATGATACTGGGTATAGCTAACGGCCTGTAGTTCTTGTGAGGTTGAACTTGTGTGGGAAACACTGTGTCCGACATCTGGATATGTTTGGGTTCAGGTTCTAATTTTCGTTGAGTTTCTTCCACCAAACCCCTCAGTTGTTGGACTCGTTCAATTTCGACTGTTGGGTTTGGATAGGTCCCAATCTTTCTCTTGTAATCCTCATTTTTTGTGTCTTGTGGCTTATCTTGGGGGCTCGCAACTGGGTGGTTTAACTTTGAATACTCTTTTGGTGTTCGTCGTAATTCCCTCTCGTGATCCTCCTCACTGACCTTTTCCTTTGTAGTAACGGTTTTGGTCTCCGTGGTCTCTATCGAATCCGAGTCATCCTCAGGGTCATTCATATACAGGGGATCCTCTCCTGTCCCTATGTTAGTCTTTGAACTAGGTTTTGAGCTAGAAGCATTAAGGGATTTCTTTCTTCGTGTTTTCTTCTTTCTCGCTCGGCCAATGGATGCAGCATCTCTCTCTTCGAGGATGTAATTTTACTTTTGGATCATTGATCGTGTGAGCGTGTTTACTGGTACTATGTTTATAGTTGGTGGTGTCCCATCAACAATCTCTATTAAGTTCAATGGTGTGATTTTCGGTGAGTTTGGATTGTTAGGACACTGTGCGATCAAATGATCTATGCCACAATGATTACAAGTGAGTATTGGCATTGCCAATTCACTCCCTTGACTTGTTTGCATTAGTGCAGCATTCTTTTGCATTGTAATGGGGCACTCAGCTACTCGATGTGGTCCACCACATTCGTAGCACTGAAGAGGTGGTCTCCGGGCAAAACTATTAATGTTTTGGCCTCTTGCTGCTAGCGCAGTAGCTTGATATACCGGTTTGATTTGTCCCCAATGGTCTTCCATATAGTACATGGGACACTCCTCAAGTATGTCGACTCCATAGGTGATACTAGAGTCTATGTCCTCTTCGCAATCTACATAAGTACTAGATGACTCGCAACCTATTTGGTTCATAGGTGTAACTCTTGGATGAGGGGGTTGCGATCCTAGCACTGGAGGTGGCAACGGTGTGGTTTGGACCACATTTTGGGTTCTAGGGACCATGTGCTGTAATGGCAACTGTTGCTCCATGGGTGGGGTAGGCATCAATGCAGGAACTCGAGGTGAGTCTACCCAAGCTATAGGCGGTCTATTTTCCATGATGCGTTTAAGCATTAGGCAATCCTTTGCTTGATGGCCATACTTACCACACGCGTTACAAGTCCCGTTAAACTTTACTCTGAAAGTAGGGCATTCACTCATAGTATGTGGGCCCAAGCAAATTGAGCACCATTGTTGCTCCCTTCTTGGATACATATGAGTGTTTTGTGGAGCACGATTACCCCTAAGGCTTTCTTGGATGGCCTTGGTGAGATCTGCCAAAGTCATCTCAGATATCGTTTGCTCTTTCACGATTGGCTTTATCTTCATTCGCTCATGCCTTGACGCTTGCGAGCTACTAGACTTCGGCTCGGCAGACACTCTTTCTCCTGCAATCATTAAATTATCCTCCAATTGGATACTTTCATGTCGTAGTCCCCTAATGAATCTATCGAGCAATTGGTTGTTGTTGAATCACTCGTTTGGATTGCATCGAGAATTCAAATTCTTTAGGCGACTAATGAAGTCTCTCACGGATTCACCTTCTTCTCGTTGGGCTTTTTGGAGCTAAGAGGCTACACCCCAAAGTACTACCTCTCGTATGTATTCTTTTAAGGACAGTCTCCTAAGAGTAGAGTAGATCGTTTTCTCTTCTACTCTTAAGGTTCTATACCAATCTCCAGCCTTTCCGCTTAGGGTCAAACTCAAAGCCTTACACTTATGTAGCTCATTGTGCTCTTCCAAGGAATCGCACACATGTTCAAAGACTTCCATATGATTTCTAGCATCTCCGTCTCCACTGAATTTCTGTGTGAGCTTAGCTACTTGAACTGCCTTACTCCTAGGCTCTCTATCAGGTGCACTACGCATGTTTTCCGCAATAGAGCGACCGATAGTTTGAGCAAATGCTGCCAAAACTCCTATTTGAGCAGGTATAATGGGTGTATGTGCTCTTGGAACCACATGTGAGATGGGAGTTGGCCTTGGCCTTGGCATATGCGCGGCTCTTGGGTCCCATATTTCGTATGGTGGCGTACCAGACGGTGGTCCAAAGTTTACAGGCGTGGCCCTAGGCATAGGGGGTGCCTGATATGGCATGTTATTATTAAATGGCATGGCTCCACTTGTATAAGAGCTTGGATAATACCATTGTGGATTGTAAGCTCTTGGAATAATCGGAGGTGTAGGAGCTACATGAGGCTGAGGTACGACAGGTGCACATGATTGATACATACATGTAGGTATAGTTGGGGGCACTGTGCTACTAGGCATCGGCGCAGTATTAACAAATGAACTCCATGGTGTACTTCTTTTCATGCTCACCACTGGGATATGCATGGTAGCCATAGTGTCATTAAGAGAAAGATGAGCTAGATCTGGGAAGGTAAAGCTGCCACTTGTGGGCTCAGATTGTACTGAGGCTCCTGGCGAAACAACATATGGAGGATCAATGAGGCTCACTGAGGGAGTCTCCATTTGTGATAGGGTTGGTTGGTTGGCCTTTCCCGTATCCAAGAATCTCATTAGGCCTGTTGAAGGCATGTTGATCCCTGTGTTCTGTCTTTCTAACTCGACAATCCTATGGAGGACATCACAAACTTTCTGTTGTTGCTCATCTATGCTAGTAGCACCCGATGTGGATTGTAGAACATCTAACCAACCCACATGATAGGTGTGTCCTGTGTACCGATCAGTTAAAGCTTCTGCTTGTAGGTCATACTCCCAATTTTCGTTTAGGAATATCCCATCTAGGCCTGGCGTGCTAGAGGTTTCCCTCAAGCTGGAAGCATTATTGCTCCCCATCGCTTGCCCCTCCGTGACTGCTACCTTGGGAGCACTCGGTTGCTCGGCTGGCATGATTGTTGTCATAGGAGCCTTTTCTTTCAGGGCTCAACTTTGTTCTAGCCTTCGTAGGTTCTCAATTTCCCTCTCCCTTGTTGCTTGCATATAGCGTTCGATCTCTTGCACTTCGGCAAGACTCCTACCATCGGGTAGTAGAACCTCAGAGGGAGATAGTCCTAAAGGATCAAGAGGTGCAGTGGATGGAACATTCACATGCACACTCTCAAGAAGCATAGGGTCTATTTTAGGCATGAATGACGAATTTACTTCCCCACTCCCTTCATTTATTTCATTAACCGCATGTTCGGAGCGAGTAGCTCTACTAAGGGTCTCTTTTAAGCGACTAAACACGCTAGACCCGGGCCGTGGGCCCATGGCATGCATGTCTTGACTTGAACTATCAAGGTTTGGTGTAGGATACCCCTCCATGACTTCGTAGTCAGAGGAAGAATCACTAGATGCGATATGAGGATCTTGGTTCGCGCTACCTTGAGTCCCGGCCGAAGGTCTAGAACCTAGGATGGAGGAATAATGGGTGCCCGCGTAAATGGAGGCACTACCAATATGCTCGTGCTCTAAAACTCATCCAGAGCGTAGGTACATGTGACCTCCACACTCTAAGCGCGTTGGTGAGTGCCCGTGAAGGCCGCTCACTTAGTTTTTTTTTTTTTTTAAAGGTGTTTATAACCTAAGTTTTTTGTTATTCTTGGTTATTTTTTGTAACCAAGCCACAAAATATGGCGTGTAATAGCTCAAGACGAGCGTTTTGGCTAAAGGAACATGCCGTGCTTTACAGCTCCCTATTCGGCTACGTGAAGCCCTCGAAATCCTAAAAATAGTATTTATAGTCCTCGAAATCCTAAAAATAGTTTTTAAATATAAAACGGTGTATAAACTATATTTTAAAACTGAGGATTGAGGTCTGGGTTTGATCTTGGGCTTGGGAAATGATCCCCAGCTCGATCCTTCTTTTAAGTTTATTATTATTATTATTATTTTTAAAAGATTAAAAAAAAAAAAGTCACCGCGGCCGCGCCGCGCACGCGCGCACACACACACACTTAGCCTACACCTAACTTATCTACTTACAGCTAATAGAGATACTGCCACACACACTCTAACACTGTTTACACAGTACTACAGTAGCTAACAGATCTACAAAACTAACCTTACAGAACTAACATTGAACCTTACAGAACTAACATTCCATAGCTAATACCTTAATTCTAACAGTACATTGCAAAAAAATTGTAACTCCTTCTTTACAGAAAACAAAAAAGACAGTACAGTGTAACAAAAATCTTCTCCACACAACCACACCTTCCTTCTTCACAAATCCTTCAATTGAAATTGCATCACAAGAAAGCGTAAAGTGCTTAACCGAGCTTAGTGTAGGGCATTTCCCCGGCAGCGGCACCAAAAATGTGCGCTCCTTGCCGCACTGTCGAAGCAAGGGACTTGCTGATACACCGTGTGCGAGCCACAAATGGCTCCAAGCACACAACAAGCCTAAACTAGCAAGCTCAAGAGAGCAAAGGGTGTGTCACTCACCGCTCTACGCTCACCTTCGTGGTGGATTCCTCGCCGCGATGAAGAAGAAGCTGCAGTCGTGCCGCGCTCAATCGCTTTGCCGCCTTCGTGCCTTCGTAATGCTCGATCGCACTCTCTCTCTCTCTCTCACACACACACACACACACACACATACACACACACACAAGGAGCTGAAGAAGAAGAAGACGGAGATGGAGATGGAGCAAGAGCACTCTTCTATATTTGCACAAATGAGAGAATAAGTGAATTTTAGGTTTAGTTGGCTTTTATATGATCTCACCCCATTCACACTTGGGCGCCCATGCTTAGCCAACTAATCCCTTGAATGTCCCAGTTAGAGTGCGCCTCTCATCGGCGATCACTCTTACCCTTTTCCTATTGGTCCGACAAGCCCGGTACCTGACTCTACCAAATACATAATACACGTCCATCGTAGGTGATGGGGTGTCCGTGATCCGTGAGGGTTAACAGCTGGTATATGGGCCGTTCAAACACTGGTTGATCCTTTTTGTACAATTTCCTTTTTGGTCTACATAGTGTGCATATGAATGATGTGTACCATCCAATGCTAACATCATTCTGTTTGATGTGTCCTTTAGATTCGTTAATGATTGCATAGTTGTGTCATTGGATGCAAAATCATTTGAAAATTTAACACTCTTTTCAACCTTTGGTGATATCTCGACACCTTTACTAAATTCATGCAAGAATTTTTTGTTCAAAGGATCAATTTTAAGCTTTCCAGGTGCCTATGCATTTTTATTGCTCATTTTGAATTTGCAGTTCTATTACTGGTGCTCCTAATGGTAATGCAGAATCATCTGATTGCATTAAAAGTGACAAGTTAGATGCACTTACATCGAGATTCGCATTTCCAATTTGCTATGTACCTTGCTTGGCAGTTGATGTATCCCTGTTGTTAGGATTTCTTGGACAATCTTCAGAAAATGTCTACCTTTTCGTCCACAATCTGAACAATATGCCAAGACTGGTGGTATTTCATTTGGTTTTGTCATGTCAAGCTCTACGTGAGAAGCTTCTGTTTCTATGTTGGCCAACTTGTCGGCATCTTCTTTCAAAACACTGAGCATCAAGCTATAGATTACTCCATCTTGACCTTGGTACCGTCTTTGACTCGATTCTCCAATTAGATTGGCTTCAATTGGCTGATCTGTTGGATCTTGCAATTCTGGTTCTCGGCTATAGATCTGACCATTGTAATCCATGTACAATGAACCTGATTGCATATGTACTAAAAATGGATGTTTTGCTGGCTTGTGCAGATTTTTGGATAACCACTCGAGTCAATTTTTTGCACTTCTATCTGCACTTCATATTTAAGCTTGCAATACCTAGCTCCACTGAAGTCTGTGAACATCTGGGAGTTTTCTAAATCTGGCTTCACTCTAATCAATAGGATCTTGGCTCCTGTGTTGCTTTTACTGATCATAAGAGACCTATGATCTTTTGAATCTACATATAAGACTTTGTCTCCATTGTAGCCATAAAGCTGTAAAATTTGCTCTGTTGCAATTGTGCATGTGTTGCCACTTCTACTTGCTTGCTCTGCTGTACTTAAATTTTGATCTTTTAAAGTTTTTTGGTCTTTTTATGGTTTTTTATAATTTTTTTGGGAAATTTGTGATTTTTATAGAATTTTTTTGTGAATTTTCTAATTTTCTGGGTTTTTTTTTGAAGATTTTATGATTTTTACAATTTTTTGGGATTTTTTTCCAATCATTTTTGATTTTTTTGTGACCTTCTTGAGTTTTTATTAATTTCTGGGCTCTATCTGTGAAATTTTCTAATTTTAATGTGAATTTTTGTTTTTTTTTAAAGAATTAATTTTGTTTTTATTGAATTATCAGATCAATTTTCTATTTTTGTTTGGATTTTTTGTGAGGTTTTCTATTTCTTCTGTGATTTATTTTTTATTATCTTTTTTTATGTTTTATTCTTTTTGTGAATTTTTATTGGGATTTTTAAAACTAACCTAGGCTAACTAAATATAACTAATGTTGCTAAGTAACCTACTAACCTTACCTAACGATTTTAACAGCTGGCTGTTGACCTTGAGCGCCGCGAAGAAGACGACGTTTGACAGTAGCGCCTGGCGCGAGGCACGAGAGGGGGAGTGGGACAGCAGGCGCAGCCGGGGGCAAATGACGTGGTGGCTTAGCTTGGCTGACTGGCAGATGCGCTGATTGAGGACCTGGCGTGCAGAGGTTGACGTGGCTGAAGCAAGAGAGAGAGGGGATATGCGTGTGCAGTAAGCGAGAGAGAGAGTAGGGAGAGTGAGACAAAGAAGGGGAAAAAGGGGTCCCATGAGAGTGTGTGTGTGTTGACTCACAACAAGACAAGAGAGAGATAGAGAGAGATAAAGGGAGAGATAGAGAGGGAGGTCCTGCGCTGGACTTTTCCTAACTGAAGAAAATAAGAAATTCTCTCGGTTTTTAGGTCAAAATTTGAAGCTTTTGCCAGTAAGTGCACTAAAACTTGTGAAAATTTTTCGGTTTTCTTCAAGGCAAGCTCAAAATCTAACCGGGATTTTAGGATTTTAGCCGGTTAAAATACATTGGAACCCGGTTTTTTTCTTTTCTAACACTGGGTTCACGCATTGCAGCGAGAGAGAGGGGAAGTGTGACGGGAAGAGAGAGAGAGAGTGAGGGTGCGGGGTTGGTTCACACGGAGCGGGAAGAAGAAGAAGAGAAGTATTTTATGCGTAGCAAGGCACGGAATCAAAGTTGAACCCGATTTTTTTAATCAATTTTTTAATTTTTTGATTTCCAATCGTCCAGAAATGCCAAAAATAGGCCAAAAATTAGCCGAAACTCCAAAAAATCACCAGAAAATCCAAAAATTTGCCAGAGAAGTCCAAAAATCCCCGGATAATTCTTGGAATCTTAGAAAATCACCGATATCCACAATCGAGCATTTACGACATGCAAAAACACACCAAAAATAGCACATTTTACCGAAAATGCAATTTCGACAAAATTGTACACTCGGCCCCCGGAAATAGCAAAACACTCAAAACTTGATCACGGAGGGCACGAATGCGAACAAAATGATGCGTAAATATGCACACACAAAATAGCTCGTAAAGACCACAAAATCAAATTTTTATGGAATTATCAAAAAATTAATGCAAAAATTACCAAAAATTACAAAAATTATCCAGAAAATACCCAAAAATTTTCTAAAAGTTCTCCACACGTTGGGGAATAGTGCAGCCAATTAAAATTGCCAAAATCACCTCAATTCAATTACCAAACAATTTTGTCAAATAAATCAAGACTAGGCAATGAAACCGGCAAAATTACCGACAAAATTAGGTAAAAAATTGACGCAATTAGAGTGTGTAAATCACTGTTTTGAGCACAAAAACGTAGAAATTAATCATTACACATCAATCATGTAATCAAAATATAAATCAATCATGCAAATTACACACTTTTTAGGCACACACACACTAAAAAATTGGCAATTTTTACCAATCTTTAGGTGCACACACAAAAGGGTTAAATTTGTCGGATTCGCATCATGACTTCACAAATCAATAGCTGGGCATGAGCACAACACAAATCAATCATCACAATTGAAAAATCATAACGTACACATTGATTTTTAGGTGCACAAACATGGGCAAAATAGTGCACACACACCTAAAATTAGCACACACACACACACACACACTCAATTAGAGTGCACACACACTTGATTTTAGTGCACACACAGTTGAAATTGACCATCCAAGCATTCAATTAGGCACCCAATTAGCAATCCACATTCACCAATTAGCAATTGAAACTTGTCAAATTCATGCGCCACAAAATCTTAAAAGTTTTGGCATTACGATGGCATGAGAATGAATAATCGTAAAATTTTCAATCCATAACATCAAAAGTGCATTGCATCAACATAGCATAGCATTACATTGCATCATGATGGGATTTCTACACAATTTTATACATCCTTAGATTCTAGGGAGGTTGAGAATACCACCTTAACTACCTTTCCATTGCAGATCAATTGAATGGTTGAATGCTCCAATCCTTCATAGCACATTAGTAAGTTAGCAAAAATTAGTCAAATTACCAAGGGGTTAGTGAGAAATTAGAGTGTGTAAACACACAATTGAGAAGATACGGTGACAAATTAGGGAATTATGGACACATTGCTTCATCACACACATCCAAAATCCACAAAAACATAAACACACAAGTGAAATTAGTGAGGGAACGCATTCGATTATGCCACAATTACACTAGCTAGGCCATCGTCCTTGGCAACGGCGCCAAATGTTGGGGGCTCCATCTTTGCAATAGCTCCAATGACCAACAAAATTGTCAATACGGAGGGATGAGCTACCCGGCTAGAGCATGGAAACACTCACACGGTTAGTGAGCTAATCGTGGCAACACAAATGGTTAACCCTACGAGGTGAGCTTCTCGGCCTATGGAGGAGCTAAGCCGCAATGAAGGGAAATCTCCATATCCACTTCTCTTCACCTGTAATCAACCCAATCACACACACTGCGATTGCAAGACACACACAATACTAATCCTATCATGCAGCACACTAATCGGAAGCACACACACATAGATCTATTGAGCACCACACTCCAATCAAACCTACATGCACACACAAGCAAAAGAGGGAAATCACAAAAGATTAGAGAGGGATTAACCACTAATTAGTTAAGATCTTGCTAATCTAAGCATCATAGGCAATCATAAGAAGCATGAGAGAGGCATAGTGAAAGAGAATGAATCATTGATTAGTGTTAATTAAATCTCATGATCAAGGAGAAGCTCAAGGACTCCATAGCCACACACCTCAAGAGCTCTCACCAAAGAGTGCTCTCAACAAATGAGCTTGAGAACCCTAATTTCTTTTACACACTGCCTTATATACCTAGGGTAAAACTGTGCAACGTCTGGGCGTCCAAGGCCTTTAGGGCTCCACCACTTATTAAATCTGCAACCTAGGTAAAGTAACTGACCTATTCTTTACAGCTTGGAAATCCCATTGAGCCCATAACACATTAAAATATTACAATGGCTTGAAATAATTGGAGAATTTACAATAGGTGCCCATTTTGGGAAAACGTGGAAAATGCGTAATTCCAATCTTTACTGCTTCTTTGTATTCATCCTCGATGTGCATCCGTACGTCTTTGGTCTTTAACAGCTTTTCTTAACTGAATTTGACTCAGTTAACAATATGCAACCTATACATCCATCACCACATACTCTTGGGGGGTGTACCTTTAAGAAACTACTCATATAACATGCGTTCAAAAGGTATTAAAAAACCTCCCTTTACTTACATGCTTATTGTAATAAAATGACTCCTTTTTCTTAAAAACTTACGAGTTCTCCTGTAAAATCAATTAAAAAACCCCTTATGTTAATATAATCATGTTAAAATTCTGAAGTTTTGGCAATTAAAAAACCCATTCATTTGAACTCACGTGGTAGCTTACATGTCTAAGAGGTGAACCCCCCGAGACATAAGCAAGGTCAATGTCACCTGCTAAGACCCTCTCTTTGATGAAGTTGTAATGCACCTCAATGTGATTTGTTTTAGCATGAAACACTAGATTTTATGCTAATTGTATGTTGGTGAGGTTATCACAATAGATGACAACCGGCCTCCGTAACTATGTACTCCAAATTCTTGAAGTAGCAATCAAAACCATGCTACCTCACTTACTACCACTACAACATCCATTCTACCTCTATACTTGATAAATCAGTTGTAGGTTTCTTTTGGCTGCTCCATGTGATAGCAGCACTCCCAAGTGAAAATATGGACCCGTTGATAGATCTACGATTGTATATGCTACCAGCAAAATCCACATCTGTGTAACCATAGAGCTGCATCTCCACATCAGCCCTATAAAAGAGTGTGTAATCCAAAGTAGCACTCTCATAGCATAATGTGTGCCTCACTGTATCCATCATGGTTTTCTAGGAGATTGCATAAACTTACTCACCAATCCAATTGTGTAGCTCAAGTATGCATATGAGATAGACAAGTAGATCAAGCTACCCACAATTTTTTTGTACATAGTTGCATTCTCAAGTACTTGATGTACATCATTCCCCAACTTCAAATTTTGATCTAAGGGAATTGCAATAGGCTTACAATCATCATGCCATACTTTTTTAACATGTCCAAATCATATTATCTTTGTGACAACCATACACCCTCTTTTGTGCAAGCAATTTCAATTCCCAAGAAATACCACAAGTCTCTCAAGTATTTCATCCCAAAATCTTGCATAAGTAGTGCTTGTACACGCTCTACTTCAACCACATTATCACCTTCAACAATCAAATCATCCACATAGATGTATATCACCACAATTCTTGCATCATCCTTCCGCACATATAATGAATGATCTACATCAGACATCTTAAAGCCCAAAGAAATGAGGAATGCCAGAATCCTCTTAGACCAAGCTCTAGGTGATTTCTTTAGCCTATCCATGCTTTCTTTAACTTATATCCAAGGTCACATAGACTCATATTTGCATAACCTTGTGGCTGATCCATATACACAACTTCCTCCAAGTCTCCTTTCACGAAAGCATTCTCTACTCCATTTTTTTCAAAACCCATATTAAAGTTATAGCCACTACAATAAACACGCGAATGGTAGCCATCTTGGCTATATGGCTGTAAGGTCCCCAAACCCGCCAACACCAATAACGGGATGCGACCATTGACAAGTCTCTAGGCCTACTAAAGTCAGAGTCCTTAAATAAGAAAAATTCCAGGGAATTCACCCTTACCATTGACAATGGTTTAGGTTTATAGCCCTAGAAAGAGACCTAGTCCTGTCTCGGAGTGGAAACGGGACCACTAAAAAAATTTTATTCGGCCCTAAAACTTCATCATTCAAATTATGGTTTCCTTAGCCAACACTTTTCTCCCCCTAACATATGTGAGGGCACAGCTGTTGGTGGATTCCTCGTCCAAGTGAAGAAGTTTTTAAACGTTTTAGTGTGCGAGAATGGATAGTCAACTGACTAATCAGCTCCACCCGTCCATGATTGACAACTAGTCAATGCCCACTTACCATCCCGCACTCACACATGATTTTTGTGTTGTTTAATTACTACCACATTCTTTTCACACTTAAAACAATGATTCCTTTTAGCTTTCACAACTGAATTTCATTAAGACAATCTTTGAAAACAGTATTGAAGACATTCTTTCAGCAAACAAACATCTTTATACTTAAGACAAGGTACTGTCATTTTGAAGTATCTCTGGCCAGTACTGGCTTGTCTCAAGACCTCCTATATAGGGGTGAAAAAATGGCACCAATTCCTTATTTATACAACCGGGGTGGAAAAATCCATCACCCAAAGTCCGGGCGCCCATACGCCAACCGGTTGCCCATACAACCCGGCGGTTCCTCTAGGATAAACTTGAAATCTTAAGTAATATCCACAAACACAAACAAGCACGGGGTAAAGACTCCATACGCGCTGAGGAAACTGACTCATCCATGGCGGAATCGCCATCATTACTCATTACCTGGAGTAAAATATTTCCAAGGAATCAGAGGTGTCTTGAGACAAGTTGTCTTAAGGATGGTCAAACATTTCTTTCCTAGGTCAATCAATCATAACCCAATCATTTCTTTCCTATTTACAATCATCGCTCGTTGGTTTCGTAGAGGTTACCTTCCATTTACAGCCAGTTTATCCTTCCTAACCTTACGTATGCAATGCTAGCTTAAAAACGAACTTTAAAAGATTTTAAGTGAATCAAAATAGAAATCCACCTGGGACTGCTCATCCATGTGCTGTTGAGCTGGAGCCCACAGACTTTCCTCCGTTGGCCTATGGCTAGGCCCAGCCTCATGGTCATTAGTGGATTTATTTCTTTTGTTGCGAATATCCTCTTCCTCGGTAAGAGGATTTCCTCTGGTTCTCTTTGGAGCCATGTCGGCAGCCGTTTAATTTAACCAACTAGAGCTTAATCTCTAGTGATTTCTGTGTAGCGGTCTCTCTAGATGAGAGAGAGTGTATCAAGGCTCTAAGTCTAATTTTTTATGAAGGAAAGGGGGTCTATTTATAGTTTTTATGGTCCACGGCTATTCCTGGCAGGTTTTGACACCTCAAACAGGCCCCCAACTTCAAGGTAGCGCCAACTACTGCTATTTCTATCTCTCGTAGGTTCCCCAGAGCTCCACACTACCCCCTTAGCTTCCAGAATCGATTTTGGTCAATTTTATTTATTTTTAATGATGAAAATTGGAATATCAGTTAATTCTAGACCCTTAGGATAAGAAAGTTTTTGTTAATAATAATTACTGAAACCATCCAATTGTTATTAACTAATTGAATTCCTAGTGTAACCTTTTCGGGCCCGTAACTTTTCTAGATTTTATCGGATTCTGATTTCAAAAATTACTAACCGTAGTAAAGCTCTGGTTATGATTCCAAAAATACCAATATCAGCCATGATTGAATCATTCAACAGTGGTTTTCAAGTTAATTTTACAAGCTTTGTACAATTTTTAAGGTTTCAGAAACTGGAAACCTTACAATCACCCCAACTTAAGGAATTGAGATGTCGTCATCTCAACCGAAATTGGGGAAATCTTTGCGAAGTGATACTTTATCCTCCCAGGTGGCGTCTTCAGTGGGGTCGTCTTTCCATTTTACTAAATGTTCTCTGATAACTCTGTTTCGTAGACTCCTTTCCCTAGTATCGAGAATACAATTTGGTTGGGGTGGACCTTGAGGTGCTTAGGTAGTTTTAGTTTGTAAGCTTGATCACTGATTACTTTAATCACTTCATAAGGTCCACAATATCTGGGGCTTAGTTTCTTGTATTTTCCCAAGGATAAAGTGCTTCTCTTTGGTCGTACCTTAAGGAATACTTTATCTCCTTGTTTGAAAAATCGATCAGACCTTTTTTTATCAGCATATTGTTTTTGGCGGTCCTTGGCTGCTTGAATGTCTTGTCTTATGGCTTTGGTTTGGGCATCCATCTCCTCCAACATTTGCTTTGAAGCTTCTACTCTTGTAGTAGGGTCAGAAAATTTTAGGGGTGATATACATTCATGCCCATAAAGAGCATTAAATGGTGACATCCCAATGCTTTTATGAAAGGATGAGTTATAGGCGAATTCCACCAGAGAAAGAAATTGTATCCATTTCCGGGGTTCTCTACTACAATAGGCTCTAAGGATGTCTTCAATAACTTGATTCATTCTTTCCGTCTGGTCGTCTGTCTGAGGGTGATAGGATGTACTGAAACATAGCTGGGTACCTAAGGATTCAAATAAAGCTTTCCAAAATTTTGAAGTGAATTTTGCATCTTTGTCACTGACTATTCTCTTAGGAAGTCCGTGTAATCTGAAGATTTCTTTAATAAAGAGATGGCTTATGTCTGATGCAGTGTAAGTTGTTTTATAGGCATCAAATGGGATACTTTAGTTAGTATATCCACTACCACCATAATGGAGTCGTAAGCCCCTTGAACAGTCCATGCTAATGAGTTCCCACTTCATTTGAGGAATGTCTAGAGGCTGAAGTTTTCCTGGTATCATTACTTGTTCAGCCTTAATCCTTTGACCGGAAAGACATTGTCTGATGTCGTGAAGTATATCTCCTTTTATTCCTGGCTAATAGCTTTTCCTTAGGGCATTAAGGGTCTTTGCATAACTAGGATGGCTGGCAGAGCTGGAGCGTTGTGTCCTTCATAAAGGATTAACTCCTTTAATGTCGGATTCTTAGGAATGTAAAGCCGATACTTATAATAGAGAAGCCCATCCTCAAGTGAATAATCCTTGATTCTGTATTTCTCTATCTCTTTTAGGTCCTGTTGATTAATAACCTGTAGAAGTTTTTGATAATCCTTATCTTCCAGGGAAGCTTCCTTAACCTTGTTTAGGATTGGATGGTCGACTGTGGAAATAGCCCCAAGAAAAACCTTACGGCTAAGAGCGTCAGCAACCACATTCTCTTTCCCTGGTTTATATTTTATTTCAAAATCATATTCCTATAAGAGTTTTATCCATCTTCTTTGCCTCATGTTGAGTGTTGCTTGTGAAAAAATCCATTTTAAACTCTGATGATCGGTGATTAATTGGAACTTCCCTCCTAGAAGATAGTGCCTCCAGAGTTTTAGAGCATGGATGATATCTAGGAGTTCCAGATCATGATTTGGATAATTCAGCTCTTGGATTCTTAATTTTTGAGAAGTAAAGGCGACTGGTCTGCCTTCTTGGTTTAAGACTCCTCCTATAGCAAGACCGCCGGCATCTGTTACTACTTCAAACTCTTGAGTGAAGTCATGAAGTTTGAGTACATGGGCTGATGTGAGATTTTGTTTTAGTTTGAGAAAACAATCCTCCTGTTCTTTTTCCCATGTAAGTTTGGCTGTCTTTTTAAGTAGCTGCGTCAAGGGTGCGACAATGACTGCATAATCGTTTTAAGTAGCTCTGTCAAGGGTGCGATAATGACATAAGTTTGGCTATCTTTTTAAGTAGCTGCGTCAAGGGTGCGACAATGACATAAGTTTGGCTGTCTTTTTAAGTAGTTGCGTCAAGGGTGCGACAATGACTGCATAATCTTTGACGAAGATTCTATACCATCCTGTAATGCCCAAAAATCCTCGAATCTCACTGACCGTTTTGTGTTGTGGCCAATCTATTATATCCTTAATCTTTGCGAGATCTACTGAAATTCCTTCAGGGTTTATTATAAAACCAAAATAACTAACTTCGGGCGTGAAAAACACACATTTACTCATCTTGGCATATAACTGATGTTGGCGTAGAAGATGAAGTACTTTACGTACATGGCCTTCATGCTCTTTTCATCCTTGGAATGTGCCACGATATCATCGAAAAAAAACCAATACAAAATCATCCAGATATTCTCTGAATATATCTTGCATGAGACGGTTAAAAGTAGCCGGAGCATTCGTAAGACCAAAAGGAATCACGATAAACTCATAATGCCCATACCGGGTGTTGAAAGCAGTTTTTGTAAATATCTGCCTCCTTAATCCGGATTTGATGGTAACCTGATTTGAGATCAATTTTTGTGAATACCTTGGTTCCATGTAATCTATCAAGCAATTGGTTCCATGTAATCTATCAAGCAATTCATTGATGCGAGGAATAGGATACTTATTCTTTACCGATACCTGGTTAAGTCCCCTATAATCAATGCAGAGATGTAAAGATCCATCCTTCTTTTTTTGAAATAGAATAGGCTCTCCCCAAGGTGAAATGCTTGGTCTTATGAATCCTTGTTCAATAAGCTGACAAAGCTGTTCTTTTAATTCAATAGCATCAAGGAGGGACACTTTGTAGGGTCTTTTTGAAATTGGTTCACTACCTGGAAAGGTTTCTATTTCGTGGTCTATATCCCTTGGAGGAGGTAAATTTGAGAGATCTTCCGGAAATATATTTAAAATTTCATTAAGCCATTCTGGAGTTGTGTTGTCCCTTGAATCATCTGCCTTATTAAGTTTTACTACAAAGATCTGTTGCCCCTTGCGTAACCCCTTCAGAAGTCGACTAGCCTTAACTAAATGAGCCTTAGGCTTCCCATTTGATCCTTGTACTAATGTTTCTTCACCTAAGTGATTTTTGAAGGTTAAGTTCCCTTGAGCACAATGAATTTGGGCTTGATTTTTGATTAACCAATCCATTCCTAGAATACCATCATAGATTCCTACTGGTAGAGTCCGAAAGTAAGATGAAGTAAGGGTCCCTCCTAGTTCAAACTCAACTTCCCCAGCTGTAAATTGAGATAGAACCTCTTTCCCATTTGCTAGTTCTACCACTAATTTCTTGGTGGGATATTGGTTCAATTTAAGTTTCCTTAAACATTTAGGGGAGAGAAAAGAGTGTGTGTTGCCACAATCTATAAGTAGTTCAAAATTTTCACCTTCTTTGCTTGCAGTGGTTTGGATGATAGCATACTATTGCCGAGCTCCAACGTTATCAATGGAGGCAAAAAGAGTATCTCTTTCATCTTCCTCATCTAGCAAGGTAGGCTCTCCTACTGCAGCATAAGCTCTGGCTCCTCTACCTCTTCCTCTTCCTCTTCCTCTACCTCGTCCTCTATTTCCTCTACCTCTTTGATTATTTCCTTGTCCTATCTGAGTCCGAGGAGTGGTTCCGGCAACAACTCTGGGATTTTTCCCCTTGGGGCATTGACTCCTGTAGTGTTCCATTCTATTGCATCCATAGCATCTGATGTTTGGAAAAGTCTGCTCTATAGTGGCTGCAGCTGACACTGTCTTTCGTTGATTTCCTTGGTTGTAAGTTCCCCTTGCTCTTCCTCTAAAATTATTGTAGTTGTAATAGCTCCTTGCAGGGGGGTTTCCTTCAGCTACAAGTGGTTTAGCTCTTAGAAGAGCATCTTGAATAGATATGGGTCTCATAGCTTCCAAGCGGGTACTTAAAGGTTTATTTAGACCTTGACAAAAATGAGCAATCTGTTGTTCCATAGTCATTGGTGGTGTATAACGTCGTAAAGACACATATTTGGTGTAGTACTCTTCCAAAGTAAGGCCTAACTGTTTGAGGGAAAAGAATTCATTCATTTTAATAGCTTGGTGAGTTGGAGGAAGATATATTTCCTTCACTTCCTGCTTCCAGGAGGGAATATGGAAGGGTTATCTCTACAATATTGTTTCCACCATAGTTTTGCATCTTCGGTGAGTCGAAACATTCCTAACATTGCCCGATTTTCCGAAGCAATTCTTGCTGCCAAGAAATAATCATCCATGGCATCGAGCCATGCTTCGGCATCATGTTCTAAGTTGGTTCCCTCTCCCTTGAAAGTTGGGAGTTGAACTTGTTTTAACAGTAGTTTCTTTTCCTGGGTGGGAGTGTAGAGGCTTTTTGCATTTCCTTGAGTTTGTAATTAATGAAAATCTTTTAGTGATAAAACTACTTTTGTTTTGTCATGCAAGTTTTCTACTCTATATACTTTTAAAATTTTGAATGAAAACAGAAATCCAACAATCACTATCACCATCTTAATTAAACTACACAAAGCATGTCATAAAACCATGGTATATACAAGAGTTAATACAACACTGACTCATACTATGTACAAGATGGACTCATACTATGTACAAGATGTACTCATGCTATATACAAGATGGACTCATACTATATACAAAATGGACTCATGCTATATACAATGTGTAACTCTCTATATCAAAATCCTCTTCACCACCACTGGTGGGTCTAACAGGGGATCAAAAAATATGACATCTTTTGGTCCCCTAAATTCTGGGCCTACCCTCATGGGCCTGATCCTACTTGGGTATATTAATTTGGCTACCTAATCATATACCTGTTGATTGTGACACTTCTACACCATCTATAATAATGGTATGATCTGGATCTTCAGTCCCACTCAAAAAGAAAACTTCGATGGTCCGAAGTGTTTTTGCCCACTTGAGTCTTTTCAGATTGAGTGCCAACCCTTCTACCTGTCCCGCATCAATCAAGAAAATTCTGCCAAACTGTGACGAGCTGATTCCCCATGTAGGAGGAGGACGAGCTGATTCCCCATGTAGAACATTACATCTAATAATTGCATGATGCTCTTGCAAAATACAAAGTTATTGGAGTTGCAAGCAGCCTCGAACATAATGTTGAAAATCACAAACTTTTGGTAAGCTTGGTAGATATTTTCCTGTATTGATAGGGAAATTCTCATTTCGCAATATACCATAATTAAAAATGCAATATAACATTGTGCCTATTTTTTTTTACTTTTACCCTCCTAAGGTTAGGACCTTATTAAACCAGGCTCTGATACCACTTGTAAGGTCCCCAAACCCGCCTACACCAATAACGGGATGGGACCATTGACAGGTCTCTAGGCGTACTAAAGTCAGAGTCCTTAAACAAGAAAAATTCCAGGGAATTCACCCTTACCATTGACAATGGTTTAGGTTTATAGCCCTAGAAACGGGAGCACTAAAAAAAATTTATTTCGGCCCTATAACTTCATCATTCAGATTATGATTTCCTTAGCCAACGCTTTTTTCCCCCTAACATATGTGAGGGCACAGCCGTTGGTGGATTCCTTGTCCAAGTGAAGAAGTTTCTAAACGTTTTAGTGCGCGTGAATGGATAGTTACTTGGGTAATCAGGTCCACCCGACCATGGTTGACAACCTTAGTCAATCCCCACTTACCACCCCGCACTCATACATGATTTCTGTGTTGTTTAATTACTACCACATTCTTTTCACACTTAAAACAATGATTCCTTTAAACTTTCACAACTAAATTTCATCAAGACAACCTTTGAAAACAGTATTGAAGACATCCTTTCAGCAAAAAAACATCTTTAGACTTAAGACAAGGTATTGTCATTCTGAAGTATCTCACCAGTACTAGCTTGTCTCAAGACCACCTATAGAGGGATGGAAAAACGACACCCATTCCTTATTTATAAAACCGGGGTGGAAAAAGCCATCACCCAAAGTCCGGGCGCCCATACAACCGGGTGGTTCCTCTAGCATAAACTTGAAATCTTAAGTAATATCCACAAACAAAAAAAAGCATGGGGTAAAGACTCTATGCACGCTGAGGAAACCAACTCATTCATGGCAGAATCGCCATCATTACTCATTACCTGGAGTAAAATATTTCCAAGGAATCAGAAGTGTCTTGAGACAAGCTGTCTTTAGGATGGTCAAACATTTCTTTCCTAGGTCAATCAGTCATAACCCAATCATTTCTTTCCTATTTACAATCATTGCTCATTGGTTTCATGGAGGTTACGTTCCATTTACAGCCAGTTTATCCTTCCTAACCTTACGTATGCAATGCTAACTTAAAAATGAACTTTAAAAGATTTTAAGTGAATCAAAATAGAAATCCACCTGGGACTGCTCGTCCATGTGCTGCTGGCCTGGAGCCTGTAGACTTTCCTCCGTTGGCCTATGGCTAAGCCCAGCCTCATGGTCATTAGTGGATTTATTTCTTTTGTTGCTAATATCCTCTCCCTCGGTAAGAGGATTTCCTCTGGTTCTTTTTGGAGCCATGTCGGCAGCCGTTTAATTTAACCAACTAGAGCTTAATCTCTAGTGATTTTTGTGTAGCGATCTCTCTAGATGAGAGAGAGTGTGTCAAGGGTCCGAGTCTAAATTTTTATGAAGGAAAGGGGGTCTTTTTATAGTTTTTCTGTGGGCCCCGGGCTGTTGCTGGTAGGTTTTGACACCTCAAGCACATCCCCAGCTTCAAGGTAGCGCCATTTGCTGCTATTTCTGTCTCTTGCAGGTGCCCCATAGCTCCACACTGCCCCCTCAGGTTCCAGAATCGATTTTGGTTGATTTTACTGATTTTTAATGATGAAAATTGGAATATCAGTTAATTCTGAACCTTAGGATAAGAGAGTCTTACTAAAACCATCCAATTTTTATTAACTAATTGAATTCCTAGTGTAACCTTTCAGGGCCCGTAACTTTTCCAGATTTTATCGGATTCTGATTCTGAAAATTACTAACCATAGTAAAGCTCTGGTTATGATTCCAAAAATACCAATATCAGCCATGATTGAATCATTCAACAGTGGTTTTCAAGTTAATTTTGCAAGCTTTGTACAATTTTTAAGGTTTCAGAAATTGGAAACCTTACAATGGCTAAATGTCTCCTCATAATCAATCTCATAATTTTGTGCATACCCTTTGGCCACAAGCCTTGCCTTGTACAACTCACACTACTGCAATCAACATTATGATTTATGTTGTAAACCCGCTTACATCTAGTTGCCTTCTTTTACTCTGGTAATGGCACCAACTCCAATGTTCCAATTGCATCAAGGATAGCCATGATCTCTTCATACATAGATTTCTACCATTTTTCATCTTTAACAACATCCTCAAAATGCATGCGTTCTACCTTCTATGTAATCTTCACCTTATATGCACAATGGCAAGCCACGTAACTGTCATAAGTCAATCTCTCCATTTCTTACACTCTTTTAGATGTGTGTGATATAGAATTACTTGCAAGTGCCTTGTTCTCTACTTGCACCTAGATTCTTCATAGAGGGTATGCCAAATTCCTCATCTAAACTCTACTTAGAACCACTTCTATCACCATCATCATGACCACTAGTAAAATTTGGTAGCTTAGGGGCATCATCAACCTTTTCCTTCCCTTTTCTGGATACATTTGAAGAGTTATTAGGACTCACTCTTTTACACAACCTTTCACTCCATGGATTCTCACCATATCTACACTAGGTGAACCTTGTGGACCACTCAAAAATTGTGAATGTGCGAATGGGAACATATATTTTTAATAGCCACATTATCTCTTACATCAACCCCTGAATCATCTTTCACATCAGTATAACAACTTGCCATTTTATAAAAAACAACATCTTTGCTCACCATCACTTTACCTCTAATAGGATTGCAACACTTGTACTTTTTTTATTCAAAGGAATAGTCAATGAGCACACAATTTTCTACTTTTGGGTCAAGATTACTTCTTAGCTCACCTGGCACATGCAAATAAGCAATACATACGAGCACTTTAAAATCTAATACATTCGGTTTTTCACACAAACGTTCTCTTTTTGTAGGGGTCATGTTCATAATGTAAACATCTATAACAACAGTCTCATCCCAATAACAATGACTCACATGCATGTTTTTCTCATTCATAATGCTCTAGCAACGTTTACAGTGTGCATGTTTTTTCACTCAGCAACACCATTTTGTCCTGCATGAAAATTGCCTCTAAATTTCATGCTTTTTCAAAAAACCATTGAATTTATTGGAGAAATTTTCTCCCCCTCCATCTGACCTCAAACACTCTACATGTTTTCTAGTCCGTTTTTCAACCATAATCTTGGAGTTTTGAAAGTGCATAAACACCTCACTTTTTTGTGCCATGAAATAGACCCATAACTTCCTTGTATGGTCATCAATGAATCTCACATAATACCTATATTCACCCATAGGTGCAGTCTTTGCTAATTACCATACATCACTAAATCAAATGCATTCTTGCTTGCATGCTTATCATGAGGAAAGGATGATTTTGCCTGCTCTCGAAAGTGAAAAAATTTGTAAACTTTCTACATTTTTGTAACTTTAAATGTTAGCAAACTTGTAACCATATCTTTAGTTTACATCATCTTCAATCTTTGCAAATTTACATGACCAATATGTTTGTGCCAAATCTCAATATCTGCAACAACTCCTGCACCTTGTGCAAACATGGCAGCATTCACCTTGAGTACATTCACATCAAAAGTAAGCATTCTTCCCACTTTATTTTCTTGTGCAACCAACCTTCCATTCTTCTTTTGGTCTTCAACAAAGAGACTATAAGAGTTAAACCTGACCTACAAGCCCTATTCAACAAACAAGAACCAGATTCTTCATGATATTGGGTACATGAAGTGCAACCGTCAGATACTTTACTTTATCATTTGTCATTCTACATAACCAAGAGTTTGTAAAGTCAACATTTACTTAAACCACTAACCATGACTAGTCATGTGATTTGATGCATCGGAAACTACATACCAACCACTATGACTAGATTTTACCACATTTGCAGACATAGTATTTAGCATTTGATGCACCATAAATAGCCTCTCATGCTCATCTACATTCCTACTAGTGGTTGCATCATTATTTTTTTGCCTCCTATCTGTACAATCACTTTCAAAGTGACCATGCCTTCCACAACCCTCACATATTACATTTTCATGTTGACTTGTATTGTTATGCTACGCATTTCCACAACCTCTTGGACTCCCTCTGGCTCTAAAGTTTCCTCAACCATGTATATTATATCTCTAGTTGCTATGTTGCTATTGTGCTTGGTGGTTTCCTCTTCCTCAACTTCCTCCATGACATATACCACGACCTCCTCTTCCTTGTTGTTGACAAGGACTTGTATAAAATTATTTTTACCTTGTGTAGTGGATTCTTACTCAAGTTCCTTCTCTTCCACAGTCATTAAAGGCACCAAATCTATAAATGAGGAAATGATATAGATAACATTCTTAAAATGTTTGTACTCTAGATCCAAACCTGACACCCATACTTTCACTTTATGATCATCATCAATTGTAACACCAAATGATGCAAGTGACACACATCTATTCTTTATTTCAAATGAAGAGTCATTCATAGATAAATTTTTCTTATGAAATGTATTCATCTACGTCTTCAACTGTAGCTTCCAGTGATAGTAAGGTGTCCCAAACCTCCTTAGGGGTGTGAGAATCTTGTATGTGCCCAATCATACTGTCCTGCACACTCACAAAAATCTAACATGGCCTTTTGAGCTGCATTGTTCCAAACTTTAAACATTTTTATCTGGGAAGCACTTACACCTTCCTCTGGTAATGTTCGTGTTGTATCATGCTCTCCATCAATGTACTCCCAATAACCTTTACCCATAAGGAAATTGGCCGTTTTGAACTTCCAATCATGGGAATTTTTCTTGTCTAGCTTCTCACTCACAATCTAGTTAAGTCCATCATTGTTGGACGATATGTTTTCAACCCTTCACCAAGTCTCTAAGCAGCCTACTAAAAGTAGTCATTTACCACCTATAACCACAATATCTCTACATACACCTACTTCACAATAAAATATAGTATTTGTGAACATTAGAGCCAAACAAAAGCCTTCTGCACCACCAAAATATAGATGTGTAGGATTCCAAAACTGAGCATTTCTACTATTGAATTCCATCTTCCACTGACTCGCTTGGTATTGACCCATTTCTTCGCGGTAGTGAGCCATTATAAAGAAAAACTAGACAACTGCCGCAAAGACATGGGTCAATACCGAGCGAGTAGTACCACTATCCAATTCCATAAGCCACTGTCTTGCTTGGTATTGACCCATGTCTCGATAGAGACCCATTTAATGAACCAAACGTGACTTTTAAAGAGCATGAGAATTACCACAAAGCAACATTGATGACCTCATTCGTTGCGTTGGAGTTGGTGAAAATGCACATGCACAAGAAGTCTTGATGATCGAGGTTGAAAATGCAGGCCTCCTCTGACCTTCCAGGCAGCAGTATCTGTACATGCAGAGGCGCTGAGCTGAAAAGAACTCTCAACTCCTCTTCATTCTCTTCGTTGATTTGCTCTAAAATAATTGACTCATCTGATACGTTGGATGGCCCTTGTGATGCAGAGCCTTGCCCTTGCCTTTCTTGAGCTAGCTCCCTGCCTCCGGCTTCTCCCTAACAATCGTAGGTTCCTCCCTAACAGGCACAGGCTCCGGATCATTTTCCTTCAATATTGGTTCCTCCATGAATGCCTCAGGTCCACCCTGGCCTGCTCTTGCCCCTCATCATCCCTTACTGGCTGCGGATCCTCCATGAATTGCTCATTTTGGTGTCTAGCTGGCTCCTCAATAACTGTCTCTGTTTCTTCCATGAATGCTTCGGGGTCCACTCTGGCTTGCTCATGCCCCTCTGTGGCTATCTTAGCCTGCCCATCTGTGTCATTTATCTCGACCCGTGATCGGGTCCTTTTGCTATTTGTTTCAGCCCTAGACGGCTTTGTCTGTCGTGCACGAGGATGGAGAAAGGGATTGTTGAAAATATCCATGGTTCTACTATCCTGGATAGGAACTGGATGAATCAGCCCATCGTAGAGAAAATGTAGCCTCCAAAGAGTATCAAAATCCCACAGCATGATAGTAACGTGGTGTGCATGGGCAGCCACGATATATCCATCGCTGAAGAATTCAATGAGGTACTCTTTGGCAATTTCTTGAAGGCAGAGTAGTGCACTGCTGGCCCATCGCATGCCGACTCTCCACTGCTCGCTAATCTCCCCTCACTACTCCTGGAAAGGGAGACGTGGAATAGTAGGTTGAATGTGTCGTTCTATCCTGCGCAGCTCTTGTAGTACACCTCTGTGCGCCTCATATCGCCGTCTTCTTGCTTGAGCATTCAAAGATTCACGTGTTGCCCTCCTAGCCGTGGCCTTTACACAAGGCATCTATACAAATAGCATAACACAAAAATACAATTCATTTGTCAGCACAAGGGACTTCAGATTTCAGAAAAGGTCAGTACTAAGCAAACAGGTGCATCGGAAAGAGTTTGCCTTCCCTTATTTGCTCGGTAGTGACCTCAAAAAATAGTAATAGCAGACATGACTTATATTTTCTGAGGTCAGTACCAAGCGAATAGGTGCATCAGAAAGAGTTTTCCTTCCCTTGCTCGCTCGGTAGTGACCTCAGAAAATAGTAATAGCAGACCTGACTTATATTTTCTGAGACCCAAGCGAACAGGTGCATCGAAAAGAGTTTTCCTTCCCTTATTCGCTCGATAGTGACCTCAGAAAATAGTAATAGTAGACATGACTTATATTTTCTGAGGTCAGTACCAAGCGAACAGGTGCATCGGAAAGAGTTTTCCTTCCCTTGTTCGCTCGGTAGTGACCTCAAAAAATAGTAATAGAAGACATGACTTATATTTTCTGAGGTCAGTACCAAGGGAACAGGTGCATCAGAAAGAGTTTTCCTTCCCTTATTCGCTCGTTAGTGACCTCAGAAAATAGTAATAGCAGACATCACTTATATTTTCTGAGGTCAGTACCAAGCGAACAGGTGCATCAAAAAGAGTTTTCCTTCCCTTATTCGCTCGGTAGTGACCTCAGAAAATAGTAATAGCACACATCACTTATATTTTATGAGGTCAGTACCAAGTGAACACGTTTGCATCCCCTGCAACAAAATACCTTAGTCGCTTGGTAATGACCTCAGAAAAGTGTAATAGCAAGTGAACAGGTTTGCATCCCCTGCAACAAAATACCAATGTGAAGGAGACGTTTAAGTCCATGCGGTCCTAACTGTCATATCGTTCCCTCCCATCACCTCCCCTAATCTATGGGGTGGTACCATTGCTTCTCTCTCCCACGTCTACCTCTCATGAAACCGCATGGCGGTACCACCCCTCACAGACCACTCAAAAGCCAGAACCTAGGCTCTGCTTTTTAGGCATGTCCATCTAGTCTATTTAACCATCAATTTTTTCAGAACCTCCCTTAGGGTTTCGCAGAACAACTAGAAGAAGCTTAGGATAGTGGTGATGCCTTTCCAAGGTATACTCCCGCAGCGTCACAACAGGACCACATTGGCCCTCCCCCGATGTTACCCCAATGTTCTCGACCGACACAGCCGTGGCTGGTGTCAGCACGGAAGTCAATTCTCGAGGTAAGCCGCTGGTAATTCTTTTCTTTCTGCTCCCAATTTCCAAGCTCCTAGTTTGAAGAGCTTATTTGCTAAATGCTCTGTGCAGGATGCTATCCTAAAGCTGGAACAAATGCTAATTGCCAGGCATAGGGTCTCAATCCTTAAAGACTCTCTGGAAGCAAGAAGGCCTGAAGACCTACAGCGATTGCTTGCCAAGAATGGCTCTGTAGAGGCTATCTATAATTGGCTAGAGGAGATGAAGGATGAAGTGCTTGAGCTAGCCAGTAAATATGAGGAAGCCATTAAATTTTCCAATAGGCTTCAAGAAGAGATAGTCTGGCTGTGAAGGAAAAGGACTACATGGTTATTGCGAACCCTAAACCCCCGGAAATTAGTAGGCCACTCTTTGTAAAGTTTGAAACTTAGCCTTTGCGCTTGTCCCTAGTGTTTTCTAACTCAAAACCCGGTGTTAAGTTGTAATTTTGTTTCTCCCTTATAAATTTAAAACGTATATTTGGTAAAAAAAACCCTAAACCCACAACAAAAAGGGTTTGCCTTCCCCTTATTTGCTCAATATTGACCTCTGTACTAGCAGACATCACTTAACTTTTTCGAGGTCAGTAACAGGCAAACAGGGGCATCGAACTAAGTGGCCTTCCCTTATTTGCTTGGTTCTGACCAAGGAAAAGTGTAAAAGAAAACATCCTATGGTAAAAAAAACCCTAAACCCACAACAAACAAGGTTTGCCTTCCCCTTATTTGCTCAATATTGACCTCTGTACTAGCAGACATCACTTACCTTTTTCGAGGTCAGTACCAGGCAAACAGGGGCATCGAACTAAGTGGCCTTCCCTTATTCGCTTGGTACTGACCAAGGAAAAGTGTAAAAGCAAACATCCTATGGTAAAGACGATGGTCAGTAACAAGTGAATAGGTGCAGCAAACAGGGTTTACCTTCCCTTATTTGCCTGGTACTAACTACACAAAATACAAGTGCACAAAAGGGTACTAAGTAGCATACCTCTTCACTATGTGTAGAGTTCTGCGTCACTAAAGCATTGAGAACAGGAGTAAGAGAAGGATGCATGAGAGTAAGAGGTGATGCACAAAAAGAGTTGGGATGGTTTGCTTACCGCGTAGTGTCGATGGGGGTAGAGTTAATTAGAATGATGCGCAGTAGAGGACGCGAAAAGAGGCAAAATAGTTGAAATGTTTGGCGGGGGTACTGCCTCTAAACTTAGAATGCTTACGTCAGGGAGTGTGACAACTTCACTTATGCGCGAGATTGTGGTTGGTAAATCGTACTGCATGGGAGTCTGAGACCATTTATTTTATTGTTTTTCCTTGTGAGCACAACCCACGTGCCTTTTTGAGTGACTGTTTAGGTCAAATAGATGCCAATTGCCCTTGCAGTCGTCATCTCCATCTCCAAGTGGAACAAACAGATCGCCGTTGCCTTTGCCTTTTTTGCACTCTTCCCCTTGGCCAACTCTCATGATCCTACCTTTAGAGTCAAACACCGATCGCCCTTGCAGTCGCCATCTCCATCTCCAAGTAGAACAAACATATCGCCATTGCCTTTGCATTTTTTGCGCTCTTCCCCTTGGCCACCTCTCGTGATCCTGCGTTGAAAGTCAGATGCCGATTGCCCTTGCAGTCGCCATCTCCATGTCCAAGTAGAGCAAACAATCGCCGTTGCCTTTGCATTTTCTGCGCTCTTCCCCTTGGCCACCTCTCGTGATCCTGCGTTGAGCGACCTCCACTGGGTCGAGTCCTTTGCTGCTGTGTCGCCATCGCCATCGCCATCGCCACCTTCTGGTTCTTGCTGTCAGTGGCCTACGACATCACCATCCAACTCGGCGCCATTAGATATTGCAGAGACAGGCTCTTTCTCCCTGCCTCTCTCCCCTTTCTGTGTGTTGTTAATTGTGTGCGCACTGAAGCCACTGCGTTAGGGTAAAATTAGAAGTCTCAAACCGCATGGTTGGAATAATTACTCCTTATGTGACCGTGCCTGAGTTTGGGCATAGTGAGTGAGTAGGCCTATAAATATATCACTGATAACATTAAAAGCTCTGTTCTTATCCACCTGTTCCGAATGCTTGGGTCACAGGATGGAACCAAGCGAATAGGGCCCTTTGGAGATTCTTGGGCCCCTATTCACTCGGTTCTGACTCAAGTGACATAACCTCTTATGACATTAGCGCACGGGACAAAACCAAGCAAATAGGGCCCTTCGAAGATTCTTAGGGCCCCTACTCGCTTGGTTCTGACTCAACTGACATCACCTCTTATGACATTAGCGCACAAGACATAACCAAGCGAATAGAGATCTTGAGGGGTACTCGAGGCCCAATATTCGCTTGGTTATGATACCAAATAGTTTTGGCTTGCTTTTTCTTTCAATCATGGGGATCATAGTATTGGAGATAGACGTGAGCGAGGATAGACATGAGGAAAAACTATTCACGTTCTTATACAACGCCCCTGCTCATCACCGTGCACCAGAACTATCAGGAATGTTTAATGCAGAGTTTTCTATACAGAGGATTATAGATTTCTCATTTGAGTACCTACAAACCCATTTGCAACAGTATGAGGCAGTCACTTGTGACAATTCCATGACAGTTGATGGCATGAGATATGTGCACCCAGCCGACCTTGACCCTGACAAGAGTGCTTCAAGGAGACTGAATCGCTGTCTAGAAAAGTGTCCCTCCAATGTACTGCTGGTACAAGACAGGTGTATGAAGCACTTCAAAAAGTGTCTCTTAGTGGAATTCTACCACATGTTTTTCTGTTACTTATACTTGCATACAGATGGTGAGTCAGAGACTTCCCAGTCTCAACAACTTTCGGTAGTTGTCCATTGGTGCCGGAGGAAGAGGTAGAGGATGTGGAGGTGCAGTTCGACCCAGAAGAAGAGCGGGTAGAGGTACTAAAGGAAACATTTGATGCGGGCTTAACTCTTGTTTCTCTTGAGGATGCAGCAATAGGGTGCAAGCAAGAAAGTCCAAGTAGGGAAGTGACTTTGCCTATGAATTGTGCTCCCAGCTTTGCTATGGCGGGTGACACCCACTATGTTCTTCTCACAGATATCATGGATGAGCTCAATATACAGGAGGACTACTGCCTAGCTGCAATTGTGAATTCTTGTGAGGCAGACATGGGGTTTGTGGATGATGATGGAGTGGACCAACATCTTATTGCTGACACAGCTGTCCGCGACTCATAGTTCACTTTAGGGTGGCAACTGATCAAAGATGCATTCAATGAAGCGAATTCTGGAGAGGCCAATTTGCCAACAGATGAGCAATTTGAATCGACAACAAAACAACTCGGCTTGGAAAACATGGGTAGGCCCGTGGCACCCAGAGATCAGGTAATGAATAGTCAGTCTATTCACTTGTGGGGGAGGTCGATGCTGGAAATGGACGAGAATCACATGGTAACTTTTGTCATGCATTTAGATGGTATTGGAGATGGCCCAGGGATAAAATATCATGATCATTTTTTTTGTTGACAGGTGCTAGTGTATGACGATAGTTTCCTTAGAAGAGCGGGAGGCTCACGGCAAGGGCTTGTCACTGGAGTCCAAGGCAAGGATGCGGCGTTGTCTTACTACATCGGGCATTTCAACCACAAAAAGGTTTGTAGAAACAATTCAAGTTCTTGGCAATTGTACTCATCTCACTTACGGCCCATAAATTCATTACAATTTTTATGTAGATCATAATATACCACAAGGAATACTCCGATGACAATGCAAAGTTCCCACTGTTTGCAATGAAAGTTATTACAAGATTGAGTGGTGGGCACCCCCTCCCACTAAACGTAGAAAGAATAATTCTGATTGAGAAACAGTTTTCTCTACGCGTATTTGGCATTGGGTATGGGTGCCAAGCACTCAGAGCCCCCTATTTCATGTCCTACACAGCTCAGGCTCTGGATGCAGGGGTTGAAGACCCAGAAATCTTAGATCCATACAACAAGCGGCTGAACTGAGGGAAAGAAGATGCATGATTCCTATGGGGATGCTGCCATCAACAGAGGAACTAGCTCGTCTACAGAGCTTGCACATCGAAGAGATACAAAGTGAGGAAGAAGGAGGTGCATCGAAGAGGATAAAAATGACGGGCTCACGTCCATCTTCTTCCGCTCTTGACTCGTGACCGTCGCCACCTCGCATGGCGCTCCGCCACATTTGAAGCTCCCCAAGCCATCTGTTTCTTCTCTTTGCGGATGTGTTGTAAAGACCCTGTAATTTCTGAACTCTTAAGAAGTTCCTTCTACCTTGCTTTATGAATTAGTTGTCTATAAGTCCATTGGTGTAACTCTAATAGGCTATTGGCCTTATCTTTTCCTCTCCCATGTCTAGTGTGCTTAAAATAACCTGTTCTTGCCATGTAGTGGATTTTTTCCATGCCTTGTGTGGACCATATTGATAGTGAGTTGTTTGTCTTGGCAAAATATGGACCATGGTTGAACAGTATGTGCTGCATTGAAATAAAACAAAATGGTCAGTAGAGTACAATTTAAAATTTTATTTTGTATATGTAGAATGCCAACCCACCATGTAATGTGTGATATGTTGCCCACCCCACCCTGTAAGGTAAGCCTTTTTCCAATCCAGCAAGGCTGCTTGAAATGATGTGAGCTTATTTTGGTCCCAAGAATGCTGCTCAACGTAATGGAAAATTTTATCTAGTGATTTCCTCACGTTCGCCTTGTGATTCTGAATTGCCCCACCACCAACATTGTCTTTAACCACTTTATGTAACTGTTTCCATTTGTTGAACAGGTTTCTCCTTTCTTCTCTATTTGAATCTTTGAGGCTAAACCCAAGAAACCTTCTTGCCTTCACTCCTCCTATCGATGCTTTCCTCGGTACCTTGTACCGACTTTGAGACATCTTAGGGTCCTCTTCGAATTTTGACATTGCCTCCATGCAAACCAATGTCTAAGAGCACTCCCTCTAATGCTTTGATCACTCTTTTCGACTCACTCTCTGGCTTTAATGTCCATGCAAAATATATGTACAAATGAACCACCTTTTCAATTATTCAACAGAGTGCATGAAGTGTATAGATGTGAACTCTACTCAGAGGAATATCAAGCACTGGTTTAAAAGTCTAATCTTGAAGATGTCTGTTGGGAGCTCTATTCCATTGCACATTCTCAAGAGATTGTGCATCAGCCATGCAATATAAGCATGAATTTGCCACAACTTCTTCGTGTGTTATGTTGTACATACACTTAAGAGTCTTTAAGTCACCTGCCATGTGGCATTCCACTTTGTAGTCACCAAATCCTTCCACTGAAAGAATGGCTCCGTTTCTTTGCTCACTGATGATAGAAGGAATTTGGGTTTGACTAAAAACCCAATCAAGGATTTCAAAATTTTCCTTATTAACCTATAGCGAAAAACAAAAACACAAAATCAACAACCAAATAATCAATATTTTTGTTATCATAGAGTGAACGAAGTATAGCTAAAATGATCCTAGAGTTAGAATGTTGTTTTCGGATTGCATGTTGAAGTATCGTGGATCCTCTTTCGTTATTGATGGATCCAGAGCTCTGTTCATGAGGGTAATGGTGACTCTCTCCAGCTTCTTGTTCTTCAGGACCTCGCACTCGTCTAGATTCAAAACAAACTTGAGAACCCCACCGCACTCCTCTCGCGACTGATGTCAAAGAAGTGAACTGCATACCTTTGCAATGCTTCAAGATCAACGAAGAGTTTGTTGTGCTCGTTAAATTGTACCTCTCTGCCACCCTTGCCTAAGAACGTTGCTTCAATATGGAATGGTGACTCAAGTTTCTCAAACACCTCATCGTTTATGTGCCGGCAAGCAGCCTTTACATGTGATGGCTTTGGCAGCAATGATCCTCTCTGTAGTTTATTTTGAGACCTTTTAGCTAATGCTTTGAAGAGTGCCCTGTATCCCATCTATGAGATGCCACTCTCATCAAGTATTGCTTGCACTTCCATTGGTTCCAGCTAATTCTCGTTCATGAAGGAGGTAAGTAGCCTCCCTTTCAACTTACAAAATTTTTTCTGAGTTATCATCTCTTCAACTACTTCTTTTGGAACTAGACGGTTGTAATGCACTCTAGCATTGAAGCCTGCACTGTTTGAGTTTGGATGCAGTAAATACCTGCCAAAAATGTACCATGCGTTATGATCATGTATAGGAAAGTGTATCCATTTCTTAATGAAGCACATTAAAGAAACAAACTTCGAGTTACCTTAAAGCTCATATTCGTTTTTTCAGGCCACCACTACCAACCTTCATGTTCTCAATGTTGCACATATCTCGTTTTCTTTTCCGACTACCAAGCACGGTGTCTTTCTCTCGCAAACTTGTGATCTTCTTCTCAAGGCCTTGGATTGTCTCTCTGTTTGATGAACACTTTTGAGAGCATGCTTCATTAAGTTTCTTGAGCTGCATGTTCTTCATCGCCAGAAAGTTTCTTTGCCTTTTTGCATTCAATCCTCTCATTTCCAAATGTTCGGTGTATCCCAATAGCCCATCCTTGCCATCGCCTATGAAATGTAAGAGGTTAGTGATATTAGCAAAGGGAGGTGGCGTATTTGTCGTAGGATCCTTTGGATAAATAGACCCATCGGTACACAAATCCAAATGATGTTCTTTGTTTGTCCTTCTGAGTTCTTTCTCCCGTTGAGATAAGAAAGACTCCCTCCCACGTTTCTGCAACAGTGCGTACTCTTGCAATACATCAACATGAAGATGATGTGTGTTCTTTCTTTGGGTAAGTGTTAAAGATGAAGGGGCTGAGGATTGCAAGTTTAAATTAGTGTTTTCATCAGGTAAAGAAGCGTTCTCCATTCCTAGAGTTGATAGAGAAAAAGACGGAGACTCAAAACTCATGAAATATCTCAAGTTTTGGGAGGGAAGGCCATATTCTCAAGTTTAGAGTTGATAGAGTTTGTGTGGCTTATGTTTCTGGAGGAAACGCTTGTAACTTGGCATTTCAAATCATTAGTCATATGGTTAGTTGGATTCTTGACAAGAGAATGAAGGATAAGAATGATAAAGACGGCGGCTACCTACCAAAGAATGTCATTTTGGCTTTTTGTTGCGCAGAAAATTATCACATAAAATGCACAATTTAACATTTTCATTTTCTCTCTCTAAGCCGACGTGGCACTTCTTACAGGGCTCAAAAGTGAGTCCAACTTTCTCCTAATGGTTTTTTGAAACATCTCCTTTTGCCATTGAAGCAATCGAAGCAATGAGATCAAGGGTAAAGAAGCACATTGACTTATGAAAAAATGGTAGATTGTATCCTATAGACCCCATCACCAAATGCACCCCAACATTTTTCTACTACTCTTCATTGATGAGATTTGTAGGAGATGAAACAAAAGGTCTATTTAGGCTATACACAAAACCTTTTCATAGAAAGGGAAAGTTTTAAGATGGAGATCTATTTGCTACAACAATTCAAGAATTCTCTTAATCGTGAACTTCAAGAAAGCAAGGAGAAGGTAAAGAATCTATAATCATTTTACTGAATACAGCCAAAAGGAAGAGTACAGAGCTTCAACATGATAATTTGATTGTTCATACATTAAAGGGATATATTTGAGCTATTTAGCATATCAAACATTCTAAATCTCATGTTAGTTGTGAACTGGCACATCTCTAGCTTCCTAATTATGATACACAACTTTCTTTGATAAAGTTGAAACTCTTACTAATTAACTCTTGTAAATTACCTAGCTATTATTTAATTTATGTCCTTTATTAAATTGGCAAGGTAGAATTTTGGATTTGACTTTCACATTTGACCATATGCATGCTTCTTGATTATCTCAGCCTTTACTTTTATGATGTGTTGCACTTGTTCTTTCATGATTTTTTCACTTGTTTGCAGACACTTTCTCACCTTCATACACATCTTGTACCTCGGCGATCTAGCCTCACTTGTGGTGCCCGAGGATGTGCACCAATTTAGGAGGGCAAAAGTGTTATTAGATGCTAATGCACAATAGCTTGATTTCATTGAACCTCCTATTGAGCCATGTTTTGGTCAAACGGACAGTTGGATCCATGAAGGATGCTAGTGTAGAAAACATTAGTGTTCTTATGAAGATATCACCACTTTTGTTTTCAAGGACAAAAACACTTCTCCAAGGTAGGAGTAATGTTAGCCCTAAGGTAGCTCAAGGTAGTAGGCCAAGGGCCGGGATGCTCATGCAATTCAAGGGCCTATATTCAAGAGGGGAGTAATGTTAGCCCTAAGTCAAGGTAGTAGGCAAAGGGCCAGTATACTCATGCCCAAAGGTGGAAAATGACAATGCTATCCAGACTTGAAGATGAGCAATGCCAAAATGATTTGAGGAAACATTTTGAATCCGATTTAAACCACAAATTGACTGCATGGTGCAAAGTGCAAACTTGTGGGCTAACACTAACAGCAAGTTTGCATGCATCATCATTGGGATTTAGATTTTAGCTCTACTTTTGCGAGGGTGTCATTTTAAAAAACAGCACACATCATCATCTCTGCTACTACCATCACCCCGCGCAGCCCTCAGCAATGCTGAGCTCAAACGACTCTATCCTATGCCTGCTATCTCTGCCCTGCAACTTGTGTTACATTTAAGCATCTCCTGCTCACGCCTAGCAGTCCCCGAGAGCCAAATGTCTTCTTGGCCATTCACACTCTAGCTCCAACATATCAATCAATAGGTATGCTACTCTATCAGCATTAGTTAATACAACACTGTTTAATTCAAAGTTTTTAAAGCCTTTTCATTTTTGGCTTTAGCTCATTTGCCAAGAGGCCTTTCCTACATGCACCGAAATTCTTGTGACCAAAGATTAAGCTTCTTCAAAGCCATTCAAGGCTCTTTTTCCAATTCTTGGTTCATAGTCTTGAAGCCACTAGCCTAAGACACTTATGGCCTCATTCCCACAAAGGTTAAAACTTGTCACTAACGACACCAAGTGTCATTCTTGTCTGAGGGTTTCTTCTCATATTTTAGTGCCTGTATTGCTAAGTGGAGCTTCACACCACCTTGAAGAGGCAGAGAGATACTCCAAATGTCTACCTTGTTTATGCAAAACTTTCAAGGGTCCAATCACAAATATGTACGCTACACAAGTGCATCAAGGAACACATGTACACGAAAATTAGACACTGCCTTGCAATATCAAGGTAAGACCTTTCTCAGGAACACACATAGGAGCACATGCACGATGAGCACTACTTATGCAATGTATGTGTGTTTTACATCATTAGACATGAAGGTTGCATCCTCAATATTTTGAACTAGTGAAGAAGTACAACATCAAACCATGACCGTGGTGGTGGAACCAAGATGGTGTGGGTAACCAAGATAAAGATGAAGGTGGAGTAGAAGGAAGGACAACCAATGGCACTGACAGAGTCAAAGTTCTCTATTTTGCAATGAATTCATTTTGGGATCAGTTGTTGATTCTAGATTTGTCAACATTGTTCAAGGGGAGGCATTTATGAAATTTTTAGGCTCTTGGATTAGAGACTCACAGTGGTGACTTATGAATTTTGCAGGCTCTTGGACTAGAAACTTGTTGTGATAACTTATGACATTTTGCAAGCTCTTTGATAAGAAACTTGTGGAAACTCCTAGATTGGAGTGATATCTTTGTATTGTCTCCTCAATTGGAGATGTGTGTTCCTAGATTGGATGTGGCATCAAAGAGGCGTGGCATCGAAGAGGCGTGTTGGGCATCGAAGAGGCGTGGCACCTAAATTGGTATGGTGGGTGTTGATACCCTACCACCTGCTGGTGCTTAGGATCCTTTTAGGGCTCGGGTTCATGGAGGGAGGTGAAGCGGCCTTAGCCTATGTCTGGCTCAGGTAGGTTGGAGGTGTTCTGGCTCTCTCTTGGCAAAGTGAAATTCTCTTTGTCCATAGTAGAGCAGAATTGGATGGGTGGACCGGTCGATCCCTACATAGGGTCCACTGCTCTACTAGTTATTTTGTCATAAACTTGATTTTGTTGTTATGGTATACCCAAATTTTTCCATTGCATTAATACATGGTTTCCTATTCCATTTAGATGGGCATCTAAAGATTCTCTATTGTCATCTTCTCATGTCTCTGTGCACTCTATTTCACCCTCCACTATATTCTCTCTCTCTCTCTCTCTCTCTCTCTCTCTCTCTCTCTCTCTCTCTCTCTCTCTCTCTCTCTCTCTCTCTCTCTCTCTCTCTCTCTTCTCGCAACGCGGTGTACGCATATATTCACCCTCCACAATGTTATATTTTTCTTGAGTACGCTTTCATTAATAACACCCATTCAAGGGTAGCACTAGTTGACTTGCAGGTGGAAAATTCTTCCAGCGATACTAATGCCAATGCATGTAATGCCAAAACGAGTCTTGTGAAAAGGGCACTTGGCACATCAGATCTCCAAATGATCTCCCATTATAGTATGGAAAGAGTGTGATCCAAGGAGCCTCTATAGTAAAACTGATACATCTTCCCATTATAGTATGGGAAGAGTGTGATCCAAGGGGCCTCTATAGTAAAACCAATACACCTAAAAATAGAGGGGTGCAATGCGTGCATGCCATGCACTTTCTGGAAGCTATCAACTTTGTTTATGTCACTTCCTTGTAGCATTTTCCTATGTAAGTGATATGCTCTAGAAAGAATGATATACTTTTAATCGTATATAATTTGCAGACACCAAACGAGCCTAGTCCAATCCTAGCAGCTTTGACCAAGGCTTTGTGAGGAATGCCTATTAAATGTGTGCACTTGGCATTCAACACTATGCACATTAGTGTGTCAGTGTCGTTGGTATTTGATCAGCCACCAATGGCCCCCTCCACATCTTGTGCCATTTTGATTCGCTTTGGCAAAGTGGATTGATCTTGGACTTTTACCCGCTTCATCTTCACCTTCTGCTTGTCCCATTGTTTATCCCACAGTTCTACTTTGGTCATGTTAAAAGTGGAAGGGAGGCCTTCTTTCAAATATCTGGACCACATCTTCATACTACAAAGAACCGTTCTGATTTTATGGTGCGGGTCAAATTCTTTGATCCTTGTTGTTATAAGTAACTCGTACTACCCTTCTCCACGTAATCTATTCTATGTGTTCTTACAAATAGTGCTAATGAAATCTTTGTGAAAGGTGTCACTCTCATTTATTTGTTGGATTCAGACATCTTCACAATAAGAAATTGCCTATATGCACTCCTTCCAAATAGCCTTTAAATACAATTGCATAGTGTACCAACGATCTTACACATGGTGGACTATAAAAATACCAAGTTAAAGACATATACACTTCAAAACACTATAATACTTCAAAACCCTAAACACTTGAAAATAATGTGATGGATTATAAGACATGAGTCCACCAAATCAATATTGTGATGGGTTTTAAGATATATTTTTTAAAGAAAAAATACTATAATTTTAACAAAAAAATCATTAATTGAATATAAATTTCTCATCAAAAGAAGATTTTTCACAAATATCATGACAAAACTTAAGGTTTGTAATGCATCTATTTGCCAACACCCATTAACTAAGCAATTTTCAAGGTTTCAAACTCACAAGCATCTTGTACTTTAAGCCCATTTAAAAAATTATATAGTACAAACTTCATGAAAATTTCAATAAAAGTGTGTATATGAATTTCCTAATTGTGTCATATGAAGTATTTGTATACAAATGTATGAGACAAATGAAAAAAACTAGAAATGGACTAAATATTGTGTCCATGTGTAGTTTGTGGGATATGGAGTAAATCAATAAATATGGCTTGCATAACCATCCATAGTATCACCTTTATGTAATAGAGTTGTAGATGTTGTATATATGCAGTCCATAAAACATTGAAAATTTAGATGAATTAAATGTTTCATATGGACATCGATTGAAGTGAAACATTGACTATTATTTTGCAAAGGTTCTTTTCATAAGGATAGTTACTATTGAGATTGTACAGATCTTTGATTAGCATATACACAACAACGGCCTTTTTCTCATAGAGCAACTACAAGATCTCCATTATCAATCTCATGGACAAGAGAGATTAGATCAACTCTCAGATATTGCTCCAATTTCATCATGGACTCAACAAAGGAGGCAAATATCAAATGAAACACCACCAATGGAGTCTACCCCATCAACACTCCATGCCACATTTTAAGAAGTTGAGATGGAACATATGTTGGATGTCTTCTTTGACATGGACCCCATCATTGAAATCAAAGGTGGAGAAAGAGTTAGCAATCAAGGAAACACTACCTCTCAACCTCAATCATCCCATCCATAACAAAGGCATGAGAATGATGAAAAAGGAGAGATGATGTGAATGCTTGCCCGCATGTCGCTTTACAACGGTGCCAAAATTTCTATTCCTCGTACAGCATTGGCTTCTATTTATGGATGGTCCAACACAAGTGTTACAGATCTTTTCAGGTAAATATATATATGTCATACTAATTTACCTAAAAAGACAAAGTCTTGTTGAAATTATTTAAATGATTTGATAGATTTCTTAACAAGCATATTTTTCCAGAAGGCAATCACATGTCCCCCTACCTTACCTGCCACTAAACAACTACTTATAAACTTGCAGATGTATTATAGTAAAATACATGCATGTCCTAATGATTGTGTACACTATGAGTATTTAAAACAATCTCCCAAATGCAAATCAAATTGGTATAGAGAGGACAAGGGAAAATTTTCCCTGAAAAGAAATTTCTACAACACTTTCCAATCATTCTAAGAATAAAGATCATGCTCAAGTACAAGTCTATAGAGACTTTGCTAGGTATCAAAACACTAGATCTACAAATGATCTGATGCAGGTGCTTGCTGGTTTTCTTACATGAAAGCATATAGAGAAACGATGGTATTCACTTAAAGAAGAACCTCATTGTGCCCATTCTTGTTTAGCAATGGATGGAGTAAACACAATTGGAATTCGGAGTTCCTCATGGAGAACATGGCCTATTTTCTTGGTGAACTATAATCTTCCACCATGGTTGGCTATCAAGAATGAGAGGTACCCCTCTCCGGGGTCTATGCACAAAATATAAACATTAGGAAGAAGATGGGGTCTAGGAGGGCCTCTTTATTTGCCATGAGATTATGGAGGTGATTAACATTTTGACAAATAGATGTATGCTATGTGTGCAAGAATGGTGGGTGTGTAAGAGAGGTGTAAGGATGGTCAAAGGATGCACTTTTCCCTCCAAAAAGGGGATGGACACCTTTATGATTTCTGGCCTTCCATAACTCCTACATATGATCTCCACTTTGAGTGGAGATTATAGATTTAGAATCTACACGCTGAGCTCTTTCCATAGGTATGCTACATGATATACTTTTGTCCGCTAGATTTTAAATTTTACTTTGGGGAGAAAATTTGAATTCAAATATAAACTAGCCGTTTTTCCTGTTTGAATTCAAAATATTTCATTTGATTTCTTTCTTAATACTAAAGGTTTGACTCCCTTAAACTGCCAAATAAAGAGGCCCTCCTAGACTCCATTCTCTTCCTAATGAGTTTACACTTTTATACAATTTTCAATATACATCAAAGTTGTGCAAGCATTTACATAGGGGAGGAGCTCTCAATACTCGAACAAGCACCGAGTTTAGGCCATGAGCCAGACTGCACATACAGAGGCACGTAGCGGCTACCCCTGAATGGGTGTTATGGATGAAAGCATACTCAAGAAAAATATAACATGGTGGAGGGTGATTATATGTATACACCACGTTGCGAGGAGAGAGAGAGAGAGAGAGAGAGAGAGAGAGAGAGAGAGAGAGAGAGAGAGAGAGAGAGAGAGAGAGAGAGAGAGAGAGAGAGAGAGATAATGTAGTGGAGGGTGCAATAGAGTGCACAAGGATGTGAGAGAATGACAACAGACAATATTTAAATACCCCATCTAAATGAAACAAGAAACTATGTATTAATGCAATGACAAAATATGGCTATACCATAACATCAAAAAGTTTATGACAAAATGACTAGCAAAGCACTGGACCCTGTGTAGAGGTCGACCAGTCCACCCATCCACATCCGCTCTACTACGGACAGAGAGAATTTCGCTTTATCTGGCGCAATCCAGAACACCTCCAACCTACCTGAGCCAAACATAAGCTGAGGCCGCTTCGCCTCCCTCCATGAACTCGAGCTCTGAAAGGATCCCAAGTAAGTACCAGTAGATGGTAGGGTATTAACACCAATCATACCAGTCTAGGTACCACGCCTCGTCAAGACCCATCACCTGGTGTTTAGGCAAAGTCAAGGCAAAATCTCTGACGTGTTAACCATGTAGGTCATTCAACCCCCGGTGCACTAATCGTGTAGATGAGCCTAACAAAAAGAAGAAGACCTAGGAAACACCTCCAATCCAGCAAAGCCACAGGTCAATGGCCCTTTAGTCTAAGGCTAAGCGATATAGGTGATCCTAGTCTTGTAGCGATGCTGCCATGAGAAACATAACATGTGAGTCCAATCACAATAGCACTCTCCATATGCACAAAACATCTTTTCCAAGTAGTTAGACTGTACAAGGTCTCTACCCTTACACGTCTACCATAAGCCATCTAGATCACTTCATGATCCAATCCCAGAAAACATAAACCATAATCCAATCATATCACACTGGTGGCACTCCACCCACTGTGTGAGGCATGACCAATCCTGCATAACCACTTCAGAACCTAACATGTCTACAAAAATTTAGCCACCATTTTGGCAGTATAACTCTATCCAAAAAAAAAACCATGAGCCATACCGGCTTCTACCATAAAATCACAACCATAATCCATGAGGGAATCTCAGCCCTTAACCACCAATCATAATCACATTGAACCAACTCCCACACTTGGAGTTTGACTTATTCTTTGCAATCAATCGGAGTCCATACACACGTGACTCGTAAGACATGATTCTTTCATTCATAAAAAGAGTCCTACCAACAACTAATCATGATATAAAAATCCAATTTTGACAACATCTAACCATGCAAAATTAATGCATCACATCTACGCTTCACCTCTCTAGCACATAAAGCTAGTTTTGACCTAGAAAGGTGGAAAGCAACCATAACCATGTATATGAGGCATCCACATTGATCCATAAGTTTCAATACATCATATGATAACATTACATCACCATAAACATGATGCAAAACAGCTCCGACCTTTAGGTCAACCATAAACCATAACTTCACACATATGCAAAAAACAAATTTTTGGCATTTTTGGGACGTGCATAACATGCAAATGAAAGTATTTTACCTCAAACCAATGCATCAAGCTCAGCGCCATAATATATACTAGTACTCTATGACATCATTTCACCCATATGGTATTCACACAACAAACGATAACCCAAAAAGAAAGCCACTTTAATCATATCTATCTATGCGGTTCGGGATGTCTAACCATATACTCTCACATAAGTTTATGGGCATCTAATATTTGAAATCAAATCACCAAAACAAACCATAAATTATACATAAACGGCTCGGTTAAATCACGACATCAGATGCTACCCCCCTTGGTAGCATCCCTATACGTGTAAATAAAACCGGTTATGGAAAATTAATAACTCGCATTCCCAAGTTGATAACGGAGACCTAAATACATTTATCATCAAGTTTCATCAAGTGTTTCAATTGGTTTAGTGGGTTTTCGCATCCGGTGAATCTATATAGTGCTTCTCCAAGAAGCCTAGAGTCAAAAAATTTGGTTGTGTAGTGGGCAGCAAGTTGTTTTTTGACCATATCTCTTAGCTCCTGCATGATTTTCACAGGACACCACAAGGAGAAAATGTTCTAAATGATGTTTTTTATCTCTGATATAAAGTGTTCGGTCTGATTCATAACGCTTTGTGAGTTATGACAAAAACAATGTTCCTACCTTCTTTATGACGTGAAACGAAAAGCACTTTTTATGCACGCACGTGATCATAAACGCATCACGTGCATAAATTAGTGTGTTGAACATGATGAAATAATCATGGGGCACCTTTATAAGTACTCGGTTAATCCATATATACACTCGTATACGAAAAAACAATCATCGAGAGGGTGACTAATCAGAATAACGACATAGAGAGAGAGATGATGATGGCTATGGAATTTAGAGCTTCTCACGGTGCTTTAGAATCGATTAGAGACTGTCGAAAGGCTTCTTCTTTTGCCACAAGAGAGCGGTGATGAGAGCTATGTAGAGGTATCCCCGCCACGAAAGCTTCCGGAGAGCGCGTACACTGTGAAACGAGAGAGGAGATAGTAAGCAAGTAGAGAGAGAATATCCTTCTTCTTCTTCTTCCCGAGAGAAAAGAGCTTGTGGATATGGTGATAAAGATCTTACACCACTATGTATAATAGATACATATAGCCTTGTGGTAGTAGACGCAATAAACGGCACTGAAAACTAATCACTAGCTGGCAATTTATAGGCAAGTGCATAAGGCTAAAGTGATGCCCAAGCCAGAAGGTAGTGCTAGTTTTTGAGCCAGGAATACCTTCCTGCTTTTGGGAACTTTTCTAAAAACATGCCTTTGCTTTTGGTGGTTAACTTTCCCAAATTTTACAGCAAAACTAGCCAATTGAATAGTATCTGGCCAACTAATGGAAGCTTAGCTAGACTATCCCACACCGTAATGTCCCGACATAATTGTGACTTTCTTGTACTACCCCGACGTATTTATGGTACCTCTTTTTATAAAAATAATTCTCCTAAAAATCCTATTTCATCTCGCTTTTGCTTCGGGTGATGATTTTTAAATGTGACGGAGACTAAAATTAATATTTTTATGTTTAAATCATCCTAAAAAGCGCATTTCTTTTAAAAAATGCCGAAAAGCACGAAAAGCTAAAAATAGCATAAAAATACCACGGGTTTCCCTCGTCCAGTGGAATAAGAAAGCGGACTTGCTTTTCACTAAAAAGCACTAAAAGTCATGACAAGCTAAAAATAGTGTGAAAAGCACTCAAAAAGCAAATTTTTCCAAAATTGAATCATAGCTTCCCTAGAACATGTAGATCAGGGATCCGGCCTTGTTTTTTGCAAAAAAGCACCTAAAAGCATGAAAAAATTGAACCAAACATCCGTCTAACCTACTAGAACATGGAAGAGACCTTGCTTTTACTTTAGAACCTTCCAATACTATCAATCAAGCATTTTAAGTCAAAATTTGAGAAAACATATATTGAAAGCTATTTTTCTTATTTTTAAAAGAGACCCAAAATTTGGGGATCTTACATCCTCACACACTTGAAAAATTCGAGGTGTCCTCACCTCGATATGAAATCTGGATAGTTTAATCTCATGAAATCATCACGTTCCCAAGTGGCATCTTCTTGAGGATACGTTGACCATTTAACATTAAGGTGTTCAATAATGGTCCGATTATGTAGAGGCTTGGTTCTGTTTTGAAGTATCATTTTGGGATATACTTCAAAAGTCCCATTGGTAGAGGTGGATAATAGAGAATCACCAAGAGCAATATGTTGCAGATCAGGTACATACTTCTTGAGTAAGCTGACATGAAAGACATCATGTACCTTTATGTGTGGTGGTAACAAGAGTCTGTAAGTTTGATCATTAATGTGCTCTCTGATTAAAAAGGTCCATAATTTTTGGCGCTTAGCTTCTTATACTTACCCATTAATAAAGAACTACCATATCGTCCTCTTCAAAAAGTCTAATAGATCGTTTAGGGTCAACATAACTCTTCTGCCTATCTTGAGTTGCCTAAATATCCTGGCGTATAAGATCCATTTGTAGTTGCATTTCTTCCAACATTTCTTTGGATGCTTGAACTCGTATGAGAGGGTATTTCTGTTTGAGTGGAGTACGACACTCTTGTCCATACAATGATTGAAAAGGACACATTCTAATTGAGCATTGGAATGAGGGATTATATGCAAATTCAACCAAATACAAATATCTAGTCCATTTACTTTGCTCGTGCATACAATAAGCTCTTAACATGTCTTCAATTGTTTGATTTGTCCTTTCTGTCTGTCTATCAGTCTGAGGATGATAAGCAGTACTAAAGTCTAATTGGGTTCCTATAGCTGAGAATAAAGCTTCCAAAAATTAGAGGTGAACTTTGCATCAATATAAAAAATTATCTGGCGAGGTAAGCATGATACATGAAAATACCTTTCATGAAGACTTGAGCTATATCCTTAGCCGTAAACATTGTCTTGATTGGAAATAAATGCGTCATTTTTGTAAGCATATCAACAACCACTAAATAGAGTCATATCCCAGAGATGTAGGAAGTCCTATAAAAAAATCCATGGATATGCATTCCCATTTCATTTGTGGATCATCAATAGGCTGAAGCTTACCGGGGTATCCAGTTCATTCAGCTTTAATATGTTGACATGTTAAGCATCTTGTAACATAGTTCAACACATCACACTTTAGTCTTGGCCAAAAGAAACTCTTTCTTATAGTAGAGTAAGTCCTAATGTATCCTGGATGTCCTGCTATAGGTATATCATGAGTTTCCTATAATATTCAAAGTTTGATTTCAGCTTGATTTGGAATACAAAGATGGTTACCAAAGTAAAGGTCATATCCTTCATCATGGAAGCCTTTGATTTGCCTGTGCTGTTTCTCTGTGCAATTATTTAAGTTCATCAAGTACTTGATTTTTATGTAATAGCGGTCCTTAGTCATACCTTCTCGAATAAAGTCAATTAAAGAGGTAGTAGAGGTTGTGGTAGCCGCTACATGACTCTTCCTGCTTAAGGCATCAGCCACAAGATTTTCCTTCCCAGGTTTATATTCAATTCCAAAATCATATTTTCATAACAAAAACATCCATCTTCGTTCCCGCATATTAAGGTTAAGTTGGGTGCAGATCCACTTTAGGCTTTTATGGTCGGTATGTAGTTCAAATCTCCTTCCAAGAAGATATTGTTGCCATACTTTAAGAGAATGCACAATGGCCAATACTTCCAAGTAATGCGTAGAATAATTTAACTCATGTATATGTAACTTACGAGATTCATACGATACTGGTTTTTCTTCTTGAGACAGAACGCCACCAATTGCTTGTCCACTTGCATTAGTGAGCACAGTGAATGTCTTTGAGAAGTTTGAAAGCTGTAGTATTTGAGCATTCACCAAAGATTCTTTGAGTTTCTCAAAACTAGCTTGACCACATTCATTTCAAGTAAGTACTTTAGCCTTCTTAAGCGTATTAGTCAATAAAGATGCAATCTTAGCATAGCCTTGAATAAATATATGATACCATCCTATTAAACCAAGAAAGCCACGTACCTATCGTATTGATTTCAGTGTAGGCCAAGCTATAACAGCTTCAATCTTACTTGGATCAATAGAAACACCACCCTTGGATACAATAAATCCCAAATATTCCACCTTGTCACAGTGAAGAAGGTGCATTTGCTACATTTGGCATAAAGTTGATTTTGACGGAGAAGTTCAAGTACTCGTGCACATGTTGTTTGTGTTCTTCTCTATTTCTTGAGTAAACCAGGATATCTTCAAAGAAGACAAGAACAAAATTATCAAAATGCTCTCGAAACACATAGGTCATAAGACAATTAAAAGTTGCAAAAGCATTGGTAAGTCCAAAAGGCATAACTGTAAATTCATAATGTCCAAAACGAGTATTAAATCCTGTTTTTTGGTATGTCCTCCTCCTTGATTGGATTTGGTAATACCCTTACTGAAGATCAATATTTGTGAAGATAGAAGCACCGTGTAATCGGTCAAGCAGTTCATCAATCCTTAGTATTAATTATTCTTGATTATTACCTGGTTCAATCCACGATAATCAATACAAAGACATAGAGTACCATCCTTATTTGATTAAAGAGAACATGAGTACTCCATGGAGAAACACTGGGTCGAATGAAGCCTTGTTCAAGAAGTTGAGTTAATTGCTCCTTGAGTTCCACAGATTCAGGTACTCACATTTTATAAGGTCTACGGGCAACTGGTTGTGAGCTCTTGGAGGAAGCTCTATTGCATGATCAACATCACGCTTGGGTGGTAATTGTGAAAGTTCTTTGAGAAATACATCATCAAATTCTGTTATCCATTCGGGTTCAAGTGAATCTATTTTCTTCTCCTTAGGGTTAAGCTTTACTGTGTAAATCCTTTTTTTTTTCCTATGAATTCATAATTTTGGTAAAGTTCACTATTTTGAGCTTAGGCTTTCCCCATTTCCCAGTAACTATAACCGTAGAGTTTTGGTCATTTTTGAAAGTCAATGAAGCATATTTACAATGTATGTGAGCATCATTGGCTTTAAGCCAATACATTCCTAGGATTCCATCGTAGATTCCTATGGGTAAGACTCTGAATTTCGTAGAAGTATTGTGACCATCCAAAACAAAATTCAAGTTACCCACTGAAGTAGAAGATCTAACCTTTCTACCCATAGATAATTCTATTGTAAGGTCTGTATCAGGGTGTTAAAAAAAAAGAGGTTTCTGATGCACTTAGGAGATATGAAAGAATGTGTACTCTCTGAATCAATCAATAAGGTAAAATGATTACCTTGATACTCTGTTAGGGTCTGAATTATTGAAAATTGTTCATTCACTCCCTGATGTTCAATTGTAGCATGAACATACGCGTTTTCGTGATTTCCTTCACCTCTAGCCTCTTGAGCTCTGTTAACTTGAGGTCTTTGATTTCCTCCTCCTCCTCCTAGACAAGGTTGACGGTTAACATTTCCATTGTTGTTATTGTTGACAAGTCGTCATTTCAAACAAAAGGTGGATTTCTTGGTCTACAATTCCCTTGTTTTTGAGGTTATCTCTGCTTCTGGTTAAATTTTTTCTCATTGAAGTTCCTCTGAATTGCCAATGGTCTAGGTCTAAAGTTTTGAAAATTCTGATTCAGGTTGAACTTTCTCTATTCATAATTGTCCACCAATCTTGTTAAGCTCGAATTGTTAAATGGACAATCCCTGGATTGATGACTAGGATCAAGACAAGTGTAGCACAAACGATCCTGTCTGGCCTTCATACGTAATAAGCTCTCTCTTCTTTTTTGTGGATCTCCGGACTTTTGTTCCTCATTGGGACAAGGCTTTTTGATTTCACGAATAGGAACAGGTTCTGGTTTCCTCTTTCCGATAGTAGATAACTCTATTTCAATGGGTTTTATTGCATCAAGGACATTTGCAAAATTGGTAAGACGATACTCTGGAGTATAGTATTCATAGGATTATGTAGCCCTCACACAAATCAAGCTACTTTGACCTCTTGAGTCATCCCTACTAGAGCATACTTGACAAGGGTTAAGAAATGTTGATAGTGTGATTCCAGATCTTTGGTTCCTTGAGTACAGTCAAGAAACTCATTCATACGGTATGAATGATAGACTTTGTTTTGGTAGTTCTTCTTGAGCTGGATTTTAAGGTAATTCCAAAACATTAGGATCAACATTGTTTTCAGTGTAATGGTCTCTCCACCAACGCTTGGCTATTTTCTCTATTTTGAACTTATTGATGATAACTTTGTTTACAACTGATGAATGAGCTAAATCAAGGTAGTCATTCATGCGTTCAATCCAATCTTCAAGAACTTTTCCTACATCTTTGCCTTCCCTGCTAAAATTTCTAGGTTGAGACTTGCAAAGCATAGCATCAATGTCTCTATCAAACAATGATGGTTGTTGAGGAACAATAGGTGCATTTGTGTTAGCAATTGTCGCATTTCCTCTAGGAGGCATGGTAACTTACTACACCATATCAACCAAGGTCACTCTTAGTAAAATATTCTAATCCGCTCAAAGTCCTTAAATCAAATAGAATAGACAGTTAAAGATAAGATGAGAGAGAAATAGAAGAAATAATAACGAATAAATTAATCCAATTTTTATATCACAAAACTTTGGGAATCACCTTGGCTTCTCGTAGTCATCAAAGGTAATGGTGACATTGAGGGTTGTATTTGAGAATAGGTCCATAGACTCTATTGAAACAATCCTGGGATACATATTAGAATTGGTTGCTGCCATTTGACTCCTTCTATACTTTGATTATGACCTTCTCACAAAAGCCATATCTTTGGTTTAGCATAAGGGCCTTCTTACTAAGTATGAGTTCTTGACTTGGTATGTCCAAAAGAGAACATAAGTTAAGGTAAAGAACATATCCTTGCACTTTAACGGCACCTTCTTGGATCTTTTCCTTTAACCAAAGCTGTGGGTTAGTCATAAACTATCGGGCACTTGTGTTCCATGTTCAGGCTAAGCTTCAACATATAACTCCCATGCTACGTAAGTGTTGGGTACAAGGTAGTCTCTAGTCCCCTTTGAAACTCAGACCACTTCAATTCCCCAATAAAGACTGAATCCAACCACATAATTGAAAAAGACTCTTTGTGCAAAGTCACTCGGGAGTTTATCTACACAATTAAGAAGATCCATAAAAAAACAAGACAGGGAGAGAGAGAAACTTAGTACACATGTGAACCAAAACTGAGTCTAAGCTTCTTTTATTCATCAAAATTTGATTTGTATAATTCCATTACAATATTATGGGTTTCTTGGAGATAATTCTCTAAATATTCTTTTGACTCTCATGAGAGGGTATTCTCTAAGACCTCCCACGTGACAACATGGTCTGTAGTTATCTTTTAGATTCTCTTGTCCTATGACAAGTGCAAGAGCTTCAAACTTCTTAGCAACTGCGGCAATCCTTAGCATTTGAGACCTCATCGCCAAGTAGTAGAGAATTTCTTCTGGGCCTAACCATATTCTCAGTTGAAGTAGTCAGGTTGGCAAACCAATGTCTTGGATTGTCGTCAATATAGATGAAGAATTGACGGAAGGGTTCTTGGTGACATTAAGGTAACTATGGTCAACACTCTTCCAACAAGTTATGCTTCCTAGCATGCTAGAGACTTGGGTCTAATTTCTAAGTAAAAGAGTTCCCGTTCATCCCTGGACAATCGTGTAGCCATATTGTTGAACATTATGGCCAAAACCTCATTCCCCTAGCTAATGCATTCAGACATCACTCTGGGAGCTATTTGTTACTGCAAAACAAACATTCAAAGAAATTACAACACCGTAGTTGAGCACTTCAACCACTTTATTATAACTCAAACCCAACACTTCCACTCAAGAAGAAAAGTCAAACGAGTACCACCAACCAATGTCACTTATAGATGCATCATGAATACAATATCTTTTCTCAAACAACATGCATGAATGTGTGCATGATACATAAGTGACCCAACTAGTATCAAGCTTTAGGCTATCCCCATAACCTTAAGCATTGGCTCTGATACCAAGTGAGAGATGCCCCTCCCTGGGGGTGTATGCACAAAAGATACAATTTACACTTTTATACAATTTTCAATATACATCAGAGTTGTGGAAGCTTTCCATAGGGGAGGAATTCTCAGTTCCCGACCAAGCATGGAGCTTAGGCCATGAGCCGGACTACATCCAGAGGCGCCTAGCGACTAGTGTTACCCATGAATGGGTGTTATGGATGAAAGCGTACTCAAGAAAAATATAACATTGTGGAGGGTGAATATATGTGTACACCGAGTTGCAGAGAGAGAGAGAGAGAGAGAGAGAGAGAGAGAGAGAGAGAGAGAGAGAGAGAGAGAGAGAGAGAGTATAGTGGAGGGTGAAATAGAGTGCACAGAGACATGAGAGAATGACAACAAAGAATTTTTAAATGCCCCATCTAAATGAAACAGGAAACCATGTATTAATGCAATGAGAAAATTTGGGTATACCATAACATCAGAAAATTTATGACAAAATGACTAGCAGAGCACCAGACCTATGTAGGGATCGACCGGTCCACCCAACCACATCTGCTCTACAATGGATAGATATAATTTCACTTCGTCGGGAGCGAACCAGAACACATCCAACCTACCTGAGCCAGACATAAGCTGAGGTCGCTTCGCCTCCCTTCATGAACCCAAGCTCTGAAAGGATCCCAAGTACCAAAAAGTGGTAGGGTATGAACACCAACCATACCAGTTTAGGTGCCATTCTTCTTTGATGCCCCACACCAGGTGTTTAGGAAAATCCAAGGAAAAATCCTCGATGCGTTAGCCATGTAGGTCATTCAACCCCTGAAGCACTAATCGTGTAGATGAGCTTACAAAAAGAAGAAGACCTAGGAAACACCTCCAATCCAGCAAATCCCCAGGTCAATGGCCCTTTAGTCTAAGGCTAAGCGATGTAGGTGATCCTAGTCTTGTACCGACGCTGCCATGAGAAACATAACAAGTGAGTTCAATCACAATAGCACTCTCCATATGCACAAACAATATTTTCCACAAGCAGTTAGATTGTACAGGGTCTCTACCCTTACACGTCTACCATAAATCATCTAGATCACTTCATTATCCAATCCCAAAAAACATAACCATAATCCAATCATATCACACTGGTGAGCACTCCACCCACTTGGGTGAGGCACGACCAATCCTGCATAACCACTTCAGAACATAACATGGCTGTAAAAATTTTGACAACATTTCGATAGCATAAGCATATCTAGAAAAAAAACCATGAGCCACACCAGCCTCCACCATAAAATCACAACCATAATCCATGAGATAATCTCAGCCCCTAACCACCAATCATAATCACATTGAACCAACTCCCACACTTGGAGGTTGGCAGAACCCTTGCTTGCAATCCATCGAAGTCCATACACATGTGACTCTTAAGACGTGATTCTTTCATGCATAAAAAGAGTCCAACCAAAAATTAATCATGATATAAGAATCCATTTTTGACAATATCCAACCATGCAAAGTTGATGCATCACATATGCACTTCACCTCTCTAGCACATAGAGCTAGTTTTGACCTAGAAAGATGGAAAGAAACCATAACCATGTATATGAGGCATCCACATCAATACATAAGTTTCCATACATCATATGATAACATTTCATCACCACAAACATGATGCAAAACAGCTCCGACCTTTAGGTCAACCATAAACCATAACTTCACACATATGGAAAAAACAACTTTTCGGCATTTTCAGGAGCGTGCATAACATGAAAATGAAATTATTTGACCTCAAACCAATGCATCAAGCTTAGATCCATAATATAGTATGCACTCTATCACGTCACTTCAACATATGGTATTCACACAACAAACGGTAACCCAAAAATAAAGCCACTTTAATCATATCTGTCTATGCGGTTTGGGATGTCTAACCATATATTCTCACATAAGTTTATGGGCATAAAATAGCTGAATTAAAATCACCAAAATAAACCATAAATCATACATAAACGGCTCGATCAGAACATGATGTCATATGGTAGCCCCCTTGGTAGCACCCCTACGCGTGTAAATAAAACCGGTTATGGAACGATTAATAACTCGCATTCCCAAGGTGATCATGGAAACCTAAATACATTTTTCATCAGGTTTCATCAAGATTTTCAATTGGTTAAGTGGGTTTGCCCATCTGATGAATCTATATAGTGGTTCTTCAAGGATTTTGGAGTCAAAAAATTTGGTTGTGCAGTCGGCAGTCATTTGTCTTTTGACCCTATCTCTTAGCTCCTGCGTGATTTTCACATGACACCACAAGGAGAAAATGTTCTAAATGATGTTTTTTATCTCTTGTATAAAGGGTTTGGTTTGATTCATAAGGGTTTGTGAGTTATGACAAAAACAATGTTCCTACCGCCTCTATGACGTGAAACGAAAGCGCTTTTTATGCATGCACATGATCATAAACGCACCATGTGCATAATCAGGATGTTAAACATGATAAAATAATCATAGGGCAACTTCATACGTACTCTGTTAATCCATATATGCACTCGTATACGAAAAAACAATCATTGAGAGGGTGACTACTCAAAAAAACGACATAGAGAGAGAGGTGATGATAGCTATGGAGTTTAGAGCTTCTCACCGTGCTTTAGAATCGATAAGGGGCTATCAAAAGGCTTCTTGATTTGCCTCAAGAGAGTGGTGATGAGAGCTATGTAGAGGTATCCGCCATGAAAGCTTACGAACAGCGCGTACTCCGTGAAACGAGAGAGGAGATAGTAAGCAAGTAGAGAGAGAATATCCTTCTTCTCCTTCTTCTTCCCGAGAGAGAAGATCTTATGGAGATGGTGATGAAGAGCTTACACTTGGTATAATAGATACGTATAGCCTTGCGGTAACAAACGTAACAGACGACACTAAAAACTGAGCACTAACTGGCAATTTATAGGCAAGTGTAGCAGGCAGAGTGATGTCCAAGCCAGAAGGTAGCGCTAGTTTTTGAGCTAGGAATAGCTTCCTTCTTTTGGGAGCTTTGGTAAAAACATGCCTTTGCTTTTGGTGGTCAACTTTCGCACTTACCTTTCAATTTTTACAGCAAAATTGGCCAATTGAACAGTATCTGGCCAACGAATGAAACCTTAGCTAGACTATGCCACAACGTAATGTTCAGACATAATTATGACTTTCCCGTACTACCCCAGCGTATTTACGGTATCGCTTTTTATCAAAATAATTCTCCCAAAAATCTTGTTTGGTCCCATTTTTGCTTCGAGTGATCATATTTAAATCCGACAAAGACTAAATTTTATTTTTTATGTTTAGGTCATCATAAAAAGCACATTGCTTTTCAAAAACACCGAAAAGCACAAAAAGCTAAAATTAGAGTTTTTTTTTTTAAGCAAAAAAAAAAAATTAATAACAGATTTCCCTCGTCTACTAAAATACAAAAGCGGACTCACTTTTCACTTGAAAAGCACTCAAAAAGCAGAATTTTCCAAAATTAAACCATAGCTTTCTTGAAACACGTAGATCAAGGATCCGACCTTTCTTTTTGCAAAAAAGCACCTAAAAGCATAAAAAGCATGAAAAAACTAAAAATGGTGGATTTTTCGAAAATTTAGTCAAACGTCCGTCTAACCTATTGGAACATGGAAACGGCCTTGCTTTTTACTTTAGAACCTTCCAATACTGTCAATCAAGCATCTTAAGTCAAAATTTGGCAAAACATACATTAAAAGCTTTTTTTTTAAAAAATCAGATTCAAAATTTAGGGATCTTACAAAGAAGGGTTGTCTACTATAGCCATTGATTGTTCCAGGGTGAACTATAATCTTCCACCATGGTTGGCTATCAAGAAGGTCTTTTTGCTATAGTCATTGATTGTTCTAGAGAAGTACAAGGTAAAGAACATGGATTTTTATCCGGCACCACTTCTAGAAGAGCTTCAAATCTTGTGGACATGCATTGATGTGGTTGACATGTCCCAACTAGTCGGTCAAAAACATGTCCATGTGCAAGGAATTTTCGTGTAGAAGATGCATGATTGGATATCATGTAGAAGATGCATGATTGGCCAGGCTTTGGCGAGTTTCAGGTAAGTACTTTGAAACACATACCTATATACATTTCTATAGGTGAGGCTTGTTTGATTCTTGATCCTTTTTTTGTTTCTTCTTTTTGGTTTCAAGGTTTGAGCTACTCGGGCAATCATGCATGTCTGCTATGTGATACTCAACTTCGCTTCCATCGCTCTAATTATTTGAGCAAGAGAGTGTATGAGGAGCATGGATGATTTTTGCCAGAGGGACATGAGCTACGTGGACCAAACATATGCAAACATGACACACATGCACTGAAGGCGAGTGATTGTAAGAACATGTGGCAAAAATCAAAAGAATTTATGCCACTTGGGATGAAAAGACTCTCTATTTTTTATGACCTTCCATATTGGAGTGACTTACTTATCAATCATTTGCTGGATCCAATGCATATTTTTAAGAAGGTGGGGAAGATCCTATGGAAGACCATTATTGGGAAAAGGGATAGAAATGCCCAAAGAGATAACCTACAAGTTGTGGGACAAATGCCAGAGATGTGGCCTTGAATTAATCTCAAAGTAAATTGCACATATCTAAAAGATTCATGGGTTTCGAGAAAGGCACTGGAGCAACAAGGAAAGAAAGTCATATCTACATTCAAAACTCCTATTAGGAGCATGTGATGGTTGAAAACAACTTTTACTAAAGATGAGAAACTAAGTGGTCTTAAGTCTCATGATTGGCACAAATTTTTACTTCAAAGATTTCTTGATAGATGACATTAGAGACATTATTTACAAGATTAGCGAGTTAGTGCATTGGATCTTATCAAAAGAGATCAAGAGAGACAGCATAGATGCAACTCGCTTAAATGCTATAGAGCAGTGTGTATGGTGGAGAATTATTTTTCAACAAACATTCTTACTATACAAATGCATTTACTTGTGCATGTGATTGATGATGTTGCAATAGAAATAATGGCCCATTACAGGTGGATGTTCTTCTTGGAGAGATTCATGAAGAATTTAAAATGGTTCTTTTGTCAATAGGCTTGCTCAGAGTATAGCATAGCTGAGGGATGGATTATGCAAGAGTCTTTTGTCTTTATCAATGAGTTCTTGGGTTCAATTGAACAACGGTTGCCCCGATTGTAAATTTTTGAGACAAACACCAAGGTAACTAGTAGTTAATAGTAGAGAAAGATCTAATCTTCTCTAATTAATAAGATAATTTGAAAAATGAGACGTAAATTAATATCATTTAATAACTAATTGACATTAGCACTAATTACCTCGCTTAACCACTAGAGTTTTTTCTTTCTTAATGATTTTTGTGAAGGATCTCTCTAAGCATGGGATATTTTTGGCTAGGACTCCAAAACTCAGAGAAGTTGTGAAGCTTAGCGCCCTATTTATAGTTTTTTATGGCACCCATGGACAAGTTTGACAGTTATTTGTACTCCAAGCTTGTCCCTAGATCCTACTAGCAATACCTATTGTTAAAATAGTCTTTGGAAGGTCCATGGTAGCCCCTCCTAGCACCTACCCACTTTGCTTTTCAAACTTGCTAACTTTCAAGCCTATTTTCTACTTTAAACGATAAATATTTGGAAATTTCTAGTAGGTTATAATAAAAAAGTCTCGTTCTTTAATGATTACTAAAAGATTTCAATTGTTTTGGTAAATTAGAGTATTTGTGAAAAATTCTAGAGAAAATAGTCGGATTTGTTTTTACTCAAATTCAGCTTTGAAAACTCCTAGCTATAGTATTGTTGTGTTTACATTCTAGAAATACCAACCTTTGCTATAATTGGGAAAGTTATCATTGATTTTTGAGAATCAAACCTCGTCTTTGTACATTTTCTTCTTGATTATAGAAACTGGAAATCTTACAATCACCACAACTAAAAAATTTGAGATGTCCTCATCTCAACCAAAATTGGGAAAGTCTTTGAGAGGAGAGGTTTCATCTTCCCAAGTGGCATCTTCTGTGGGATAGTATTTCCATTTTACCAGATGTTATCTTATTACTCTATTTCTAAGGGTTCTTTCTCTAATTTCAAGGATACAATCTGGTTGGAGCTCAAGCATGCCTTGCTGTTGCATTACAATCCATTCATCATCCAAGGCATGATTAGGATTTGCAATGTAAGGATTTAGAAGGCTGATGTGGAATACATAATGAACTTTGATGTGTTCACAAATCTTTAAATTGTAATCTTGGTCTCACTAAGCACTTTGATTACCTCATAAGGACCACAATCCCTATGACTGAGCTTTTTAAAAGTTAAGGATAGTTTGCTTCTTTTTAGAAGAACTCAAAGAAATACATTGTCACCTTGCTTAAAGGTTCATTTGGATCACTTTTGATCCGCATGATTCTTTTGATGGTCCTTAGCATCCTAAATATCTTGCCGTGTGGCCTTGGTTTGGGTTTCCATTTCCTCTAGCATTCTCTTTGAGTTTTCTACGCTTATAGTAGGATCAGAGAAATTTAACGGTGATATGCATTCATGCCCGTAAAGAGCATTGAAAGGTGGCATCCCAATGTTTCTATGGACGGATCAGTTATAAGCAAAATCCACCAAGGGAAGAAATTGAATCCACTTGAGTGGTTCTCTATTGCAATAAGCTCAGAGGATAACTTTGATCACTTGATTTACCCACTCTATCTGTCCATCAATCTGAGGATGATATGCTGAACTAAAACATAGTTGTGAAACTAAGTAACATCTGACTGACCAACATTTCTAACTCAGGAACATTTGACTGAACATTATCTAGCTGAGAAATATCTAGTCAATACATGGCACGTCCCGGTTAACCTCAAACCATAACCATAACCATAACCAAATTTTGAAACCATAACTATAACCAAATTCTAAAACCATAACCATAACCAAATTTTGAAACCATAACCATAACTGAATTTTGAAACCATAACCATAATCAAATTTGGAAACCATAATCATAACCATAATCAAAATGGACATAACCATAAACATAATCAAAACTTAACCCCACAACCAAATTTTGAAACCATAACCATAACCTTAAACATAACCATAATCAAATCAAACATAGCCATAAACATAACAGCTACCTGTTGGGTATGCAAGCCCACTTGTCCAGTGTCTACTAGCTCGTGGGTACAAGCCCTATAGCATGCATGTCACTTTTAGTTGTAAGTCAAGTCCTGCATGGCAAGCTTTGCTATTTATATTATAAGGAGTTTACACACAAAATTATTATCAGTCAATAAGCGTGTTGTTTTTCAAGCTGTGTCGAGCTCTCTCTCTCTCTCTCTCTCTCTCTCTCTCTCTCTCTCTCTCTCTCTCTCTCTCTCTCTCTCTCTCTCTCTCTCTCTCTCTCTCTCTCTCTCTCTCTCTCTCTGTGTGTGTGTGTGCTGAACCTGCATCTAGCCATGGCACACCCTTGGTGAGATCCACCATAGGCAACCCCAGCACATGGTATCAAAGCCCTACCCGACCTCGGCTCTCGACACAGCAACACAGGTACAACCGCTTGCAAAGGAGCAGCCTGAATTTTGGACCTGCACAAAATCCTCATATCTCGAGCTTGTTAGCAATGCCTTGCGCTCATATGCGATTCTTGATCCTTCATCACCTACCGGTTCGGCCTCTACAGGCTCTTGCTTCGTGAACTCGTCATCGCCCGTCTGCTACAGAAAACGCAGAAGAATTTTTTGTGTGTTCACATTGTTTTATTTAAAATTGGCCACTTATTTGGCTTCAATCAAGACCCGGTTCCCACCCTCGGGTAATCTCTGCTCGAAACTTGATTTGCAGCATGAGGCAGGAGGAGAATTTACGAGGAGTCACAGAGCCGGGCGTATTTCGGAAGTGAAAGCATCTTGTGGCACTGTCATCAGCTCGACGGCGGTAATTATGCTTGCTAAAAGTAATGCCGAAAAAGAGCAACAAGGCTCATGCAACACCATAGCTACGTGATAAGCAAGTCACCTATGATATGTGTACACCTGTAGTTGCAATACATGAGGTGCATAGGCATGTTCCAAGTGCCAAGCAAGCTTTACGACATGCTCAAACACATCGACAATTGCAAGAACGAAGAAGAATATGCTTTGAACCTATAGTACAAGTTTTTTACCAACTATTTTTGCCAGTTTACTATCATAGTTTTGTCAGCTTTTGTCTATTATCAAAACCATCATAAAATTTTAGTCAAAGCCTCCTTTTACATTATTTGTTGTCATTTGTTGTCATGCTTGTCAGTTGTCTTCATGTCCAAATTGTACAGGTTATAGACACTGCCATGAAATAAAATGGTAAGACCACCCTTTGTTGTTTGGTCGAGTTCTGGTATGTCTCACGCTAATGGTTGTTTGAGGGAAGTACACACACACACCTATGCTATAGTCAAGGGGGCGACCTCTACTCAGGGTTTCAGGTGAATGAACTCAGCCATGGTCTATCTCAAGTCCATTCTTAGTGGTTTGGGCTTGAGGGGGGTTGTTGGGTATGCAAGCCCACTTGTCCGGTGTCTAGCTCGTGGGTACAAGCCCTATAGCGTGCAGGTCACTTTTAGTTGTAAGTCAAGTCATGCATGGCAAGCTTTGTTATTTATATTGTAAGGATTTTACACACAAAATTATTATCAGTCACTAAGCGTGTTGTTTTTCAAGCTCTCTCTCTCTATGTATATATATATATATATATATATATATATATATATATATATATATATATATATATATATATCTTTCTCGCTTTTGTTGAACCTGCATCCAGCCATGGCACACCCTCGATGGGATCCACCATAGGCAACCCCAACACTACCATCTAAAATTAAGTATCTATGAGCCAAAACATAAGTGGCTATACATCAACATGTATAAATGAAAATATATACATCGGCCAGATTGATCAAGGTAAGGCCTCCCAATTGACTTTCTCTCCCTCTTCCTAAAATTGCAAAAGAAGAGGTGCTAGTCCATGCTTGAATCCATATTTCTCCTCTCTACCCACATCGGAGGATGCTTCATGGCAAGCTCCTGTAATACAAACACTTAACCATAAGATAAACAATTGAAAAAAATATGTATATATTCTATTTAAAAGAAGAATATGAACACTTACAAACTCATGTCAAAGATTCTTCTAGCCTCTAATCCCAAGATGAGAAGATCCTACATACTCTAGGCATACTCTAGTTGCATCTCGCTCTTGGTGGAACTTGTCTAGATGCTCCTTCTACCCTCAAGCAATCCCTGTCCACTCCTGTGCATCCAACCATGCTGGCTTTGCCTCACAGGATCTGTATTTGTCTTGTGCTTCAGATCAATGATGTGACATTGTTGCAACAACCACTACCAAGATCCAATCATTGGAGATTGGATTGTATCCCTCAATGGACATGTACTCTATGTGAATGGCATCAATGATGTAATTATTTCTCTTTGCATCCTGATTTTCCTAATACTCCTTCATAGAGTACCCAAACTGGATTGTACAAAGCTAGAACACCCTTTGACGCATGGCCTTTTCGGCCCTATCCATAATTGGTGCCCCATCCTTGCTCTTGTACACCTTGTTAGGATAAAACTCATGTAATCCCTAAGGTGTATGTGGTGTATCCATTGGTGTACTATCTACTGAAGAGAGAGGTGGATGCTCTCTTAAAGGTGTCGATGCATCAGTAGCACCAATAAGGTGATCCCTAAGGTGTACTTGGTGTAATATCTACTGAAGAGAGAGGTGGATTCTCTCTTAAAGGTGTTGACGCATTAGTAGCACCACTACCACAATAGCCACCGCCACCACCCAAACGATGATATCTGCATCATCTTGAAGAGGAGCGAGAAAGTGCAGTCTTGAGTGTAGATCGGCCAGTCATTGTAATAACTGGGATGCTAGTTTGAGTGTGATGCCACCTGTCAATATGCTTGGAATTTTGGTTAGAGGGGTTGAAGGAGTTGTAGATAGTCTAGAAGGACCTACTATCCAAAACCATTGTTCCATTGCACACTGCTCTGGTGAAAATTGCGAGAAGAAAATCCACATGTGCTCTCATGACATGCCGATTGGAGTAATTGGGAAACTCAAACTCGAATAGCATGGATCCTTATCATGTTCCATGGCTGCAAAAACTAATTTGACAACATATATACAATACATTAGCTCACTTTGGCTATGCTACCCTAAGGTTATCCCTTTTAAAAATCAAAACCTTTTAACGCCTTTATGAATATCTCCAAGAAGAACATCCACCTGTAATGGACCATCCCAATTACTGCAACTTCATAAAAAATCACATACACAAGTAAATGCATTTGGATAGTGAGAATGTTGGATGGCCCTTCTTGATAGCCAATCATGGTGGAAGATTGTACTTCACCAATCAAATAGGCCATGTGCTCCATGAGGAGCTCCGAATTCCAAATGGGTTTACTCCGTCCATTGACAAACCAAAATGAACACAACAAGGTTCTTCTTTAAATGCATGCCATCATTTCTCTATGTGCTTCCATGCAAGAGAATCAACATGCACCCACATCACATGATCTGTTGATCTAGTCTTTTGATGCCATGTCATCAAAGTTTCTATACACTTGCATCTGAACATAACTCTTTATCCTTGGAATGATTGGAAAGTGTCATAGAATCTTTGTAGGGAGAAAATTCCCTTGTGTGTCCTCTCTATACCTATTTGATCCACATTTGGGACATTCTTCTAAATACTCATACACTGTTAGTTGCTCAGCTAACAAGAGAAAAAGAAGAGCATCAAGCACGAGTCCACACATTTTTTTAAACATAATGATTGAAATCAAAACCATTTTATTATTGAAAAATATTGCAAGTCCAAAGTCGTTGTAATATTATTGAGTACATGGAGTCTAAAGGGGCTAATGGCTTCCATGTTTGTAATTCTATGCAGTCTCTTAACCTTAGATTGAGCTCCAATTAGCTAGGAATCCATTCTTACACCTTGGATAAGGTATTCTGTAACTTTAAGACCTAAGTGTGGGATAATAAAGAATAAGCATTGCTACATCAGCTCAACATCTGTCTACTATTTCTTTAATCTCCCATCACTCTTGCGTACATTATTGCATTGTTGTTATGAGCATACAAATGTGTTCGCAGGTGAAAGCTCTCTTTTTAAATGTAGGTTTCTCACGATAAAGTGTGCTTTTAGTCGTCTCCGTCTATGAGTTGTTTTTTGTTCCCTATGCACAATACACACACTAAAATTTTATTTTGACCTTAGGGATAGATAGAGCACATCTAGAAGAAGCTATAGAGAGCTTCTAAGACCAAAATCGACAACCCTAAAATAGGCTATTTATCTTATGTGCGATTTTGTTCAATTGTCAAAAACAACATTTGAGCACATGAGAGTGTAGAGGATACCATGTCCATCCTAGATATTAAGTTTTATTCCATTCGAAGACATGTAGCTACAAAAATTTGTATGGATAAGGTTGCAGTAGAGAAAGTAAGTTTTGGTGTCTAACACACACTTGAGACTTAGATAAGTAGAAGCGACATAGACTTGGGTTTTTCAAGAGATTGGCTATCTCTTGTAGCCTCCATGCACTAGTCGGGTCAGCTATATCCCACAGATTGACATTTTATGTAGGTGGTTCTCGCTTTGCTTGCATTGATATGGTGAGGCTTGGCAGTCAGTCGACATTTTGGTGCTGCTGCCAAGGACGAGGCAACCTAGACTAGAGAAAAACCCAAAACACTCACTTTAATTTCCATTACTTCCTCTAGTTTTGGCTAGAATAACACATTTTCTATCCTTATCACGATTGAGAGGTGCTTGAGAGTAGAGATACTCAGTAAGGACCTCGGAAGCTTAGATAGTAGGACGACTAGATATAGGATCCTTGAGACTGGCTAGTGGTCAGTAAGGGAGTTATCTCGATAGAAAGTAGGGATTTGAGATTGAAAGCTGCATTTTCCACTTTTTGCACTCTTTTTTATGTTGAGTAAAAGTAGAGTAAGTAGAAAACCATCAGGAGTGCATCTAGTCAAAGGTGCATTGAGGAAAACCAAAAAAAATTGACAAGTCTATCTTCGGTGCACCAAAGATAGACAGGGGGTTTTTGAGACAAAAATGGGAAGAGTAGACTTACAAGGTGGTAGGAAAACTTAAGTAGATAACTCCCATTGATTTTGGAACCATTTGGATCAGTAAAACACTTAGCCAAGCCTAAAAAGTGGACAAAAACATAGACCTCAGAGAAAATCGACTAGGAAAAGCCAAAGAAGGCTAAAACTTTGAAACATGGTGTGTATAAATCCTAAAACTTGTGAGAAAATCAATTTGTGAAGAAAAAAAAATGTTCAAATCTAGAAGAGATCTATCTTTGGTGCGCCAAAGATAAAAATCTCACTAGAAGGGATGTTATGCTCATTTTTCTATCCCCAAGGTCTATTAGGGTTATAATACAGCTCCTAAGCAAGTTTCATCAAAATTGGAGTTGTGCAAAAATCAATACACCAAGGAAATTGGGAAAACCAGCCTTCATGCTCAAAAAGAGCTAAAAACGTTGGTAAGTAGTCAAAACTTTGTGATATCCATGGTGCAAAGCTTGAAATCACTTGAAAAAACCCAACCTAAGCCACAAATTGCCAAAAAAAGTGAAAAATAAGAAGCTTTATCTTTGGCGCCCGCGCGGAAGATAAATCTCACACCAAGGAAGTAATTTTGCAAATTTGACATTAGGGTTGTCTTTGGAAAGGACTCCATTTATGAGTTGAAAGTTGAAATTGGGCCTACCTATGAGTGCAACTATCTTTGGTGCACCTAAGATAGTATGAGCAAAATTCACATCCTTTTTTGCACAAAAAGTCTATCGAGGGATAGAGAAAGGAATTTGGTATCTTTTTGACTCCTTATTGACCAAATTGACATTAAATTGTGGAATCACATACGGTTTTAAGTACTGTTGTGCAAGGAATCGCGACTTGGTGACGAATCAAGAGCAAAAAAAAAACATTGTGGTTGAAATCAAGAAGGAAATTTTTCAAGTTTGAAGTATCAGTTCAGTTGAGTGAATAAGTCCATATGTGAACCTAAGATCTGGTAGAGTTTTGGGAAACTCGAGTGGCATAGGAGAGAATAGGAGTAGAGCATCCACAAGAGAGAGTGTAAATCAAGGGAGACGTTTGGAAACTGTCACGGAAGAAGTACCAGACACATATTCCAACTCAAGCTCAGATATGACTTCCTTTTTGACTCAACCAAGAATAGGGACCTCACTCAAATTTGAGCATATTTTGACTTTCTTCACGACCAACAAATACCCAAATGAGGAGTTCGCAATGTGGATAGATGACCATACCATCAATTTTGAAGAGGAGGTGAGAGAAAACAAACAAGACAACCTCTACATAGACCGAAATGGAGTACAATATCGTAAGATATGGGATCCCGACTCACTAGATAAATGGGGATTAGAGGTTGATACTCTAATACCAGAAAAAGTTGTAAAAGAGGGATATCCATTGTTAGAACTAGAAGGGTATGAGTTGATTGACACCAAACCATTGAAGCATATCCCCACAGATAACCCACAATTTGGAGTTTATTGTTGGGAAGAGAACAATTGTTGTGGCAGTTACGCCGCTAGCGGTGGCTATGATAGCGAGAACTCAACCGACAAACAAGAATGAAAGACGAGGATGGAGCTTGACCCACAGGCGCATGGAAACAAATAGGTGGGTGTCAAATCACCTACTCGACCTTCTAATGACAATCACTACCAAGGAAATCAAATCTAAGTTCTCAAATACACAAGTGACTGAAATCCGTACTATGAACAAATGCTATCCGAAACATGATCTAGAGTCATCGAATCAGCCTCAAGGGGGGTCTCTACACTAGGTAAGGAAAATACCCTATGAATCTACAATACAATCTCAACCTGTAACCACTTCGTGCGGTAAACGCTGTCAGGAGTTTTTTGGAGCAAGGGATTGCGCATATGTACATATACATGCATGGTGCATCAAATAAAGGATTGCCCATTTTCCTTAGCTAGGTGGTTATGTGGGGCCCACATGTGTACAGGTAGGACAACATGTACATAGTGCAGCGATTTTCACTATTACCAGTACCAGTGTGTTTTTTATACAATAATGAGGAGTTGGTAGCGCGTAAAACTTCTCGAGGAAGCTATCCGCGGGCCGACGACGTGAGGTCAGCAGGTGCGTCAGATGGCATCTAGTGGCGTCAGGAGGGCGAACGAGGTCAATATTTGCACGCAGATGAGGACGGACACAACGTGGGTGTTTGCTTGTGAGAATTATGCAGAAAGGTCATCATGAGGACCTTTTTTTGGGGCCACTTCACGTGGTGGCGAGATGCATTATTGGAAAAAAGCTGAGTGCCAGGTGTGCGAATGATGCAAAAAGGTGACAACTATGCACTGCGAGGTCAGTTTTTGGCCTGTTCGGGGTCCGTTTGAGGTCATCTAAAAGGCCAAGGGTGCCCAACTAATAAGGCTAAGTGTGGGAACTGAAAAAACAGAGAGAAGACCAGAAAAAACGTGGAGAAGAGAGGAGGAACAGCCGCAGGTGTGTTTTTGCCCATTTTGGAGCCTGTTTTGGCCCTAAACTGCTCATCCGAGGTCGGATTTGAGCACTTTGACATTGTAGACTGGGGTTTTGGGCCGTTCCGGACGCGATGGCGCTGTCCATTTTGCCAAATTCCTCACTCTTTTCCTGCTGTTTTTCTGTGTAAGTTTCTCCTATGAGCGAAGTTTTTGCTCTAGTTTGTGATTGTATCTGGTATCTTTTACCCATATTGTGTGAGCTGTTTGCCCCATTGGTGTTGGCCCAAGCTCATTTGTATCTAAACATCAGAAATTCTCCTCTTTTGAGCTGAGTTTTTTGGGTGTGTGTGTGTGTATGTGTGTGTCTGTGTGGAGTGGGCAAGTGGATAGTCTCTCTCCTCTCACTCCAGAGGTGTGTTCCCTGTCTCGGCCAGGTGTGTTGTGTAAGCCGAGTGGTGCCCCATAGTGTGTGTGTGTATCTTCCCAAGAGTGTGTGTCGGGTCGTTATAGAGGCGCTGTGTGTGTTTTCATCCCGCTCACATTCTTTTGGCGCCCCCACGGAGGATCTTCTTCGAGTACCTTCTGCTTCGAGCTTCGAGCTTCGAGCTTCGGGATTACAGGTTACAGGTTACAGGAACAGGGACAGGGACAGGTACAGGTGATTCACACAGGTACAGGTAGCTGGAGTACAGGGATGTCACTTGCAGTTGTTGTGGGAATGCATCACTTGGCGCCTATTTGAGCGCATTGTCTGTTGGATTGTACGTTACTTGTGGAAACTGCCATTGTACGCCTTTGTGGAGCCATATATGGTTTTATTTGGCAGTCCCAGCCATTTCTGAGACTTGGTTTGGAAGATAGTCATTTCTGAGACTTGACTATACGCGATTTGCATTAGCTTTCGTGTGAGGGTCGATAGCGTGAGGTTTTTATTGAGCTGGGGGATTCTCAAATGTGGAGATCCTTTCGGTGATACAAGTAGCTGGAGCACCCTTTTCGTGACCTCGCCATAGGCTATGTACTAGTGAGTCCTACTTGATGCTCGGGTTCTATTGTTGACAGTTTATGCATACATAGACAGTCTATATTTTGGGTTCCTACTGCTCTACTTCTGGGGAAACTCTGTCGAAATTTTCCCAAGTTATGATGGCTGGTTTTTTGGTATTTTGAGCCATTTATGCTGTTATGCTGCTGAAATTTTGGCAAAATCAGAGGTTGAGTCAGGTGTGCCTTCTTGGGAGCTTCATGGTTGGCTTTAATGGATGATCAAAATGGCCCTCAGTTCACTCCTTTTCATTTAACGCAAAGAATTCAGATTAATGTTCATGTGTCTAGGAAGATCTTTTTCCAGCAGCGCATAGTCTTTATGTTTGGGCCAAGAAGATTGAGAGAGATCCTGGAATGTCCTTTGCCTGTTGTCATTCCGATGATCAACTATGAAAACTCATTTGATGTGCATGTGTTTGTCCTTATCTAAAGTTGAGCTCCATTGAAGTTTCTAGGGATTGGGAAGTGAAAAGTTTTGGGTTCTTGCACGTGTGTTCGAAGGGGTTCTCAAAGCATCATAATTTGGGTAGCCATGGCTTTCTCTTATCCCGAATTTCATGGAAGAAGTGATGAAGATGTGGAAGAATTTTTGGAAAAGATGGAGGTTGCCTGCATTAGCAACCAGATTCATGACCCTACGCAAATGTTACGACTTCTCCAAATTTGTTTGAAGAGTGATGCACGAGCTTGGTCCAAAGCATTTGAAGAGGAGTTGTGTATGGCTGATCCACCTATAAGATTGAGTTGGGACAATCTAAGGCATGGATTGGAAGTGGAGTTTGTGAAGATAGAAGACCCTGACAAAGTGTGGCAAGAAGTACAGGCTTTGGTGCAAAAGGAAGGTGAGCCAGTAGATGCGTACATACGTAAGTTTTCATTGGCATGGGAGCGAATGTGCAAGGCTTTAGCACCACAGGTACCCCCGCCTGACATGATGAAGAAGGACAGGTTCTTGGCTGGTCTTTGGGAGAATATACGTTGGAGAGTAGAGCTAAAGAAGCCTAGGACATATGAAGATGCACTAGAGGTAGCAAGGAACAAAGAGTGGAAGCTGAGGAAAATGAGCCAGTTAGGGGTGGAGTCTTTGCCAATGAGGTCTGAATTTCAGCCTATAGAGTCTTTACAAGGGCGCATGTCAGGGGTTCATCATGAACCAGTGGTTCCTGTTACTACTCAGGTTATGCCAGCAGTGGTCACTACAGCAGTGCAAGATGATGGCCTAAGGCAAGACATGAGGCAAGTGGTTGATCTGATGAAGAATCTCAGCCTAAACATGCTAGGTCAAGTGGGAAATAATCGAGGTCGAGGGCGGTTTGCAAATCAGCCAGGAGGTGAAGAAAGACCTAGGAATGGTGCTGGACAAAGTAATAGTAGGTTTTGGAGGCAGACGCCCACATGTTATAATTGTGGAGAGTTGGGTCACATCAGCCCGCAATGTGATAAGCCACCAAGGATGGGGGGAGACATGTATCCATTGCCAAGACAGGTGCTAACTAGATCAAATGATTATGGCATCGAAATTAAGGGAGACGAAGGAACCAGTGGACTGACCCAGGAGGAAAAAGGGAAGACAAAAGTGCTAAGTGTAGTCACCTTGGAGAAGGCATCAAAGCTAGAGGATACATTAGTGATGCCTATTGGGAAGAGGACCACAGAGGAAAAGGAAGGAAGAAGTGCCCCAGGTCCAAGTAAGAAGAAAGGAAAGAGCCACGAAGGCGAGGATGTCAAGGCCAAGAGGAAAAGGAGAGCTCGTCGAAAGTTTCATGTTTCAGATTTTCCACTAGGGGATGGGCAATTAAGCTATGACTTGAAGGAGGATCTGACGAGCAGGAAGGCAGATGTTACTTTTGGGCAGCTTATAGAGATGGTGCCTAAGCTAAAGCGACAGTGGAAGAGGATGGTTAACCCAATGGAGAAAGAGCCAGAGAGAGGTTCAGTGAAGGTGTTGGCAATGGACGAGCTACCAGACATTTGTCCAATAGTAGATGTGTGGCATAAAAGGAAAAATTTGGGACAAGGTTATGTGGATGGCGGAGCCCAAATATGCGTCATAACACACTCATGCGTTGAGAAGATGGGTCTCACAGTGGCTGGGGTGTCAGGTTTTCGGATCAGATTGGCAAACCATCAAAAAGTAAAATGCTTGGGTGTTGTAAAGAGCTTAGAAGTGGAGGCATATGATGCAAAGGCAGTGGTTGATTTTCATGTGATGCCAGCAGGGTTGGGAGCATATCCTATTATACTGGGCAGACCATGGTTACGTGCAGTGGGAGCTGTTCAAGATTGGCGACATGGTACAATTAGCCTCTATGGAAAGACAGGTACCAAGAAGCTTTATAATATGGACACAAGGAAACGATTAGAGGAGCTTTATGAAGATGAGGATGAGTCTAGTGATGAAGACTCTTCCACGGTGACAGATGAGGACAGTGATAGCACTACCAGCAGTGACGAGGATGCTGATGTTGCATTTATTTTGATGGATAAAGAAATCCAGGAGTGTGGTTTAGTCGCATTTGCGAATGAAGTTGAAGATGAAAGTGAAGGGCCTTATGAAGTGATTGAAGGGCTGATGCAAACCAAAGTTGAGTTGTCAAAGAAGCAGGAATTAATGACGCAAATGATTAGTGGAGACCTCTCAGCTATGGAGAAGGATATATATTTGCATATGCTGGCTAGTTTTCCTGATTTGTTCATTACTTCATATGAAGAGATCAGAGGGTTCAAGGGTGAAGAGATGCATATAGAGCTGAATGAAGGTGCTAAGCCAGTGCGGCAAAGGCTAAGAAGGATGGGTCAAGAGCAAATGGAAGCCTTGCGGGTGGAGGTGGACAAGTTATTGAAGGCAGGGTTCATAGTTCCAGTGGAGACCACAGAATGGGTGAGTCCAGTAGTAGTCAGTCCAAAGAAGGATGGGAAGTGGAGGATTTGTGTAGATTTTAAGCCCTTAAACGCAGCCACAAAGAAGAACCCATATCCTCTTCCATTCATCGATCAGATCTTGGATTCAGTGGCAGGTTATGAGAGGTACAGTGTGTGTGATGGTTTTTCAGGCTATTTTCAATTGAAGATTGCTCTTAAAGACCGCACAAAGACAACTTTTATTACGCCATGGGGCTGCTATTGCTACACAGTGTTGCCGTTTGGGTTGTCAAATGGACCATCTTTCTATCAAGAAAGAGCAAATTGGGTGCTGGAACCATTCATTGGTAGTTGTGTTAAGGCTTTTATGGACGACTTCTGTGTCTATAGCAGTAGGGCTGAGCATCATGAGAAGTTGCAGATGGTATTGGCTCGATATGATGAATGTGGAGGACAACTAAATCCAAAGAAATGTCATCTAGCACAGCCAAGGGTGAAGTTATTGGGCCATATGGTGTCAGAAAATGGCATTGAGGCTGATCCAGATAAGGTTAAGTCTATTATTCTTCTTCCATCACCTATGAGTACGAAGCAATTGGCAACCTTTATACACAAAGTGAAGTACATGGCACGGTTTATTCCATTGTCTTCGCAGCTTCTTTATCCATTACAGCAAGTGGCAAAGCATGATCCATTGCAATGGGATGACAAGTGTGAAGAAGTGTTTCAAGAGGTGAAAGAGGTGTTAGGGGGGTTGTCAGCCATGCAGGCTCCTGATTGGGAGAAAGTTTTTTATGTAAATCCATCAGTGGGGGATGATGCCATTGGAGCCATGCTATTGCAAAAGGGGAAGGGCAGCCATTATATGAGGCCAGTGTATTGTGCAAGCCGAGTGAAGTTGGTAGCGGAGAGAAAGTTATCGGAAGTAGAGCTAGTGATGGCTAGTGTAATATTTGCTTGTCGACGATTTCGTCATTACTTGCTACCACGGCCTTTTGTTTTCTTGACGAGTTATGCCTTTTTGCCACAGTTAATTAATGGTATTAACATGTCAAATGTGGTGAAGAAATGGGTAATTGAGCTGCAAGAGTTTGAGTTCTCTTTTCTAGTGGAAGATAGTACAAGGGCTACCCTAGCTGATTTGTTGACCTACAAGGAGAATCCCCTTATTGTTAAGGAAGAGGTGGTGAGAAAGGTAGTTGAAGAAGTGCCACAGATCAGCAATGCACATGTGTTGTTCTTTGATGGTTCATACAGAAAGAGCCATGATGCAGCTTCAGGGGGTATAGCACTTTATGATCCAGAGGGGAAGCTAGTATGCAAGAGAGGGTTCAAATTGGATGCTCATAGTAACAATGAGGCTGAATATGCTACATTGGAAGCCGGATTACACATTTGTTTGAAGCATGGGGTTCGAAGGTTGAGCATAAAAGGTGATGCCTTGTTAGTGGTGAAGCAAGTGTTGGGTGTGTGGAAGAGCAAGAACACCTCATTGAAGGAAATGTGCTTCAGAATTAAAGGCCTGTTAAAAAGGTTTGAAGCATGGAGTATCAGACACATTGAACGTGCTCTAAATGGAGAGGCACATGAAGCAGCTCAAGGCATGATTGGGGAGCTATTTGTGTTGAGGACCACTTTACCTCTTTATCATGGCCGGGAAAGTTTGGCTCAAGAAGAGGAGTTTTTGCTAACAGGAATCATTCCAAAGGAGATTCAGAAGTCTAAGAAGTATGGCTTTGTGCGTAGAGCATACAGGTACAAATTGATTGGTGATGTCTTATACATGAAAGGGGCTGATCTCGTGTTGAGACGTGTACCTTGGCGGGAGGAGCTTTACAGAGTGTTGGAAGAGAATCACGAAGGCGCATGTGGTGGCCATTTTGCTCTAAAGATCACCTTGCATAAGATTTTGCAAGAGGGGTATGTATGGCCTAGTTTGCACAAGGATGTTCACCATTGGTGTAGGTCTTGCAATAGGTGTCAAGCATTTGGGAAGAGAGTGTTGAAGCCAGAGCTACGAAAAACCATTATGGCGTTTGATGTGTTTGAAAAGTGGGGGATTGATGCAATAGGCCCGTTACCTATCACAAGCAGGGGCAAAAGCTATATCTTGACGGCAGTGGACTATCTTTCTAGATGGGCAGAGGCTACAGCAGTAAAACAGATCACTGCAAAGGATGTGGCAAAATTTGTGTATGATGAAATATGTTGCAAGTTTGGGGTGCCATTAGAGCTACTTTCAGATAAGGGGCCAGGCTTTAGAGCTAAACTGCTAGACTTCTTATGCACAAAGATGAAGATTAGGCACCAGCATACCACTCCTTATTACCCGCAGTGTAATGGCTTAAATGAAAGGTTCAATGGTGAGTTGGTACAAATTCTTTCTAAAGTGACAGAGCACCAAGGAAAGAATTGGGATTTGGAATTGCCTAGTGCATTATGGGCTTACCGTACTTCGGTGAAGACAGGTACAGGGTTTACTCCATTTCATTTGGTGTATGGAAAGGAAGCACTATTGCCTGTGGAGGTAGAGTTGCCTGCGGTCAAGATGTTAGAGAAGTTGCTTGGGCCGCCTAGTGATGCATTCAAAGAGAGGCTCTTGCAGTTACAAGAGGTCCAGTTGGATAGGATGAGCGCTTTGGAGCATTATGGGCAGAGGCAGGATAAGGCTTTGACAAAGCTAAATAAAAAGGTCAAAAGTAAGGGTATCAAGAAACATGACTTGGTTTTGCGCTACAATAGTAAGCTGGACAACACCTTCCAAAAGAAGTTTCAGATTAAGTGGGAAGGCCCTTTCAAGGTAGTGGAGTGTTTTCCAAATGGCACATATCAGCTGGCTAACCTGGATGGTGTTCTACATACGTCAAGGGTAAATGGATTGCGTCTTAAGTTGTATCATGCCAGGTTGATGATGGTGGAGCAAGATGAGCTGTCTGTGGATCAAGCTGTGTTGGTGAGGTATGAGGAGACCTGTGATGCGGCGAGTCTCATATCTCTCTTTGCTGCTGCTGATCATGAATGATCTAGCAGGCTAGGGGATGGGCAAATTATGTCAGGAGTTTTTTGGAGCAAGGGATTGCGCATATGTACATATACATGCATGGTGCATCAAATAAAGGATTGCCCATTTTCCTTAGCTAGGTGGTTATGTGGGGCCCACATGTGTACAGGTAGGACAACATGTACATAGTGCAGCGATTTTCACTATTACCAGTACCAGTGTGTTTTTTATACAATAATGAGGAGTTGGTAGCGCGTAAAACTTCTCGAGGAAGCTATCCGCGGGCCGACGACGTGAGGTCAGCAGGTGCGTCAGATGGCATCTAGTGGCGTCAGGAGGGCGAACGAGGTCAATATTTGCACGCAGATGAGGACGGACACAACGTGGGTGTTTGCTTGTGAGAATTATGCAGAAAGGTCATCATGAGGACCTTTTTTTGGGGCCACTTCACGTGGTGGCGAGATGCATTATTGGAAAAAAGCTGAGTGCCAGGTGTGCGAATGATGCAAAAAGGTGACAACTATGCACTGCGAGGTCAGTTTTTGGCCTGTTCGGGGTCCGTTTGAGGTCATCTAAAAGGCCAAGGGTGCCCAACTAATAAGGCTAAGTGTGGGAACTGAAAAAACAGAGAGAAGACCAGAAAAAACGTGGAGAAGAGAGGAGGAACAGCCGCAGGTGTGTTTTTGCCCATTTTGGAGCCTGTTTTGGCCCTAAACTGCTCATCCGAGGTCGGATTTGAGCACTTTGACATTGTAGACTGGGGTTTTGGGCCGTTCCAGACGCGATGGCGCTGTCCATTTTGCCAAATTCCTCACTCTTTTCCTGCTGTTTTTCTGTGTAAGTTTCTCCTATGAGCGAAGTTTTTGCTCTAGTTTGTGATTGTATCTGGTATCTTTTACCCATATTGTGTGAGCTGTTTGCCCCATTGGTGTTGGCCCAAGCTCATTTGTATCTAAACATCAGAAATTCTCCTCTTTTGAGCTGAGTTTTTTGGGTGTGTGTGTGTGTATGTGTGTGTCTGTGTGGAGTGGGCAAGTGGATAGTCTCTCTCCTCTCACTCCAGAGGTGTGTTCCCTGTCTCGGCCAGGTGTGTTGTGTAAGCCGAGTGGTGCCCCATAGTGTGTGTGTGTATCTTCCCAAGAGTGTGTGTCGGGTCGTTATAGAGGCGCTGTGTGTGTTTTCATCCCGCTCACAACGCGTATGAAGACAGGCCGAAAAATATAGGTGACCGAATCTCGACTACGATGGTACTAATGTGTAGCTCTACTCGCTGCGGTTCTATAGATATATGGCACGCTCAATTTCGACACACAAGTAGGGAGAAAAATCACATAGAAGCTCGTGGGAGCTCACCTCGCGTAGAAGCCGAATGCGCACGCTTGATATCTGTGCGTAGCTTTCGCCGTTGCTAACACAATGGTGGTGTCGCTTCTCCAATGGCGGCTCCATAGCTCGCGTATCAAGAGGATACTCTCTCTCTCTCTCTCTCTCTCTCTCTCTCTCTCTCTCTCTCTCTCTCTCTCTCTCTCTCTCTCTCTCAGACACAGTCACGGCACTCAAAAACTCACTTTGATTAATGATTCAAAATTGTTCTTAGGTTTACAAAAATTGGCTCTTATACCTCAGCCTTGGTGAAAACATCTCTAATCTAATTACATAAGCAGGTGAAACTACTTGGGGAATACAAGCTGGAAACTCAATTGAGTCCCGCTAATTACAATGAATCGGCTCCATAAAAAAAATGAAATGTCAGAAAGACATTTATTACAATAAGTGTTTACAAAGACATGAGCGAAGCTCATCTAGCTTTTCCGAGTCGTCTATTCTATATGAAAGCTCGTGTCCTGTCCACTCTAATTCCTTAGCTACTCTCACCGTTAAAATTAAAAATTCTTTTGGTAAAATAGCATTCAAACCGAAAACCATGTTATATGGGTCGTTCCTATGGATATTTTATATGCTACCCTATACGCCCATAATGTAGAATGCAATTTTTGGTCCCAATCAGTTCTCGACTCAGATACAATCTTTGTAAGGACCGTGCATATGGTTTTGTTCGTCGCTTCAGCTTTTCCATTAGCTTGTGGATGATATGGAGCTGATTTGTGATGTATTACCATGAATTCATCTAGAAGGATCTCTATCACTTCATTTATGAAGTGTGTGCCTCCATCACTCACAATTTCTATTGGTAATCCATATCGTACAAAGACGTATTCATACAGAAATAGTGCCGTTGTCCTAACATCTGCTTTTTGAGCTGCTTTTGCCTCAACCCACTTTGTTAGATAGTCCGTCGCCACAATGATGTATTGTGCATGAGTCTTGTATGCAGGAGGTGAGATAGGTCCAACATAATCAATCCCCCATTTTGCAAAGGCTCTTGCTCCCATCATTGGTCTAAGCGCCATATCATCTCTTGTTATTGGTACTTTTGTCTGCTGACAGTCATCACATCGTTTTACGTATTCCTCAGCGTCCATGTGTAATGTCGGCCACTATATTCCTGCAGCTAAGAAAATTTTTGTTGTCTTATCACCTGAGAAATAGCCTCCACCTACTCCTCCATGAGCTTGCTCTAGGATTATCACATACTCTGACTCTGATGCGCATATCCTAAGTTGGTTGTCTTTACCTCTCTTATAGAGTTGATTTCCTATTAAAGCGTAATCTCGTGCTTTTGTCTGTACAGCTCTCTGACGCGCTTTTGAGGTTCCCTCTGGAAAAGTTCTATTTGTGAGATATTCAACAATATATTGACTCCATTCAGGAGCGATCATTATCTGATACAATGTTGAATACTCAGCTGGCGGTTTTGACAAACATGTAATACATAGTGTGACATATTCATGTACACTCTCTTTCATTCCTGGCCAATAGACTCCCAGTTGTAACAGATTCCTGTACGTGTTCCTTCTTGAACAATGAAATGCACATTCCTAAACATGTGCTTCTTGCAGATATATGTTATATTATTCAGGATTGATGCATAACCTTAAAATGTTATCGGTTCCTAAGTGATACAACCTTCCTGCAATCAACCGAAGATTCTTGGATTTCTAAATAGTAACTTGTTTCTGGTTGTATTCTTTTCTATCAAACTCGCCTCCATAGGTTAATAGAGTAACAACATCCTAAGACCACTTCGGTATCATTTCTACATTGAATAAGTACGCATCTGGCATGTCGTCATCTGCACCTATAGGGTCTTCTCCATTAGTCAACCTTGAAAGGTGATCCGCTCTAAGATGTTTCTTTCCTTTCTTTATTACTACCGTGAAGTTGAATTCTAATAAGATGATGAACCATCTCACTATCCGTCCCGTATTGCATGGTTTGTTCACTAGGTAGAACAAGGCTTGATGATCTGTGAAAAACACAAACTTATTGGCTAGAAGATAATGCCAAAATTTCTTCACAACATAAATCATTCCTAATCCCTCTCGCTCTGTTGTTGTGTAATTCCTTTCAGCATTGTTGAGCTGTCGACTAGCATAGCAGATTGGAAAATCCATGTTTCCTTCTTCTAGTTGATCCAGGATGCATCCTATTGCATATGCCTAAGCATCTATATGCACATGGAATATCTTCTCCCAATCTGGTTAGTTCAAGACTGGAGCAGTAATGAGTACCTCTTTCAGTTTCTTGAAGGATTCCTCACACTTCTCTGTCCATTCGAAATTCACTATTAGCCTGTAAAGTGGTTGGCCTATTATAGCGTACATGTAAATGAATCGTCTATAATATCCACAATGTCCCATAAAGCTCTGCACTTATTTTGCGTTGGTTGGTCTAGGCATATCCACTATTACTTTTATCTTTTCCATATCCGTGGATATTCCGTTATGTGAGACAATATGTCCCAGGATTCTGCCTTGTCGGACCATAAACACACACTTCTCAGGATTGAGACAAATGCGATATATCCTACATTTCTCGAATACCTTCCTTAGGTGTTCTAGATGCTCATCTCTCAGAAGAGAGTGTACACACAAATCATCTATGTATATTTCAAGAAACAACCTCAAGTACTCTTTGAATGCATGCGTCATCAGCCTTTGGAATATTGCGGGAGCATTAGTTAAACCAAACGGCATAACTCGATACGCATAAATTTCCCACTCCATTGCAAAAGATGTTTTGTGTTGATCCTCTGGCACAATGGCAATCTGATTATATCCTGAAAATCCATCTAGTGAGGCGGTCCGGGGCGGGCAACAAGAAGAGTGACCTCTAGACACCCTTCAAGGCTCCCGTGCTGCTCAATGGGGCTGGGGCACAACACAACACAAACCAAAACAACAAACCCACAGCCAAATCCCAACTGCACAAGGGGCACCACCTAGTTTAAGAGCGAACTAGGACGCAAAAGAGGAGAATCGTTAGAGCAACCCACAAACAAGCAAGGAATTTACACTAACCCTAACACCAATGGAACACTCTCACACACTAAAACACGAGAGAGAGAGAGAGAGAGAGAGAGAGAGAGAGAGAGAGAGAGAGAGAGAGAGAGAGAGAGAGAGAGAGAGAGAGAGTGCTCGGGCTGCTTTGAAACGTATTGGCAATGATCAAGCAAACACAACTATATATTTAAAAAGGAGAGAGAAAGGGGGAGGGGGTGCTTGTTGCAATAATACCTTCTTACAAATCTGTCATGACAAATCAAAGTGAGATTAGTATTTGTTCAACATAGCTTGCGTAAATTTCACCACAACACATCACAAGAAAAGCCACCCCAATCACTGTCTTAAGGCCAGGGGAGTCCTCTCCACCCTGTCGCCCTCTTACAGTATGTGGAATTTATGGCTAGATTGATGACAACACCAGAGACAATCTATCAAGAACTTAACAAAAAACACCAAGACACTTACGCATCATTGTTGTCCATTACTTCACGTTGGAAGGGAGACAAAGTATCCAAGCTTAGTCCAAATCCACCCTCCTTGATTCAGCAAATGTTGGGCTTACACTAGTAGGAGAAATGATAGATTTCCTACTCTCAATTGAATGATCACTCTCTCTCTTACAATGGCATAGAGTTCCCTTGCTAATCCCCTATTACAACACATGCACATGCATAAGACAATGAGCTTCCACTCAAGAGCTCCTTCTAGAGAGGTTGAGCTTGGCTTCTCAAGCTATAGCATAGTGCTCTTGCTTATGGCTCCCCCCTTTTTGTGCTAGCTACACCCTCCTTTTATAGCAATTTTGAAGGCTAGGGTTACTCCTCTAACCATGGTTGGGTTAGATTTTCAGCAATTTATCTAATTTCTTTTGCTTGGAATTATCAAGAAGTTGGTGGGGAAAGAGAGAGGAGAGAAATGGAGGTGATAGGACTTTTCATAGTGGGTTAGTGTTAGTAGAGTTAGTATTAATTTACAAATGGAATTGGATATTTACAATGGGAGTATCCATGTAGGATACAAATAAGGAAGAAAAAAGTCTTAAGAGGTAAGAAAAGGTGGCTTTCTTACAAGGTTGATGCTCCAAGTGTCTTGAGTAGGGCCGATTTTGACGCCTGTTGACGGTCCACTAGCTTTGACGGTACATTTTTTCTCCACTCTTGACCTTCCTTGAGAGACAAGGTAATTGAAGCTGAGTAATCAACCACCATGATGCTGTCTTTTAAGAGAAGAGGCTGAATTTTGTGGTTTTTTTGATAGATATGGGTAAATTGGAGGAGGAAAAATGAGACTAGGTGGTCAATTTTGGAATGGAATTGTGTGTGGGAGGTATGAGTTCACCATGGTTTCTCTTATTGTTCAAGGTTGAGGAGAAGGTGAGTAGTGTGCAGAGAGGAGTGGTGAGAGAGATGGGGATGATGAGTGGAGAAGTGTGTGTGAAAGAGGAAAATGATAAAGTGGAAGAGAGAGTGTGGCTGCATAGCATGGGAAAACTGGGGTCCACTAAAAAAATCATAGCTCACAGCTCGTAGCTCAAAAAAATATGAAAAAATTTGAGGCAAAAGTTCAGCCCACGAGCTACAATTTTTGTTTGTTCACCTTTTCAAATTCGGAGAGCAAGTGAACTTTAAAAATTCAGCAAAACCGACCGTTTTTTTCCACTGCAAGGTCCTTGTGGGGTCCTTCTTTGGATGATTCTTTTGAATACCTCCAAGAGTGAGCCCTCCATAGTGCATGTATGCATGCCAGGTACCCTTGACCTTATTTGGTAAGTCTATAATTGAAGATATTGTTGAGATTAGGATATAAGTGAATAGTACAACTAAAAAAATCAAATATTGAGGGGTCTAAAAAATATGTACATGTCAATATAAATAATATAAGTGGAAAAAATATAAAGGGGTCAAAAGAAATCTCTCTCATTATGAGGCTACCATAAAAAGATAAATATTTTTGGTGTTCTAATTTTTTAGAAAAAAACAAAATAGATGTAGGAAGGGAAAAATCAAAATAGTGAAAAAATATAGACATAAATAAAACTAGTTTTTTTGGATTTTTGTTGGGGTGGAGTTACACCAAATATAAGAGAAGCTTACATGAAAATATTTCTATATGGAATAAAGAGTATGAAAAATGGTAAGAAAAAATTGTGGTAATGGTGAGGCAATGTACAGAGCATAAATAACACACACCTAGGTAGAAATATTTAAATAAATACCAAAATAATTATGAAAAAATCTTTTATTTAGGCCCTATATATAAAGAAATATTTACATACGCATGGGCCATAATATACTTATATATATATATATATATATATATATATATATATATATATATATATATATATATATATATATATATATATATATATATATATATATTTGGCTCAACTAGCCCACTGACTAGCTAATTGAGGGTTTTTTAAGAAGATATGGGAAAAGTCCCGTGACTCACGCACGCCTATGTACAGTGAAATGGTAGGGATAGCCACAGTGTTTGGGTGATTTTGGTAGGGTGAGGTAACTCACTGTGGTAATTACAAAGAGCCGAAAAAAACGGCTATCATTAGCCCTCCCCCTGGATGATGGTATATTCATGTACCATCATAGAGCATCTTTTCCAAAGAGAGTGCTTCAGAGTCCTTGACAAGATCTTCATTGTTTGGCCCCTCAGAATTTTGGCTGGAGTTACACTCATGCTTCATGTAACAATACTTACATGAGACAGCGGCCTTTGGACAGATCTTTGGTAGATCCTTTGGTAGAAGGCGACTCAAATAGGGCTTCAAGCGATACCCGTTTACCTTCCTGGAGTGCTCTTTACCATTCAAGTCCATAAGTTGATAGTAACTAGAATTGAAAGCCTTCTTGACTATGTATGGCCCTTGCCATCTAGTTTCAAACTTGGCATCAAAACGATTGTCAAGTCGATTGTCATACCTTAGCACAAGCTCTCCTTCCTTGATGCCTTTGTCCTTCAGTTTCTTGTCGTGCGTTTCTTTCGCTTGTGTGGCTTTCCTCTTGTAGCACTCATATGCTGCTTCTCTTTTCCACTCAAGCTCAGCTAAGGTAATCAGTCGATCCATCCATACCTTTTGATCATCTTGTGCTCCTTTGCCATGAAGTCGCATTGTTGGAATGTTGAGCTCGATAGGCTGCAAAGCCTCTTGACCATAGACCAAGTGAAATGGTGTGAACTCCGTGGCTTCCCTATATGTGGTTCGATACGCCCACAAGGCACCATCCAAGAAGTCATCCCACAACTTTGTCTTGTTTTTCACCATCTTTCTAATGATGCCTGCAATGACACCATTAGCTTTTTCCACCAATCCATTTGACTGTGGGTAGTATGGTGTGCTATGACGATGTAGAATGTGAAGTTCTTCACAAACTTCTGTGAGCAAGCCCTTCCTAAACCCTGGACCATTATCAGAAACAATCTCCAAAGGTGTGCCAAATCTGCAACAAATGTGATTGTACACAAACTTGCTAATTGTCCTCTCATTCACTCTTGCCACACTTTGAGCTTCCACCCACCTAGTCATATAGTCTACAGCCACTAGAATGTAGAGTTTACCATATTTTTGTCCTAGGCAGAGGACCCATAGCATCAATGCCCCACTTTTCAAAGGGTCCATTTGCAAGAACTATTTGCCTTGGGCCATGCACCAATCTTCTATTTCCATTTATCTGACAATTGTGACAGCTTTTACACCAATGTTGAACATCCACATGCAAGCTTGGCCAAACATACCCCGCAAGCAAAATCTTCTTCACAGTTGATTCTTGGGCAAAATGACCACCACATGCCTCTTCATGCAAACCTTTTAGAATGGCTGAAATTTCCTCGATAGTTGGTACTCTTCTGCACACTTGATCCTTCCCTCTTTGATAGAGGAAGCCTTCTAGGAAGAGATATGCGCTTGCCTTCTTCATGAGTCTCCTCTTCTGAGCTTTTGTGAAGTCTGGTGGAAACTCACCCTCCAAAATGTAGCCAATGATGGGAGCCAATGACTCCAATCCCTGGTACCTCGGTTGCTTCACAGCAGCCGCCACCATGATGACCTGCACTTCTTTCTTTACACATGCAACGGCTTGTTGTGCAAGTAAATCAGCATCTTCATTTTGTTTCCTAGGAATATGATATAATTGCACCTCCTCAAATTGATTAAATAGCCTACGGATGGTATGAACTTTGGCCCTTAGTCTTTCATTTTTGCATGCCCAAATGCCTAAAATCTGCTTCACAATGAGAAGTGCATCCCCTTTTACCATGAGACGTTGTATACCATGGCCAATGCATACTTTTAAACCATGAAGTAGTGTGTCATATTCTGCTTCATTGTTGCTAGTTGAGCTTGGTAGATTGAACTTCTCTTTCATGACCACCTCTCCACTTGGGTTGAGCAACACTAGCCCTCCCCCTGCTTTTCCTGTGGCTCGACGAAAAGCTCCATCAAAGAACAAGGTAAAAGCATTAGGAATACTTTTTGGTGGTGGTAATGGTAGGGTCTTTACTTCAGGCACCTTAATCTCCTTTTCATGCACCCTATAAGTGAGAATCCCTGCCAATTGTGCACGCACACTATCTTCTACCTTGAAAGCGTATTGAAACTCTTGCAACTCCATAATCCACTTTGAGATCCTAGTACTAAGATTCATTTGAGATGACACCCAAGGGAACAAATTCTCTGTAGTGAGAATTACAAAAGGTTTTGGTAGCAGGTAGGATCTAAACTTTCTCACCGCAAACATGAGAGAAAGCATCATGAGTTTTGCTTCTGTGTAGTCTCTCTCCAAAGCATTCATGACCCTACTAGCAAAGTAGATGGGTCGCATCCTTGTACTGTGGGGATCTTGTTGTAGCAACACAGCACCAATTGTTTCTTTCCCAGCACTAGAGCTAACAAAGAATGTGTACTCCCAACAAGGAGGCATGAGTGTTGGTAGCTCTGACAAAATGACTTTAATGTTACAAAAGTACTCTTCAAGCCCATCAGACCATGCAAATTCTACTTGTTGTGTCAACTTTTGCAAAGGGTGAAGTAACTCCGAGGCTAAGTGAATGAAGCATGACATATACTTCACCTTTTGAATGAATGAGATGACCTCCTTAAGACTCTTGGGTGATGGTAGCTCAATAAGAGCCTTTGCCTTCGAAGGATCCACTTCAATGCCTTTGTAAGAAACTTTATGACCAAGCAAGATTACTTCATCCTCACCTATATGGCACTTGTCGGGGTTGAGTTGACCTCCCATGTCGTAGAGCTTCTTTAAACCTTCTTCTACCCTTTGTAGATGCAATGATTTTGAGCTATAAATACAGAAATCATCAATGAACACCCTAATTGACTTTCCAAAGAATGCTTGAAACACCATATTCATGAAACGTTGGAATGTTGCAGGAGCATTTGTCAGACCAAATGGCATGACTCTAAAAGCATAACAACTGCAAGGAGTGATAAAGGTTGTTTTCAATTGATCCTCCAGTGCAATCCCTATTTGAAAGTAACCTGAGTAACCATCGCACACAGTGTACTTCTCATGACCAGCTACCTCATTTAGTATCTCATCCTGAAATGGGAGGGGAAAGTGATCTCTTTTTGTTGCCTCATTAAGTGGACGATAATCCACACACACCCTCCACTTGCCGTTTTTCTTAGGAGTGACAACAACGGGAGAGACTCACTCTGAATTCTCCACTGGATAAATGAAACCTGCTGCTAGAAGCTTTCTTACCTCCTTGAGTAGAGCCTGCTCCTTAATGACTCCTAGCCTTCTTAGCTTTTGAGCCTTAGGTGTGGCCTCTGGCTTCAACTCAATCTTGTGTTGAACAACATCTACTCCACGCACATCGGTGTAGTCTTTAGCAAAAAGCCTTGGAAATTTCCTTAGCACACATTTGAACTCCTCTCTTTCATCCTTTGTAAGTGTTGTAGACAACATACCTTCCAGCATCCCTTCATCTTGAACACCTTCGTTCTCTTGAGGACCTACCTCCTCCAAGCCTTGACAAGAGGTCTCTTGGTTGCTTGGCTTAAACCTTACCCCCATGACTTCGATGGAAGACTCCTCTTCAGTAATGCTGCCGCTACTTTCTTCTTCTGAAGTGCTATCGGTCCAACCTTCTTCCGTCTCACTTTGAGATGATTCTTCATGGAGCTCCTCTTGGCGTTGCTCCTTCATGTCAAAGACAACCTTCTTATGATTGTCATTCCTGCAAATTAATTTCCCACTCTCCCAATCCTGCAAAGCTTGCATTTTCATTAGCCATGGTCTTCCTAGGATAAATGGATAACCACTTCCCTTGGTCGACATAACATAAAAATCCACTGCCTTCTTAATGCCAAAGGCCTCCACAAAAACATTTTTACAAATGCCTACGCACCTAGCCTTGCTATTGTTTGCCATTTTCACTTTGATTTCAGGTGTCTCATGGATGTGCATGCCTAGTCTTTGCATGAGCCCTTCTGTCATGATGCAAATTTGTGCACCCCCATCCACTAGACCTTTCCTAACCAATCTTCCTTTTATGTAACAATCTAGCACAGGTGTAATATCCTCGTTCATTTCAGCATGTGCAATTTTTACAACAGGAAAACTCTCTTTTACCTTTCTCCTAGTGCTAACTGCCTTTGTTAAATCCCTCCTAACTTGCGGGCATAATGCAAGAAACTGAGGCCATGAGATATCAGGACCCTTACCTCGCATGTCTTCCAACAGGTTGTATGGAGCCATACCATGTCCAAGAGGGAAGTCTTGGAGATTGATACGACGTCGAGTCCTCTTAGCTTCCTTAGTCTCCTTTGCCTTCTTGCCTTGTCCATGGTCACTCTGTGATGGGACACCCTCTTTCTCTTTACCTTTTCCTCGGCCACGCTTAATGCCATTGGCTTCCATGTCAACCTCATTTGAATTTGTCACCTCTGCCACATGCACATTTGGATCTGGCAAAGGTGGAACTCCTTCTACCCCTTGTGGAGGTGGTCTGGGTCCATTTGGCCTTTGTAGAAGCCTTGGTTGTTGACCAGCTCCTTCTCCTGCATTCATCACTGGGTAATTCAAGTTAGGTCTCCCTGGCTCTCCACGGGGCCAAGGACAATTATACATCCCATGTCCAGACTCTCCGCAATTCCAACATTGCAAGACTCTCCTAGTTCGTGGCTCTCTCTCTTCTGACTTCTTTGCTTGTCCCTTTGGACCTACAGCTTGTGCAAGGTGAATTGATAGGCTGCTTAAAGATTCATTTAACTTCTCAATCACTTCAGCCGTTACCTCAGGAAGCTCCCTAGATGTTGATGCTTGTGACTTACCTTTGGGTCTAAGACCTTCTATTGGAACCTCTTCCCTTAAGCACTTGAGTTTCCTATACTTCTCAGCAGCCCTAGTTTCAGCTGCATCAAAAGTAGCAGGTGCACCCGCCTCAACTTTTACCTTAAGGTCAAGAAAGAGTCCGGCTATGAACCTCTCCTTCTTTAAAAATTCTGCACCATCACCTGGGTTAGCAACATTTCGTATCCATAGAGCCCAAAGACGTAGAAACTCTTGCTTGTACAAGTAGTAGTCATCTAAGTCTTTTTGCTTATGAGAAACAATGTCTTGCCATAGTTTTTGAGTGTTTTGGGGATCAAAGAAGTATCTCTTAAAACGATTCAAAACTTCTGTGTAATTCCCCTTAACTTCCTCAGGCAAAGAGTCAAACCAAGTACTACCATCTTTCCTAAGGACCACCTCAAACATTTCTACACGTTCTTGATCGGTTACTATCCTCTTGATACGGCAAGACATCTTGAAATTTGCTAAAAATAATCCTGCATCCTCTCCAGGCTCTCCAAAGAAAAGAGGATATCCAGACATTTGGCGTTGGCTCTCCATTATTATGAAAGATTACAACACGAGTTACAATAAGGGATACAATAGAGATTTAGAACCACTCGCCTGCAAATGAAGAAGTAAGAAAATACCACTCTAGGTTTTCTTCTTCAGCTATCCAAGCTTCAATAAGGTCTCGCTTTGTTTGATCAAAACAAAAGGGTAGACTATTGATGAGCTCTAAGAAGGGTTGAAATTCTTCAAAGCTAAGGCGATAAACAAAAATCTCTAGAACTTCATTTTCTGGATCCAAAAGAGCAACCACGTCCCAAGTGATAAATTGCACTTGCTCTACAATTCCCAATGCACAAGCGGTTTGTATAAAAACTAGATCTTCATGCTCGTCGAAGGCCGTGAGAAAGTAGCAATTGACTAGGAGCTCCTTTCCTTCGAGTTCCACACAGTCGGAGTGAGGCAACCTTCTCACAATTTCATAAAGAACATCCTCATCAAGTCCAATCAAGTTTGCAAGATTTAAAGACTCCACTTGTGCTACAAAATTCCTGGACAAAAACTCCTTAGGATTATGGTTAAATCATTCAAAAGCATAAAGAGATTTACAATGTCTCTATGAACAAAGTGTCATAGAAAGTTTAGAAGGATGAGAATTTATACAAATTTGCAATCTTCTCTATGCTCTCTTTATTAAGACAAGCTCTGAATAGCTCCCTATCTCCTTTGTTGAAAGCGAAAGGAAGACTATTAATAAGACGCAAATGAGGGAAAAATTCACCAAATGTGAGTCTATGAAGCATGAACTTTGGCCGCAAGTTTCCTGAAGAGTCTTCCTCAATGGTGAAATGCACTCGCCAAACGCCAAATTTCACTCTATTTACCAATCTTAGGGCACACACTAGTTGGATGAATGCGCGGTCTTCCTTAGTGCCCAACAACAAGAGGAAAATGGAATCCACGCGTAGGACCTTCCGTCTTAACTTCACCACCCTCTTGTTATGAGGGAGACGCCTTACTACTTGCTCCTGCAACTCAATTGGTAATAGAGCTAGATCTCTAAGGATTGAACTTTCACTGCACACACATTCCCAGTTAGAACAAATGATCGTTTTTTTGTTTCTTGTAACAACTTGGACAAAGAAAAAACAAACATACACACTATTTTGCCGGGCTGCACTTCATTTTAAAATAAAATGAACACATGTACATCAAAGGAAGTGTGGTAGTTGATGAGAGGTAGAATGACAGGGTTTGGTGATGCAAGAATTTCTCCTGCTCTTTGGGCACCAAACATGAACACCATTCGTTGTTGAAAATGGATCTTTCTACTAATTGCAACGTTTATTCTAATGTGTGGAGTAAAATGAAAGGGAAAAACCTCTATTCCTGGGCCATTATCCATGGCCTATGCATGTCCTAATGCTTAAAACAAAACAAAAATATAGACGTCCAAACTAAGGTCGTACCTAATGAGAGGCAAAATAAAAGGATTTACTGAAGCGTTTATCTCGGCCAACCTAAGAGGACCTAAAATTCTACGAATGACACGTTGAAATTGCAACTTAGTACTAACAATTATGTATACCTTTTGCCTTGCAATGGGAATAAAGGGATCATACAAATCTTCGTGATTCATGCAAACTACTTGACTATGCTAAAGGTTGATTCTACACAAAAATACACAAGCCGTCCTCAGTGGGGGCACCAATTTGAGGCGGTCCGGGGCGGGCAACAAGAAGAGTGACCTCTAGACACCCTTCAAGGCTCCCGTGCTGCTCAATGGGGCTGGGGCACAACACAACACAAACCAAAACAACAAACCCACAGCCAAATCCCAACTGCACAAGGGGCACCACCTAGTTTAAGAGCGAACTAGGACGCAAAAGAGGAGAATCGTTAGAGCAACCCACAAACAAGCAAGGAATTTACACTAACCCTAACACCAATGGAACACTCTCACACACTAAAACACGAGAGAGAGAGAGAGAGAGAGAGAGAGAGAGAGAGAGAGAGAGAGAGAGAGAGATAGTGCTCGGGCTGCTTTGAAACGTATTGGCAATGATCAAGCAAACACAACTATATATTTAAAAAGGAGAGAGAAAGGGGGAGGGGGTGCTTGTTGCAATAATACCTTCTTACAAATCTGTCATGACAAATCAAAGTGAGATTAGTATTTGTTCAACATAGCTTGCGTAAATTTCACCACAACACATCACAAGAAAAGCCACCCCAATCACTGTCTTAAGGCCAGGGAAGTCCTCTCCACCCTGTCGCCCTCTTACAGTATGTGGAATTTATGGCTAGATTGATGACAACACCAGAGACAAGCTATCAAGAACTTAACAAAAAACACCAAGACACTTACGCATCATTGTTGTCCATTACTTCACGTTGGAAGGGAGACAAAGTATCCAAGCTTAGTCCAAATCCACCCTCCTTGATTCAGCAAATGTTGGGCTTACACTAGTAGGAGAAATGATAGATTTCCTACTCTCAATTGAATGATCACTCTCTCTCTTACAATGGCATAGAGTTCCCTTGCTAATCCCCTATTACAACACATGCACATGCATAAGACAATGAGCTTCCACTCAAGAGCTCCTTCTAGAGAGGTTGAGCTTGGCTTCTCAAGCTATAGCATAGTGCTCTTGCTTATGGCTCCCCCCTTTTTGTGCTAGCTACACCCTCCTTTTATAGCAATTTTGAAGGCTAGGGTTACTCCTCTAACCATGGTTGGGTTAGATTTTCAGCAATTTATCTAATTTCTTTTTCTTGGAATTATCAAGAAGTTGGTGGGGAAAGAGAGAGGAGAGAAATGGAGGTGATAGGACTTTTCATAGTGGGTTAGTGTTAGTAGAGTTAGTATTAATTTACAAATGGAATTGGATATTTACAATGGGAGTATCCATGTAGGATACAAATAAGGAAGAAAAAAGTCTTAAGAGGTAAGAAAAGGTGGCTTTCTTACAAGGTTGATGCTCCAAGTGTCTTGAGTAGGGCTGATTTTGACGCCTGTTGACGGTCCACTAGCTTTGACGGTACATTTTTTCTCCACTCTTGACCTTCCTTGAGAGACAAGGTAATTGAAGCTGAGTAATCAACCACCATGATGCTGTCTTTTAAGAGAAGAGGCTGAATTTTGTGGTTTTTTTGATAGATATGGGTAAATTGGAGGAGGAAAAATGAGACTAGGTGGTCAATTTTGGAATGGAATTGTGTGTGGGAGGTATGAGTTCACCATGGTTTCTCTTATTGTTCAAGGTTGAGGAGAAGGTGAGTAGTGTGCAGAGAGGAGTGGTGAGAGAGATGGGGATGATGAGTGGAGAAGTGTGTGTGAAACAGGAAAATGATAAAGTGGAAGAGAGAGTGTGGCTGCATAGCATGGGAAAACTGGGGTCCACTAAAAAAATCATAGCTCACAGCTCGTAGCTCAAAAAAATATGAAAAAATTTGAAGCAAAAGTTCAGCCCACGAGCTACAACTTTTGTTTGTATCACCTTTTCAAATTCGGAGAGCAAGTGAACTTTAAAAATTCAGCAAAACCGACCGTTTTTTTCCACTGCAAGGTCCTTGTGGGGTCCTTCTTTGGATGATTCTTTTGAATACCTCCAAGAGGGAGCCCTCCATAGTGCATGTATGCATGCCAGGTACCCTTGACCTTATTTGGTAGGTCTATAATTGAAGATATTGTTGAGATTAGGATATAAGTGAATAGTACAACTAAGAAAATCAAATATTGAGGGGTCTAAAAAATATGTACATGTCAAATATAAATAATATAAGTGGAAAAAATATAAAGGGGTCAAAAGAAATCTCTCTCATTATGAGGCTACCATAAAAAGATAAATATTTTTGGTGTTCTAATTTTTTAGAAAAAAACAAAATAGATGTAGGAAGGGAAAAATCAAAATAGTGAAAAAATATAGACATAAATAAAACTAGTTTTTTTGGATTTTTGTTGGGGTGGAGTTACACCAAATATAAGAGAAGCTTACATGAAAATATTTCTATATGGAATAAAGAGTATGAAAAATGGTAAGAAAAAATTGTGGTAATGGTGAGGCAATGTACAGAGCATAAATAACACACACCTAGGTAGAAATATTTAAATAAATACCAAAATAATTATGAAAAAATCTTTTATTTAGGCCCTATATATAAAGAAATATTTACATACGCATGGGCCATAATATACTTATATATATATATATATATATATATTTGGCTCAACTAGCCCACTGACTAGCTAATTGAGGGTTTTTTAAGAAGATATGGGAAAAGTCCCGTGACTCACGCACGCCTATGTACAATGAAATGGTAGGGATAGCCACAGTGTTTGGGTGATTTTGGTAGGGTGAGGTAACTCACTGTGGTAATTACAAAGAGCTGAAAAAAACGGCTATCACTAGAAAGGAATATGCTCTTTTCCCCGATACACGTTCTAGAACATGATCAGTTATCGACAAGGGATAATTGTCCCTGATTGTAGCAGCATTTACTTTCTTCAAATTGACACACACTCAGAGTTTCCCGTTTTTCTTAGGCACTACCAAAATTGGAGATACCCAGTCCATGTGTTCAATCTCATATATGATTTCAGCTTCCATTAGCTTGTCTATTTCTTCTTTGATTCTCTTAGCAAACATGTCATTATACGTGTATGGTCTCTGTCTGCTAGACTGAGCATCTTGTTTCAAAGGAATTGTGTGTTGGCATATTGATGGATCGACTCCTTTCAAGTCCTTGTATGACCATGCAGACACATCCCTGTATTCTCTGAGAAGACTCAAAAGTCTCTCTTCTTCTTCCGGAGACAAATTTGTAGCTATGTATACCCTTCTCGGTTCCTCTCCTGGAGATGCTAAATCAACCTTTTTAGTGTCCTCCGGTCCATCATAGGATTCGTTCTCCTTTCTTTCTTTGATACGCTGGGTTAATATCACCTTCCTATCCTCTATCGTAAATTTTCTGTAGTGAGAGGGAACATCCATGTTTCCCTTGATATTGGCGTTTTTGTCCTCACCACTCTCGATTTCAATCGTCCAAACTTCTTTCAGAGTTTTCTTTAACTCTCTGTACTTGTTTCGGCGTTCTAATTTGGACTCTTTGTTTTCCTTGTTTCTCATGTTCTTTTCCGCTTTATCAGTTTCCGTTTTCGTTTCACTGGGTTGAACTCGATTTTTTGAGCTTCGTTTGTCTTTCCATGAGCTCGTTTCCACCTTTCCTCTCATTCTTCCAAAAATCTTGTCCTTGACACAATCTTCCGCCTTTACTAGCATTAGGAATTGGTTTTTCCCTTTTATCTTAGGCATCGGATTGTTTCTAACTCCTATTGTTTTCCTCTTTGCTCTATAGCGTTTTTGGCGTTTTTCAGTCTGATTTGGGAAGTCGTAGAATCTGACATCCTTTATGGTTTCCTCGTTCTTGCTGGAGTTGTCTGTGGACTCATTGTCAGCTTCATTTCCCCATTCTGGATGATAGGGAATGTCGTGAAACATCTCCTCTTCATCTTCCTTATCTGGTGTATCATTCTGTTCAGTCTCTTTTTCGAGTACAACTCTCATCATGAAGTACGGAACCACATCATATCCATCTTTGTCACAAAACTTTGTTGTGGGACATCTTGGATCGCACAAACATCTAGGGTTGCTAGAATGTGTGTCCATTCTAATGGTTCAAGTGCATCCTCTGGAAAGGGTTCACCTATATAAGTTTCGTCTTCAATTGCCCTTTCTAAAACACATTCTTCGCGCTTCAGACTTCCACAGCTCGAGGCTCCACACATCCATAACTCTTTGGGTTTGCCTAACCAAGCTGGAAACTCTGATCCTACCAAAGTAGCTGAGTCAAACTCTTCAACTGGTGTTCGGTTCAAATCCTTGTAGCTATGGTCTTTTAGGTTCACACGAGTAGTGGTTTCCATATGTCTCAAGTATATGTGGTTGTAACCCCAATCCTGGACCATTTTCAACTGTCTCATGAACGGTCTTCCAAGTATAATATCATAGTTATTCTCCTTGCCATAGTCAACAATAGCAAAAGTATGCTCGTACTCAATTCCGCAAGAAGTCACTACGACTTTCTCTGATAGTCCCAAAGGTCTCTCCCTATGTCCGTCCGCTAGTTGGAGTTTCAACCTCGTTTTTCTTATCGCCGATTTTCTCCATTTTTCCCAGATTTCTTTCGTAGCAATGGCTACCCCAGCCCCGCTGTCCGGTATTTCCATCGTGTTAACTCCCTGGAATTCAACTGGTAAGGTTGTATTCCCCTCTTCGCCTTCGCAATACTCTCTGACCTTGTTCAAAGGTACAGGCTTAGCATTTTTTTATGGCTTGCTCAGCTCTTGTATGTCTTCTTGCAATTTTGCAGTTGGGTCTTTTATCCCAAATTTCTCCAAGCATTTTCCTACAGTTGCCCACATGTTTGGTCGTAGTCTCAAAAGCTCAACTAGGGTGATAGTGCATGTCACTGGTGTCCATAAATTTTTTTGAAGAGATTCCTCGTGAGGGAAGCGCTCTAATCTCAGATTTTGCTTCGTATTCTCCTAAGTATGAAGGTAAGGTATTCAGTGAATGAGGCTTACTCTCTACTGTTCTAACATAGCCTCCATCTCCCCAGTAAGAATGCAGATCTAAGTCCCCTTGAGATCCTACCTCAAATTCCTCTATGGGAGGATTCCTGATGTCCTTTTCCCCATTAGTCTGATTAGCTTGACAACTCATCTTGTTTGCAAAGTTTGCCTCTCTCACTTGTTTCCAAAACTCATTGTAATCCTCATCTCTTCCGTAAGACCTCTATATCACATGATGAAAACTCTCTATTTCTTGATCTGTTGTGTTCATCACTATAAGTTCATCCCCGTGCATTTTTTTAGGCTTTTGTGCACTGTTAGGCTTTTCAACTACCCGTGAGAGGATAGTCTCTTGATGAATTGGGTTTTCCGCTCCACAATTCATTAGTTCTCTAGGTGGTTCTAACAAGGATTGTGCAGTCTCGATCATTCTCTGACACATTTTGAGTCTCCACTTTTCCAATTCCGTGTTTGGATAAGTCAACCACCGTTGTTCTTGTGTTTGTTTGCTCTCTAATCTCGCTTCGTAAGCTCTCATCAGTGCATCCAATGGTTCGTGTACTTTGTCGACTAACACTGATCCCCCTGAGCTCATGCTCGTTGTCTCTTTGACGCTCTTCAGTTTCGACTTTTCAAAGTCCATTTCCCGTATTCCGTTTTGACTCTCAAATTTCTCTAATCTGTCGTTTGTTTGTTTTAATTCCTCAGCTAGAATCGCGTCTTGTTGTTCTTTCCATGTGTGCTTTCCTAGCTTTCCATGTGTTTCTATGGCTTAGTCGTCCTTGACTAGCCAATTCAGTCTCTGTCTTTCCATTCTCTGGATCTCTACTGGTTTTCTTTACTTGAGCTCTAGTAACAACTTGCGTTGGTATCAGAGTTTCATTTTCAGACCCACTCCTAGTAGGAATTGACTCTAGCATGTTCAATGTCGTCTTTTGCACTTTGTTGGGATTCTTTGAACAATCCTCAATGAAGTGAGTGACACCACACTCTGTGCAATATGCATTTTTCTAATGATCTCTGTGTGTGGACAAACATTCATCAAATGGTCACCTCCACACTTATAACAGGGTCCTAATGCAGGTCTTTGTGTCCCTTGATTTGCCCTTTGTGGATAAGCTGGTCTTTGGCCTGACAACCCTCCATGAGCTATGAACATAAGTGGTCTTGTGTCCAAGCTATACCTCTCTTCATCTGAGGCGTGTGCGGCTGTTGGTGGTCCAACATTTCCCATCATGCTCCAAGGTTCTGGTTGTTTTGGTTCTTCAGGTGGGTAATACACATTAGGAGCCATGAGTGCACCGGAATCTTCGTAATAAGTCTGAATAGACACTAAAGCTTGTTCTTCCTGATTCTCTAGGGTGGGTGCATATCTAATGCCCACTGGTCTCACTCCTGGTAAAGGTGGTTGCTGCCTCAATACCGGCTGTGGTCTTTCTATCCCCATGGTCCTGGTACGTTTCCCGTTGGGTATCGAGGTACTGGATGTACCTAAGGTGGTGCTATTTGAGCTGGAGGCACATACTGACACTCCTTCACATAACCCTTGTTGTAATAGCACTCTTCTATTGAGTGATTCGTCCATTTTTGTTCAATCGCACACCATTTCATTAGTTTTGGCATTGGTTTAGGGTATGGTGCTAATTTCCTTATAGCATCCTCTATCATTTGTTCCATGTTTGGCGCTGTTGTTGTTTGGACATTCTTCTTAGTGGTGGTCTCGCTAGCTACGGATGATGAGCTACTAGATGCGACATCCGTATCCGTTGTAACCTCTTCATAAACCGCACAGTTATCCACTAAGTACAATGCTTCTCTGGTCACTAGCTCAAAACTTGTACAAGATTTCAGGTGCAAGTCTTTCTTGAGAGTGTCATTTCTCAGCCCTTCTATAAAGAGGATAGATAGTCTATCATCTTGCAGTCGTTTCCGTACTGGACATCTCTCTATGTATTGTTTGAAGCGAAGCGAAGCTTCCTTCACCTTTTCTTGCTCCTTCTGTTTGAAAGCATATATTTGGGACACCGTGTTGTGTTTGATCCCTCTTTTCGAAAATTCCTTGGCAAACTCTCGCAGCAAATGGTCAATGTCATGGAAACCTCCGCCATTCAGTGGTTGAAACCATGTCAATGCTGTCCCTTCTAAAGTAATACCAAATCCTTCGTATTGTGTGTGGAAATCTGTTATTTTCTCAGCTCTTAAGACTTTCTTAAAGAGTGAGATATGTGCATACGGATCTCCTGAGCTGCTATACTTATTCTGCATACACTTGGCCACTTGAGATAGTCTCATGCTTCTATTGTCTACCACCAATCTCATTGCTCCTGTATCCCGACTAAAACTTTCTCTTGCATCATAGACTTCATGGACTGCTCTAGTTGGCTCCCGTGCCACGAATCTACTACTAGGAGGAAAATGTGATGGTGTTGCTGCAAACATCGGACTTATCGCGGTATGTGTAGAGATAGGAACCACACTACCTCGATTTGTAGCCATTGATTCTTTGGAATGTAATGTTCCCATGGGGCTTGGCATAGAATAATGAGGTCAACTGAAAGATTTAGTTACATGAGTCCTCTCTCCCCCTGTTGCTATAGGGTTTGGCATGACAGTTGTAGGTGCTGGTCTCAGTGGGCTTGGGGTGACATAATAATGGTGGAGTGGTCCCCCAAAGTATGTCTACCCTTCCAACTCCTTTTTATCGGTTGATGCATATCGTCTTTCATACTTGTCGTATGCGATAATTTTCGTTTATGATCCCTCTGTATAGGTGAAGACATAAAGTCTTTTCCGCTCTGTCAACTCATCCTCTCGTCATTGTTGGTGCTTTCTCCCGTAGGTTCCTCATCTACTTTGGCTTTCGTGCCCATCAATCCCCACTTGTCCACAATGTTAGGATCCAGGACTACCAAGTACATGATACCTTCATCATCTAGGTACCTATCTCCGCTATAGCTCATAGGCAGTAAGTCCTTGAACTCACTTGGTCTATCTTCTATTTTCACACAATAGCGGTCCATACCATCTTTGTAGATCTTGGCACCTTGCTTGTTGTCATACTGATACTTGATGAACAATAGCTTCATTGTGGCTGGAGGGTTTGATGGTCCTGCTACCATGTTTTCTCTTTCGTTTAAGTTCAAGTATCCTAAGTATTCAGTGAAAATCTCGTAAGATCTCTCTGAAGAAGTATCGAAAATACTTCCTTCAAGGATCGGCTCTAACGGTCGCACTACACTTTGGTTTACACTCTCCTTGGTTGATATAACACTCTCTTGTTCTCTTTGTCTCGGTTGGTTATTCTAGAGATATCTATCGGATCTCAAATTCATCAATCCCCCTAGAGGAATCTAACTTTTCAGTCTCGGCAGTTTGTTTATCCCAATTCTCTATGATCAAAAGTGATCCAAACTGAATAATACTTGGTCAAATGGTTTGTTTTGTCAATTGGAAGACTTCTGTTACCTCAAGTGAAATTTTTGCATCAGATTTGCTCAAATTTTTGTATCAGATTTGTATCAAATTTTATGCCGCTAGCGGTGGCTATGATAGCGAGAACTCAACCAACAAACAAGAATGTCAGACGAGGACGGAGCTTGACCCGCAGGCGCATGGAAACAAATAGGTGGGTGTCAAATCACCTACTCGACCTTCTAATGACAATCACTACCAAGGAAATCAAATCTAAGTTCTCAAATACAGAAGTGACTGAAATCCGTACTACGAACAAATGCTATCCGAAACATGATCTAGAGTCATCGAATCAGCCTCAAGGGGGGTCTCTACACTAGGTAAGGACAATACCCTATGAATCTACAATACAATACTCAACCTGTAACCACTCCGTGCGGTAAACGCGTATGAAGACAGTCCAAAAAATACAGGTGACCGAATCTGACTCCGATGGTACTAATGTGTAGCTCTACTCGTTGCGGTTCTATAGATATATGGCACGCTCATTTCCGACACACAGGTAGGGAGAAAACTCACATAAAAGCTCGTGGGAGCTCACCTCGCGTACAAGCCGAATGCACGCACGCTTAGTATCGATGCGTAGCTCTTTCTGTTGCTAACACAATGGCGGTGTCACTTCTCCAATGGCGGCTTCGTAGCTCGCGTAGCAAGAGGATAGAATCTCTCTCTCTCTCTCTCTCACTCTCTCTCAGACACAGTCATAGCGCTCAAAAACTCACTTTGATTAATGATTCAAAATTGTTCTTAGGTTTACAAAAATTGGCTCTTATACCTCAGCCTTGGAGGTATGAAAACATCTCTAATCTAATTACATAAGCAAGTGAAACTACTTGGGGAATACAAGCTGGAAACTCAATTGAGTCTCGCTAATTACAATGAATCGGCTCCATTAAAAAAATGAAATGTCGGAAAGACATTTATTACAATAAGTGTTTATAAAAACATGAGTGTGAGCAAAAATGTATAGGTGTGGTCCTCCGCTCAACAACAATATCACAAATTTGGTCCGTACCACCCATGCAAAACTAGGACAACTGACTCCCTTGAAATTTGTGTACATCTTCAAGATCAAGGAAAGAGAGTTGGTGTTGACAGACACTATAAATTGGTGAATCGGATCTATTTTGTTGGTTAATCGGATTGTAGTTCATCGGATTGTAGTGAGTCAGATGTTGGTCTATCAGATGTTGGTCTGTCGGATTTTGTTGGTCTGTCAGATGTTCCTTAGTCGGATTTTTCTGGTTAGTCAGATTCTGGTAGGTTTAGTCCGTTGAGGTTAAAAAGCTATAAATTGTAATGTTCTTGGGGAGTTTTTGGACGAGTCATATGAGAAATTGGTTACAAGTCTCTCTCTCTCTCTCTCTCAATCTTTACGCATGCAGTTTTGAGAGTCGTTCTTTGTGTTTTTCCCCTGTTGAGGGTGTATGCCCTCAACACTTTGGTGATCACGGTTTGTGATGAAGGCTCACCATTTCCTTGCTAGCGGGCTGCAATTATGACTTGAAGAGTGCGGATGTCAAGGTGCAGAGCAGAGGTGGTGTGATCGTAGCCAATCAAAGGGGACATACTATAGAATAAACGCAATCAAACAAGGGTCAATACCCGTATCTGCTGCAACGACCTATTTGTGAGAATCAGAAGCGAAGTTCTAAAGAAAATCGACACTGCTGCTAATCCAAATCAGAAGGAAACCGCTGCCATGAAGAGGTTTTAGCCCAAGCAAATCAAATCCGTGTCAATTATTGATTGCATGAAGAAAGCAAACATTCCAAATGGAGGGTTCGAAGTTGAAGGCAAATTTCTGACACGATGTGCTGTAGCAGATCCAAATTAGAAGAATTTTGAAGTCGTGCTCATAAAGATGTTTCATCACAAGCAATGCAAGGGAATAGCAGTACTTGATGGCATGAACAAGATAGAGTATCCGATTGCAGTGTTCAAAGTGGTTGCAGAAGAAGACATGAAGCCGGCAGTTTCCTTCAATCAAAAATCTTGCAGTCGTTTTGTGTGTGCAGCAAATTCATTTTTCAGAATATTAAAAGTTAATGCTTTAAAAGTTCAAGGGGGAGTTCATATGCAGAAAACATTCATTCAATGGAGATTCACACGATCACTTATCAGGGGAAGATAACGAAGTTTTTCAAGGAGTCGACATCAAGAGAAGTTTCTGGAAGGTGATTCAAGAGAAGACTTTGTTGCAAGGACAATGTGATCCGATGGAGACATACCAGGCAAAAGACCGGATGTACTACCTGGAGACGTAAAGCCTGCAAGAAGCGGAATCTTGGACAGTTTATGGAGGAATCTTTTGGTGATTCAATGCCTATTGATATCATTATGTTTTTTCCAATCTATTTCATTCTCAAATTTTTGTAATCCTATGTCATGTGATAAGGCATTTGACTCTGATCAAGGGATATGTGAATCCATGTCAGATTTCTACGAAATCTACCACCGGGCTGTGCCATGTGTTGACAGACACTATAGGTTGGTCAATCAGATCTGTTTTGTTGGTTAATCGGATTGTAGTTCATCGGATTGTAGTGAGTCAGATGTTGGTCTGACGGATTTTGTTGGTCAGTCAGATGTTGCTTAATCGGATTTTTCTGGTTAGTCAGATTCTGGTAGGTTTAGTCAGTTGAGTTAAAAAGCTATAAATTGTAATGTTCTTGGGGAGTTTTTGGACGATTCATATGAGAAATTGGTTACAAGTCTCTCTCTCTCTTCTTGCTCTCTCTCAATCTTTACGCATGCAGTTTTGAGAGTCGTTCTTTGTGTTTTCCCCTGTTGAGGGTGTATGCCCTCAACAGTTGGCATAGCTTCCCTCTCATCTCTTTAGAGATTGTTACTACAATAACTTTGTTATGGTGATCCCAAAAGAGATTGAACAAACCAAGTACCAGGGAAACTCAATCCATGAAGTAATTATGGGAACAATACAAGAAATCAATCAAAACAAGGATCCTAGTAGTATAACCACAGTTCTAAATTTCGTTACACAACAAACATGGTACATGCTCTTCCCTCCAAGAGGCCTTGGAGCTCATACAAGAGTGGACCAAATCCCTACTCAAAACTTCATTATGGGCACTCTCAAAGACTTGGATATAGAACTTCGGAATGTGTGTAGAGAAGCATATTTACTAAACATTTGGTTATAATTTAAAACGTTGGTACATAGTGCGCAAAAAAAAAAAGGATATTGGAAATCTAGTGGTTGTAACTTAAAACACTGGTACCTAGTGCACACAAGAGACATAGAACCAACTTAAAGATAGAAAATCATAAATTGTAGCAAATAAGTATATTACACATCCAGTAGTTACAACTTAAAAGCTGAAGGGCATGCTATACAAATTGCTTCATAGATTTTTGGAGTGATTGTGTACACTAGCCTTCTCTTTGGGATGTGCTCCATAGGTATTTTGATACATCATGCTAGATGCAACAATAGATGAACAATGGTCAGCTTGTTGTCCAACTTGAAGGTGTATGCATCAGTTGCTTGTAATAAATTCCTTGCACAACAGATGAGCCTCTATCAATTACGTTGCTCCGTTCATCAATGTACCTCTTGTCCACCTTCTACTTTGTTGCAACACACTTGACCAAGGAGAAATCCACACCCTCCGCATTGGTTGAAGCATCTGGATTTACAGCAAATGTGTCGCCAACACATAGAGCACTACTCAACACATCATGCTACCCTTTGTATGCGAAGTCATCATAGCCATCAACCTCCTCTATCGGAGCTTCAGCTGTGCTGGATTGGATTCTTCCTCCACGTCATTAGGTAATGACTCAAGAATATGATACTTCCAAGCCTCCACACGAGCTTTATTGACACAGTGATTACACCTTCCATGAATGCATGCATCACAAAAGCATGCCAAATTTCTAGTTTAATTGTGGGTGAGGAAGATCTTTAGCTTGGTCTTCAAGAGTTGAAGAAACTTCTAGCAGTGCATTTCTTTATGCAGAAGATCTTTTCTTCTTTTACTCTTGTTTTTTACTTCTACATACGCAAATACTTTGACAAAAATACTCTTACCTAGATTTGTTGTCTCCAAGCAACATAATTCTAACTTCCTCACTCCACATGTCTTACAGGCTCCCATCAGGCTTTCCCTTTTATGAAAAACTGCATCTACTGGATTTGGATAGAGAACGAACTCCCACAATTGTGTGACACCTTTGAACATGTAATGTGAATCCAAGCATGTCATGCGAAGGGCATACCCAGGGGAGGTCACGGACCTCGACCAATAGGTGGCCGACTGCCAGTGTGAAACATGGGATTCGATAGCCAAGGGCTATATAAGGGAGGTTGGGCAGTGAATCCAGCAAAGGCAGTTCCCTGGAACTCTCATTGGTATCAAAGCATGGTCTATTTTGGGCAAGAGGGTGTGGATCCACTGGGGATTGCATGTTCATGCAAGGGAGGGCGTGCAAAGCCACTTGCTAAGGAGGAAGGCAAAACACATCATGTGGAGAGCCTCTTGAGGCGAGGGGAGACGGGTTGTCAACCTCCTCCGTATGCTATGTGGGTGAGCTTGGCGGATTCGCTCTGGACAGGGTGCAGTTCACCTCATTGTAGCGACCTTCAGAGAGCATTTCAAATGCCACCCTCTCTTTCCCTCGCTCACGTGGTGCTGTTGGTAGCCATAGCCGACAGTGTAGGCCATTTTCTTTCACATTATAAACGCCCTAAGGCCTTTGGCCTTGGGCAATTTACTCAATTTACTTAAGCAAGGGTGCATGCCCACCCCGACACACACCTTGTACACAGGTTTTCCTCCGGCCAAGATTTGACATAACCTCGTCGACAAGGGGCTAGGAAATTCATCGGTAGGCCGTTGGTTTTCTGCAGCCTTTCAAAATTTCAAAAGTTGCAGAAGTTGGTAATGGTTAACTTTCTATGGCTTGGAAATTTTCAAACAAGTGTCTATTACAACTTGTTTCTTCGAGAAGATTAAGTTGTCTGCGATGTTTCAAAGCAGACGATTAGGTTTCAAGCAGTGTATTTGGATGATTCAACTTACGAATTGGCAAAGTTTTGATGAGAAGGCATAATTAGCACGGCTAATTATCACCATTTGCAGTGCATACTACGATTACGACCTCTTATGGAATAAAGCTATTCTTATTCTTTTTCCTAGCACTGCATAATCGCCATGAATTTGGATATCAATATGACTTTTGATTGTGAGCACAATATGCCTGATCCTCCCAATGATCGCTCACGGTCGGATACTCTCATGGAGGGTACCCGCCGCGAAGCTACGGGAGGAGATGACGCTTTACGAATTGCTCGATATTCAAGAATCTGGAGCACTTCAAGCACGTATATTGATGATGGAAACAAATTTTGCATCCCTAAATGAAAATGTCACTAAATTATCCACTTTAGTGGTACAGTTTATGCAACAACAGGACAAGGGTCGTGTTGACATACACATGTATGAGCACGTAGCCGATCAGGGGCAGGGTCTTCTTGGTCAGGGACAAGGTTCCCCTCCAGATTCTCTGCACTCTCTCACTGCAAGGAAGTGAACGAGTTGTTGAAAAATACAAAGCCACCAACTTTTAAGGGAGAGGACCAAGAGTGCAATAAGGATGTAGTGAATATCTTTCTTAGCAAGTGGGACGGAATTCACGCCTTACGACGTACTTCGGATGCAGTCAGGGCGTTGTAGACAAGTTTGACTCTGGAAGGCAAGGCCTATAAATGGTGGATGTCTCTCACGGAGAAGAATAGCATACCACAGAGGTGAACAACCTTTGAGGCTATGTTTAGAAAAGAGTTCCCACCCACAAATGAGGCAGAAAGGAATTGGACAGCTTGGGACACCTGTTCCATGCACCAACACCCGTCATTACTTGAATATATCTTGCACTATCGGGATTTTATCCTCAAGCTAGAAGGGTTAGAAACCTTTCAACAAGTATGTGGTTTTATCCGTGGTCTGATGCCACAACTTAAGAAGCATGTCAAGACTCAAGACCCTAAAACACTTGAGGAGGCCATAATGAAAGCTCACATTCATGATGATCCAGATGATAAGAAATCACATAGTACGCATGTGTCTGCTAATATACATTGTAATAGACACACACACCATGGGCACAATAAAAGGAAATGTATAGTAGCCAACTGTGAAGCAGCTAAAAAAAGGGGAAAATTTGTTGCTCAAGGCAAGGAGAAAGCAGTGCACAGGGTGCGGTTGTTGCCTCTTGAGTCTTCCTCACGTTTCTCCAAGGTGGAGGTAACACACATCGAGGTGGCGCATGAATGTTGTATCACAGCTTCCATGTGGCAATGGACCTTTGGTCCACATGAGTTAGTACGTATGCACGGATCTCTTCAAGAGCACAAGGTGCATATCTTGGTAGATGACGGTGCTACTCACAATTTCATTAACTACAGATTAGTGAAAAAACTCAAATTGCCCCAAACTCCAAGTTCCCAACACTACAAGGTAGCACTGATGAACGGCTATGATGCCGAAGTATGGGATACTCAAGTCAGAGCTGCACCATTGTAAATTCAAAGCTATTCCAAATCCTTGGATTTCCAGGTTATGAATATAGAGCGGTTAGATGTGGTACTTGGTAGAGAGTTGGTTGCATAGCCTAGGACCATCATTGAAGTGTAGCTACAAGCACAATAGTCTAATGTTTGAATCCCATGGGGCACATGTGTTTTTGTTAGGAGAGAAGAATGTGCCTTCCTCACCCCACTGCTATGTACAACAGAGCTTATGAAGCTCACTTTTCATAATGAAATAGAAGAAGTTTTCTTGTGTTACTCATTGTATCATTTTCTTTCAAATGTTGACTCTGTTAAACATTCCTCAATGCCGCATGCTTCTCTCCCATCTCTTCCAACAATGGCTACTTCTCTCTCTTCTCAACAAGCAAAGGTTGCTACTCACTCAAAAGCTTTAGTAATAGAATTTCAAGATGTTTTTCCTAATGATTTACCATCAGGATTACCGCTGACACAATCTGTGCAACATGACATAGACGTGGTTGCATGCAATAAACCACCGTATAGAATGAGTCATTTTGAGGCCGATGAGATGGAACGTCAGCTTGCTGATTATCTTAGCAGAGGGTTTATTCAATCGATTTCTTCACCATGGGCTTCTCCTATCCTATTGGTCAAGAAAAAGGATGGTAGTATTTGGATGTGCATAGACTACCGTGGTTTAAATATAGTCAATGTTAAAGAACAAATACCCATTACCACAAGTTGATGAGTTGTTTGTTGACAAGCTCACTCATGCTCATATTTTTACAGATATATACTTGCGGTCAATCTATCGCCAAGTACGTATTCGACTTGGTGATATACCCAAAACTACATTTTGAACAAGGTTTGGACATTATGAGTTTTTTGTTATGCCTTTTGGGTTAACCAATGCGCCCGCAACTTTCATGGCACTCATGGATAGTGTATTGAGACCGTAACTTAAATTGCTATGAGCAAACAACTTATATGTCAAAGAATCAGAGTGTGATTTTCTCAAGGAGGAAATTCACTATCTAGGGCATGTTATCTCAGCTAATGGGTTGCTCATGGATCAATCCAAAGTAGATGCCATTCGGAGGTGACCTTCTCCTAAAAATCTGAAAGAGTTACAGATTTTCTTGGGATTTGCAGGTTTTTATTGACGGTTTGTTAAAAACTATGCCCATATTGTTGTACCAATGACGGACCAGCTGAAGTGCAAAGAGAAAACCTTTGAGTGGGGTACCGCTCAATAGCAAAGTTTTGATACACTCAAGGAAGCATTAGCTACAACTCCTATTCTAGCTATTGTGGATCCTTTGAAGCCATTCGTTTTGGAAAGGGATGCGAGTAACCATGCTATTGGAGCAGTCCTTCTACAGAAGGGGAGTCCAATTGCATTTGAAAGCAAGAAGCAATAGTGTTTGCCTTAAAGACATGGTGGCATTATTGGTATGGAGCTCAGTTTGAGATTGTGTTTGACCACAAAAGTGTTACATGGTTTACACAACAAACCGACTTGAAGGGTCGAAAGGCCAGGTGGGTTGAGATTCTTTAGGAGTATGATGCAAAGCTTTGGTATCGTAAAGGACAATACATTGTGGTGGTTGATGCTCTCAGTCATATGCCTGAGATCAATTCTTGTTTGTTCTCGGAACTTTGCAGTGAGTTTTTGGATTCTCTGAAGGGAAAATATGAGCATGATGATGCATACTCCAAAGTGTGGAGCCATGTACAAATAAGGGATTCTTTCACTCCAATGCTGGTAGTGTTTCATTAACCTCCACACACAGTTCTCCTCCATCGAGTGATGAACTGCAGAGATGGAAGAATTTTTCCATAGACAATGGGTACCTACTCCACAAGAGAAGATTTTGTGTACCGACGGACACGGACATTCAGTGTCAAATTCTTTATGAATGTCATGACAGTCCAAGTGCAAGGCACCAGGGCATAAATAATACTTATGCTCTCAAAAGACAACAGTTTTACGGGCCAAGTTTACATGGCTTTGTTCAAGACTGTGTATTACATTGCCAAACATGTGAAGTTAACAAAGTAGATCCCCTGAAGGCAGGTGGACTCTCACATCCTTTGAAGATTCCCAATGGTAAATGGAAAAGTATCTCTATGGACTTTATGTTGGGTTTACCAATCACCGTACGAGGTCATGACTTGGTATGGGTGGTCGTAGATTAGCTGACTAAACTATGCAAGACTTTATTCCAACCAAGTCGACCATAAAGACTCTAAAATTAGCTAAGTTATTTGTGGACAATCTGTACAAGTTGTATGGATTGCCAAGTAACATTTTGAGTAATCATGATCCCAAGTTTAAAAGTCATTTTTGTAGGGCGGTCTTTAAACGATTGGGTACACAAAACAACCTCAGTACAACAGATCATCCAGAAACGAATGGTCAAACCGAACGAGTTAATTAGGTACTAGAGGCTATGATACAAGCATAGATTAGCAAGAAACAAACAGATTGGGAAGAGTATCTACCTCTTCTTGAGTTTTCTTATATCAATGCTAAGCATGTCACGACTGGATTTAGTTCTTTCATGCTTGTATGGTTTTCAACCTGTACGCTGGGGTTGGCAACCAAAAAACTCTAGCAAGTTAAGGATTTTATCCAAGACCATATGGATATGCTAAAACTCGCTTGTCAAAATGTCCGACAAGCGCAGGATCGGTATAAGAAGTACACTGATAAGAAACGTCGGTAAGTTACATTTGAGGAAGGGGAAGAGGTATTTTTGCGTGTGCGAGAGTATTCAGAAAGTCTGAAGATTGGGCCAACACCTAAATTATCTCCAATATATTGTGGGCCTTTCAAGATACTCAAGCAAGTAATCGTGCTTACAAACTCTCATTACCAACACACTCTCGTGTCCATCCGGTATTTCATGTCAACCCTTTACGTAAACTCTTGCATGGAGATGACAATGTTGTCAATAAACAAGTTTTGGTTCATTTTGTTGAACCTCCTACCCCACCGCATGGACCTGAGCAAATTCTTGACTATCATGATTTATGTATGCATCATCATGTACATTGTCAAGCTTTAATCAAGTGGAAAGATCTACCTGAAGAAGGCGCCACTTGGAAAAACATTAGTGTTCTTAAGAAGAAGTTTCACACGTTTGTTTTTGAGGATGAAAACACTTCCCCAAGGGGTGAGTAATGACATGCCAAGGGCATACCCAGGGGAGGTCACGGACCTGGGCCAGTAGGTGGTCAGCTGCCAGTGTGGAACAGGGGATTTAGTAGCCAGGGGCTATATAAGGGAGGTTGGGTGATGAATCCAGTGAAGGCAATTCCTTGGGCCTCTCAAAGCAGTCCCTACCAATGTTATTGCCTCTGGCACAGCTACAACATATACAATTGCAACCTGTATCATGCACTCCAAAGTTTGAGAGCGCATGTGGTTCAGTGCATCTTTGAACATGGTATTGGCAGCAGCATGTGTATCTATCTTTCAACCACATGCAGAAGGATGGCTTCAACATCTCAAACATTCTCATGCCAATCTTGCAATCTAGATGTTTTTCTTTGAATCGATGAAAGAGATTGGCGTGCAATAACCATAATTGATTAGGCATGTTTAGTATGATGAATGAATCAAAATAGGAATCTAAAAAAGGCTACCTTATACATCTAGCATGTTCATAAATACACCATGATGCTAGTTAGCATACACATTAATTCTAATTTTCATTACATAACAAACATGGTAGGAGATCTTCCTTCTGAGAGACCTTGCAACTCATAAAAGAGGAGATCAAAGCCCTACGCAACACTTCATTTTGTGCATTGTCAAAGACTTGGATGCTACTTAGCATACTTTGTATAAGACCATATTAGGTAAAGTGGGAAAATCCCAATTCCCAGGTTGGACAACTTTCAATATATCATGTATAAAATATAGAGATTTTGTCAAAAATTTGAGTTTTCTTAAGGTCTCATTCCACTTTATGCACATACAATACACAATGAAAACAACTAAAATATCATGGTTTCAATCAATTGGATTATTAGGAGAGGAGTATATTGCATCCATTATCGTTGTCTATGTTCTACTGTCCTACCTACAACTTATCTCAACATGGAGAGCTTGGTTTCTAGGTCCACCACTTGTCCAAGTTAATGTAAAAGTGACTCAAGGTTCACAACTTGTGAAAGCAAGGATCCATTGAGGAATACAATCCACTTGGCTATTTTTCCTTAATTTATTGCATGTGACATTTAAGCAAGGTCCACTTCTAATCTATAACTTCTTAATTTGAGGCATGGGGCATACATAAAATATGTAGCATATGCTCTATTGCCTCATAGGAAGGTTGGTTTCAAGGTGCACTTATCCATGCTAGCCTATCTTGGAGAAATGATGGAGCTTGCTTCTCTCCTTGTTTCAATGGAGACTAGCTTGGACAAGTGGTGGACCTTTGCTTCTCTCTATGTTTCAATAGAGTTAGCTTGGACAAGTGGTGATCTTGGAACAAAACGCCCATGTAAGACATATCATGGGTATTCCAAGTGATTAGAAAGATTACCATTTAAGATATAACCTTATAGGTTGGACAACTAGATCTTGGCTTGGAGAAATGGTGGACCTTTGATTCTCTCCATGTTTCAATGGAGTCTATCTTGGAGAAATGGTGGAGCTTGCTTCTGTCCATGTTTCAATGGAGCCTAGCTTGAACAGTTGGTGGACCTTTGCTTCTCTCTATGTTTCAATAGAGTTAGCTTAGACACATGGTGGATCTTCAAAATAAACCAACTACTATCAATGTTGCCTAGCTTGGACAAGTGGTGGAGTGTTTCTCTACTCCATGTTTCAATGGATCTTAGCTTGGACAAGTGTTGGACCTTAAAACAAAAACCCCATGTACAACATAGAATGGATTTTCTAGATTTCAATGGAGTCTAGCTTTAACAAATGGTGGAGCTTGTCTTCATCCATGTTTCAATGAAACTAACTTGGACAAGTGGTGGACCTTGTAACAAACCCCCCCATGTACAACATATCATTGGTTTTCTAAGTGATGGGAAGGAATACCATTCAAGATATAAACTTATAGCTTGGATAAGTAGTTGACTTTAAAACCAAATTCATCATAATACAATGAAATACAGGTCAGCCAATTCCTAAATCTTGAGACCAAACCTCCCATGCTATTAGAGATAATATATTGGATAAGTGGTGGACCTTCTATTATTTTCCCATGCCTAGTTTAGACAGCCGGTACACTTCGCAGCTATAAAGGTTGGACGAGTTGTGGAGCCTTGTTTCTATCCATGTTTTAATGGATCCTAGCTTGGACAAGTGGTGGACCTTGGAAAAAATCTTCCATGTACAACATATATGAGGTTTTCCATGTTTTAATGGAACCTATCTTGGACAAATGGTGAAGCTTGCTTCTCTCCATGTTGATTTTGGAACTACCTTAGACAAGTGGTGGAGCTTTTCTTTTCTACTCTTCATAATACAATGAAGTATATGTTGGTTACATGGTGAATCTTAAGGCCAAACCTCCCATTTTACTAGAGATGATAGGTTGGACAAGTGGATCAACCTTCTATCATTTCTCCATGACTATATTGGACACTTAGTAGACATAACATCTCTCTATGTTGTCTAGAGATGAGCTTGGACAAGTGATGGACCCTGCTTCTCTCTTCCCTTGGTTTACTAGTTTGAAGACTCAGTATATATACTTTTTTAGATCTAGCTTGAACAAGTGGTGGACCTTGCATCCACAATATTAATTCAGTACAAAAAAGTATATGAAAAAATAACATAGGAATCTTGGTTTGAAGGTCAAGCAATTAGGTTCCCAATGCACATAATAATATATTTTCCACCCATATTAAAAGAAAGTTAAATATGTTATTACCAAATTGACAAAGGTAACGTCCAAGAATTATATCTTTCCATCTTGTCAGATCTAAATCTTCATCAAGGCGACATGTATGTATACATCAACTTTCAAGCCATTCAAGAATACATGCACTTAGATTCCATAGTTTTGTTTTCAAAGTCTTTTAGGTTCTAAAACTCTTTCACATAAAGTATGTAATGACAAAATTCTTGAAGCAAACATTTGTGCCCAAGAAAAAGATCCCTCTCACATATTTAAAGTCCATGAATTCTCTGATCCACACTTACAAGTTTTATTTTGACATCAAACATCAATTCTTTCATAGTTCCAAATAAATGCAACCTCGATATGAATTGACAAAAAATGAATTTCTTTTACTATATGACCCAACATAGGCCCCAATCAAATAAAAAATGAGTCCCCAAAAATTCGGGTGCACTCTTAGCAATACATCAGAGTCCCCTTACAATAGGATGCACTCCAATAGTACATTGAAGTCCCCTTAGAGTAGGGTGCACTCCATTCAAGTGTTCATAAAATTGACACACCTTTTTTTTTAAAAAAAAGACTATATCAAATTATACAAATGTTGAAAGATACACACTAGAATAAAAAAAGCATCTTATAGCCATATTTATTCAATGCTTTCGTGTTGACAAGTACACACCAAAGACATAATTTGTCTCAGAATCACTATACTGATTTACAATTGTGTTGTATGTATAGACTCTCTTATCTCTTGCATACAACCATCCTACCAACCATGGAATTATGGTTCTCTGCAAGAAGTTTTGAAGTTGCTCGAAAGTTTGCCTCCACATCTTTGGAAATATAAGATATGTCCCTGGCATGTTCCACATCACCCTATATGGAGTGTCATCAAAAATTAAGATATTGTTTGCATCCAAATCCTCAAATATCTTCCAAATATCACTCAGATTTTTGTGATAAACCCTTGTAAATCCTAACATGATATTTGGATTTTGGCAATTTTTGTTACTCATAAACACCTTGAACTTGGTATACTGCTCAGGAAAACATTTTTGTGTGATGCGTTGCACCCTTCTTAAGTTATAGCAACTCCATATCCATAGCTCAAAGTATTCAGCACAAAAATCCAAAAAACTTTGTGCGTCTGGTCGCACCACATGATAAACTTCATCTTTGTCCTCCACAAGTCGCATGTGTTGAGCCCAAGATGGCATAGAATCTCCATGTTTCATTTCAACTGTCTTGAGAAGTAACCCCTCTAGATCCAAGATAAGTACTCTTTTGATGTCCTTGAAAGCAAGTGGTAGGTGATAAGGAGGTGATTCATTCCTTGGACAAGGTCTTGGAGGAGGTTGGATGGGTAATTCAATAGTTTTCTTCAATTTATGCCAGCATATAGCCAATCCATTTTTCTGTAATGGTTCTGAAATTAAAGAACAAGAACACTTAATGCAAACACAACAATAGACATGAGTTTTACATTGTCTACCCTAAGGTTTTATTAGATACCAAAATCCATCTATGATCTACTCATTAATAGAAAGAAAGTCAAATTAAAATCCTGACTCTTTTTTATGCTACACTCTCTCTTAGTCTCAATACCATGGAGTTCAACTAGACTTAAGTCAACTAATAACTACTACTTGTTGTTAAAGGTATGCTTGAAGTGTATAAGGCTTAACCAATGCTCTAGTGTAGAATGGGTATTTAGGTCTCAAGGTCTACCACTTATCCAAGCAAAGATCCATTTAGATATGGAAACCCAATTTTTCTTAATATAATGATATAGAGTGGACAAGTGGTGAATCCTGAGACCAAGCCACTCATGCTACTAGGGATAATAGGTTGAACAAGTGGTGGACCTTGAATGTAAACCCCCCATGTACAAAGTATCAGGGGTTTTGGGTATTTCAATGGACTCTACCATCTTGGAAACATGGTGGAGCTTACTTCTCTCCATGTTTCAATGGAGTCTATCTTGGATAAATGGTGGAGCATCATTCTCTCCATGTTTCAATGGAGCCTAGCTTGGACAAGTGGTGCACGTTTGTTTCTCTCTATGTTTGAACAGATTTAGCTTGGACAAGTGGTGGACCTTGGAACAAAATCCCCATGTAAAACGTATCATGGACATTACAAGTGGTGAGAAAAAATACCATTCAATATATAACCTTATAGGTTGGAAAAGTGGTGGACCTTAACACCCAATTATTATTAATATAATGACATAGAGTGGACAAGTGGTGAATCTTGCGACAAAACCTACTAGGAAAAGTACGTTGGACAAGTGGTGGACCTTGAATGCAAACCCCCCATGTACAAAATATTACTCATGCTACTAGGAATAATTTGGTATTAAGGTCCATGTTTCAATGGAGCCTAGCTTGGAAAATTGGTGGACCTTTGTTTCTCTCTATGTTTCAATAGAATTTGCTTGGACAAGTGGTGAACCTTGGAACAAAACCCCCATGTAAAGCATGTCATGGGCATTATAAGTGGTGAGAAAAAATACCATTCAAGGTATAACCTTATAGGCTGGACAAGTGGTGGACCTTAGCACCCAATTCCTCTTATTATAATGACATATAGTGGAAAAGTGGTGAATTGTGAGACCAAACCTACTAGGGATAATAGGTTGGAGAAATGGTTGACCTTGAATGTAAATCACCCATGTACAAAATATCATGGGTTTTGCGTATTTCAATGGAGCTTAGCATCTTGGAGACATGGTGGAACTTACTTCTCTCCATGTTTTAATGGAGCCTATCTAGGAGAAATGGTGGAGGTTACTTCTCTCCATGTTTCAATGGAGCCTAGCTTGGACAAGTCATGGACCTTTGTTTCTCTCTATGTTTGAATATGGTTAGCTTGGACAAGTGGTGGATCTTGGAATGAAACTCCCATGTAAAACATATCATAGGCATTTCAAGTGGCGACAAAGGATACCATTTAAGATATAGCCTTATAGGTTGGACAAGTGGTGGACCTTAGCACAATATAATGACATAGAGTGTACAAGTGGTGAATCTTGAAACCAAACCACACATGCTACTAGGGATAATAGGTTAAACAAGTGGTGGGCCTTGAAATAAAACCCCCTAGAGTGTTTCAATGGAGCCTAGCTTGGAAACATGGTAAAGCTTGCTTCTCTCCATGTTTCAATGCAGCCTATCTTGGATAAATGGTGCAGCATCATTCTCTCCATGTTTCAATGGAGCCTAGCTTGGACAAGTGGTGGACCTTTGTTTCTCTCTATGTTTGAATAGAGTTGTCTTGGAAAAGTGGTGGACCTTGGAACAAAAACCCCATGTAAAACATATCATGGGCATTACAAGTGGTGAGAAAAAATACCATTCAATATATAACCTTATAGGTTGGACAAGTGGTAGACCTTAACACCCAATTATTCTTAATATAATAACATAGAGTGGATAAGTGGTGAAATTGGGACCAAATCTACTAGGAAAATAGGTTGGACAAGTGGTGGACCTTGAATGTAAACGCCCCATGTACAAAATATCACTCATGCTACTAGAAATAATTTGGTATTAAGGTCCATGTTTCAATGCAGCCTAGCTTGGAAAAGTGGTGGACCTTTGTTTCTCTCTATGTTTCAATAGATTTATCTTGGACAAGTGGTGTACCTTGGAACAAAACCCCCATGTAAATCATGTCATGGGCATTACAAGTGGTGAGAAAAAAATACCATTCAAGCTATAACATTATAGGTTGGACAAGTGGTGGACCTTAACACCTAATTTCTCTTAATATAATGACATAGAGTGGACAAGTGGTGAATCATGAGACCAAACCTACTAGGGATAATAGGTTGGACAAGTGGTGAACCTTGAATGTAAACCCCCCATGTACAAAAAATTATGGGTATTGGGTATTTCAATGGAGCCTAGCAACTTGGAGACATGGTGGAGCTTATTTCTCTCCATGTTTCAATGGAGCCTATCTAGGAGAAACAGTGGAGGTTCCTTCTCTCCATGTTTCAATAAGCCTAGCTTGGACAAGTGGTGGACCTTTATTTCTCTATATGTTTTAATATAGTTAGCTTGGACAAGTGGTGGACCTTGGAATGAAACCCCCATGTAAAACATATCATGGGCATTTCAAGTGGTGAGAAAGGATACTATTTAAAATATAACCTTATAGGCTGGACAAGTGGTGGACCTTAACACATATTTATTCTTAATATAATGACATAGAGTGTACAAGTGGTGAATCTTGAGATCAAACCACTCTTGCTACTAGGGATAATAGGTTGGACAAGTGGTGGACCTTGAATGTAAACCCCTCATGTACAAAATTATGGGTTTAGGGTATTTCAATGGAGCCTAGCTTGGAGACATGGTGGAGATTGCTTCTCTCAATGTTTCAATGAAACCTATCTTGGAGAAATGGTGGATCATCCTTCTCTCCATGTTTCAATGGAGCCTATCTTGGACAAGTGGTGGACCTTTGCTTCTCTCTATGTTTTAATGGAGTTAGCTTGGACAAGTGGTGGGTCTTGGAACAAAACCCCTTTGTAAAATATAGCATGGACATTACAAGTGATGAGGAGAAATATCATTCAAAATATAACCTTATAGGTTGGAAAAGTGGTGATGGACCTTGACAAGTGGTGAAGAATACCATTTAAGATATACCCTTATAGGTTGGACAAGTGGTGGACCTTAACACCCAGTTATTCTTAATATAATGACATAGAGTGGATAAGTGGTGAATCTTAAGACCAAATCACTCATGCTACTAGGTATAATACGTTAGAGAAGTGGTAGACCTTGAATTTAAACACCCCATGTACAAAATATCATGGTTTTAGGGTGTTTCAATGGAGCCTAGAATCTCGGAGACATGGTAGATCTTAATTCTTTCCATGTTTGAATGGCACCTATCTTGGAAAAATGATGGAGGTTACTTCTCTCCATACTTCAACGGAGCCTAGCTTTGACAAGTGGTGAACCTTTGCTTCTCTCTATGTTTGAATAGAGTTAGCTTGGACAAGTGGTGGACCTTTGCTTCTCTCTATGTTTGAATAGAGTTAGCTTGGACAAGTGGTGGATCTTGGAATGAAACCCCCGTGTAAAACATATCATGGGCATTTCAAGTGGTGAGAAAGGATACCATTTAAGATATAACCTTATAGGTTGGACAAGTGGTGGACCTTAATACATAGTTCTTCTTAATATAATGACATAGAGCGTACAAGTGGTGTATCTTGAGACCAAACCACTCGTGCTACTAGGGATCCTAGCTTGGACAAGTGGTGGACCTTGGAAAAAAGTCCCCCTGTACAACATAGCTGAGTTTTTTCATGTTTTAATGGAAGAGAGATTCGACAAATGGTGGAGCTTGCTTATCTCCATGTGGATTTTAGAACTAGCTTGGACAAGTGGTGGAGCTTTGCTTTTTTACTCTTCATAATACAATGATGTATAGGTTGGTTACATGGTGAATCTTAAGGCCAAACCTCCCATCTTACTAGAGATGATAGGTTGGACAAGTGGTCAACCTTCTATCATTTCTCCATGCCTATAATTAGACAATTAGTAGAACTAGCATCTTTCTATGTTGTCTAGAGCTAAGCTTGGACAAGTAGTGGACCTTGCTACTCTCTTCCCTTGGATTATTAGTTTGAAGACTCATTATATATACTTGCTTAGATCTATATAATTACTCATTAGTTAGGTTACAAGTGGGTATGTAATTTGTTAGCCTCAAGGGACTTTGAATATTGAATAGTAAGAAATTCAAGTGCTGGTTTGAAGATCTTTTGCTTATCTAAACTAGACTCTAACTCAATAATAAGTTTCATAAGTTCCACGAATTGTCCTATCTAGGCTCCAAAAGAGTCTTAATTGGTTTGTGCTAGATTCTAACTTCCTTGATGGGGTAGGATCCTAGAAAAATGAGGCACTATAAGTTTTACCTTAGCTCAAATGGATTTCTCACTTAAACTCGACTGCAATTTGGCTATCTAGTCTTTGTCTCGATGGAGTTTAACACTAGATACATAGTAGTGATATTTAAGCTTCATGTCTCTTCACTTGATCGAGATATGAGGCCATACTTTCAAGGTCACCACTTGTCTTACCTAAAGACCAATGTGAGACATGGGAGCAAGAAAGCCATCCGATATTGTTTTAAGGACTATTACATAGGCAATCAATAACTTAAGCAAAGCAAAAAGACTTGGATCTTTCACAATTAATAACTTAAGTAAAGCCAAAAAGACTTGGATCTTTGACAGTTTTTTTCAAACTAAAAAAGCACAATCTCATGCTAACAAAACTATAAATCACAATTGAAAGGTTTGAACAAGAAAAAGATCAACAATCTTAATAAGAAGGATACTTTTCATTTCATTTGATGATTACAAACTAAAATAAAGTCTCTCAAGAAATTGATAAACAAAAAATGTAGGTGACTGCTTCATTATTTTGAGCAAAAATATCAAAATCTCTATTGATTGAGCTCCATCTAGTAGTATCCTTTGTAAGATCCTGCAAGAAGGAATAAAAAGAAAGATTTGTTAGATACCATGCACATGAGTGTTCAAGCATGTGTATCAAGAATATATGACATGTCACTAGTACCTTAGGGTTGCTTTCTATCCAGCCTTAGAAGATTGTTCTCAGCTTTCACCTTATTTATATAAGCCTTTGCTGTGGTTGCCTTCAAAACTCCTTTTGTGTTACAACCCAATTGCCTAGCTAAAGTGGTCAATTGTGACGCCTTCATGCTTTCAATGGGTGTACGCTCCTTTGCCAAGATCTCTTGTATTTGGGCTCTTCTCATTTCATTGCGGTGGCTTGTGTCACTTGCATCTTCAATGATAGTTTCATCTCTGTCACCTTTTGCAGGTGGTATTCTTCTTGTAAAGAACACCTTAGCTGACCAAACATCATTTTTTTGCTTCCAATACTCCATGATTTGTTTGTATTCACTATCATTTGTCACTATAGGTTGTCCATAACGATTAGAAGCAATTAAATCACGCACATCCCTTCTCTCATCAAGCTGAATCAAGTATGGCAGTAGCTCCTCCAAGAGCATATTGTCAACCATCTTCTCAGCATCAAATTGTGGTGGAAAAATGCAATTGTTTGCTGGTGAAATACATCCCTTGTAAGGAGAGTCATCAATAAGCACTGTTCTTTGTGGATCACATTCAAACCCCATGGCAATTTTGGCTAGAGGCTTGAACATTGCGTCAACGTTTGGATTGTCGGGTCTAAACAATTTTTGAGTTTGAGCGGTGTAGCAAACATCTTGCGACCAAATTGCAAAGAAAGGCAATGTATCCTCAGCTAAGTTGTTTAGTGCTGCAAGGATTTGATACACCTTATTCCTAGTAGCTTTCGACCAAATTGCAACATTAAACCTTTGTAAAATAGTCTTCAAGAATTGGATGCAACCTGGCCTGAGTATAATATATCTTTTTGAATCCATTTGCACTGAGTTGTGGTGTGAGGATGGTTGAGGGGAACGTTTCAACAATAGACCATTTAAATCCAATATAATTGTAAGCATGGATTTCTCAACATCTACGCTACATGACGTAGTACCAATTGGCAATAGCTCGTGAGTGGACTTTTCAGTCTCTTTTGATGTATGTTGCATTTTTGAAGCATCGATTTCTTGGTTCTCATTATTGGAAGCTTGCTCAAGTTGCACAACACTAGACTCTAGTATAGAAATATCATCCATCTTGGGCACTTTAGAAACCATAGAATCTATGGATTCTATAGTTGTTGACTGAACCATAGGAGCATTATCCATCCCAGTTTGTGAATCTAAGAAAACACACACACAAATGGTATCTCAAAACCACTAGAATTTTATTCACCATATTTATATGTAGAACTCCTAGTAAGAAATTTATTTAAGGTAAAGTCGTTGTTAGAATCCTTGCAACCATTTTCAGCATTCGTACACCAAACACCACTTGTCTAAAATACAATCTACTAACTCAACATTTTCCATCCTACACTTTATTAAAGATGAGTACTTAAAGTGAAAACTAAAAGCCCCTTATTGAGGAAACATGGATACAAGGTCCACCAAATGTCCAACCTAGACTACAAGAAAATAATTAGAGATTTGGCTTAGATTTCGATTCTAAGGCCACCACTTATTCAAGTAAGATAACTCCACTTGTTTAAGACAGTAATGTTTGAAGCCCCACCACTTGTCCAACCTAGACATTGATTAAATTTTGGTAAGATTTATCACAAATCTAGAGTAGAATCAAGATTCTATGGCCAAGGTAGTCAAATATGTTAGACAACACACAAAGCATAAGAGCACTCTAGATTCTCGTTGAGCATAAACTAAACAATAATCAAATGTTATATTCACTTGAGATTTCATCCATGAAAAATGAAAATGATGCATGTACTTGAGATTTCCATCCATGTACAATACTTTACAATGTCAAGTAAAGTTATAGTCAGCAAACAACTCTTCTCCTGCTTCAACTTGACAAATAGTCTCAATGCATACATGGCCATATTCTTCTGACTTGATGTGTGAAGAGGTGCATTTATGCCAAGGTGGCAAATTTGGATCAAATGTATAGCGTACGTTGGGACAGACATTTGTACTGTGAGAACTATTTATATAGCCCGACACGTTTCCTTCTTCTACACAACCAATAATGTATGATTGATCTTCCTCTTCTTCTATGTTTGGATCCTCTAGAAGAGAATATTTATAAGCTCTTGGAAATATTTTGCATATCTTTTTCCAGTCTTGAAATCTATACTTATGCCCTCCATAGTTTAGAATAGTCAAACCACTTTCCAGGGTAGTATGCACAAATAGCCCATAACCAGCTCCTTCAATACATGAAAGTCACACTTCAAAATCCACACCGTTAATATGGAAAATTACATCTTTTGGAATAGGAAAAGTTGGTGTCCCAAAAGGATCTTCATGCCAATCATAGTGTGAAATACATCTAGTTTTTATATCACTTAACTCCTTTGTGTCTGCAAAAAGAAGAAAATATTATGCATAAAATAATGACAATATCAAAGAAAGATATCATTATTTTATAGTCCAATAGGTCCATTGTATGGAAGACTTAGAGTGCCTCTTACATGGTGCCTCCAAGGTTTCCAAAAAATAAAATCATTGGAAAAAAAAGGCCACTGTGTCTCCAATCTATTGCCCATTTGAAGCATAGAGAGAACCAAGGTCCACCACTTGTCCAAGCTAGACATGGAGCATTGACACAAGATCCAACACTTATCCAAGAACCCTATAGTATATGTGGTAACATGGGATGCATTGATGCAACAAAAGTAGTCTAGCCTCCTCATCCATCTCTTTTTTCTTGTAGCCTAGAGGGATTAGTTTCAAGGTCTATCACTAGTCAAAAACTACACATAGAACATTGATACAAGGTTCCACCACATGTGAAACCTATCATCTCTAGTAGCATGGATGGTTTGATATCAAGGTTCATCGCGTGTCCTACCTATACTCTATTGTAGCATATAGATTCTGGTTTGGTGGTACTACACTTGTCCAAACTTGGCTTGTTGTTGATATCTGGAGGTAATCAAGGGTCCTCCACTCAATGCCTGAGCCTCCTCATTTGCAATGGAAGATATAGCAGTTGCAACAAATGGAGGAGCATTCACAACAATGTGAGCCTTTCTAAATTTATACACGCTAATCAGTCTTTCAAAGATCTCTTTGTTGTTTTGTTCATTGTGAAGCAAAACTTTTGCAGCATAGATTGAATGCTGCCCATCAAGAATCCAATAATGATAATCTTTAATTTTTTTCTCCTCTACCTCTTCTACTGCCAAAGGAGTCCCCTTCTTTGATTTTGCATTTCGAACAGGCATCAAATATGCACATGCTGCAGGCTTGGTCGTACTTCGTGAAAATCCAAATAACACACTTTCAGCATGTTTTTTATCCATAATACGTGCATTATAGTGATCAGGAGCAAGCCAACAATTTTGAATAGGGATATCAAATTCCCTATATTGGAAAGGAAAATAATTTATGTACTTATTCATTCCACCTGTATCTTTTTCTTGTCCTTTCATGGCCTCAGCTTCTAAAACATCTGGATCCACAATTCTCATCTTTGACATTGAACCCTCTGTTGATGAGGATGCCAAAGATGCCTTGTCTACATCCAAAATGGAACTAGTTCGCTTAGCTTCTACTTTCTGCACTTTTGCTTGCTTCTTTGTGGATGGTGGTCGTGAAGCTTTCACCTTTTTTCGTTGTAGTGTGGCAATGATGGAGCTTTGAAGTTGATCTGCTGTGATATTTGGATTTGATTCTACAAACTTCCATCCTCGAGAAAACATTGTCTCTTCTTTGTTTCTAGACATGCGCTCCAATGCATATGCTCCTGGAGATAGTTGAAATTCTAGATTCATTGGAACTAAAATGTCAATGCATTCCACCTCTGGATGACTATCAACTACAGAGACATATGCTTCCACAACTTGTCCAACATCTTCAAACAAGCTGTCATTCTCTTTTTTGGCAATAAATAGATGCACCTTATGAAATTGTGCACCCTCTATACCATGTATGTCCAAATACCATTTCCTAAGATCATTGCAAGTATAGTCAACTGAGACAGCAACCCTTGCAACCTGTTTTTTTGGAGCCATCTTTCCTGAAACAAAAAAAAACAAATGTTATTTTAACATATACTTTTTTGTAATGGATTAAGTTTGTGTGAATACAAGTTCCACCACTTGTTCAAGCTAGATCTAAGCAAGTATACATAGTGATCATTTAAGCTAGTAAACTAAGGGAAGGGAGAAGTAAGGTCCACCACTTGTCCAAGCTCAGCTCTAGACAACATGGAGAGATTCGAGGTCTACTAATTGTCTAATATAGGCTAACTATATTGAAACATAGAGAGAAGCAAAGGTCCACCACTTGTCCAATCTAGGGTCCATTGAAACATGGAGAGAAGGATGCTCCACCATTTTTCCAAAATAGGCTCCATTGAAACATGAAGAGAAGCAAGATGCACCATGTCTTTGAGATGCTAGGCTCCATTGAAATACCTTAAACCCATGACATTTTGTATATGTGAGGTTTAAATTCAAGGTCCACCACTTGTCCAACCTATTATCCCTAGTAGCATGAGTGGTTTGGTCTCAAGATTCACCACTTTTCCACTCTATGTCATTATATTAAGAAGATCTGGGTGTTAAGGTCCACCACTTGTCCAACCTATAAGGCTATATCTTAAATGGTATTATTTACCACCACTTGGAATGCACATGATGGGTTTTACATAGGGGTATGGTTCCAAGGTCCACCACTTGGCCAAGCTAACTCTATTGAAACATAGAGAGAATCAAAGGTCCACCACTTGTCCAAGCTAGGCTCCATTGAAACATGGAGAGAAGGATGCTCCACCATTTGTCCAAGCCAGGTTTGATTGAAACATGAAGAGAAGCAAGCTGCACCATGTCTCCAAAATGCTAGGCTCCATTGAAATATCTTAAACCCATGATATTTCGTACATGGGGGGTTTACATTCAAGGTCCACCACTTGTCCAACCTATTATCACTAGTAGCATGAGTGGTTTGATGTCAAGATTCACCACTTTTCCACTCTATGTCATTATATTAAGAAGATCTGGGTGTTAAGGTCCACCACTTGTCCAACCTATAAGGCTATATCTTAAAGGGTATTCTTTCTCACAACTTGGAATGACCATGATAGGTTTTACATGGGGGTTTGGTTCCAAGTTCCATCACTTTTCCAAGCTAACTCTATTGAAACATAGAGAGAAGCAAAGGTCCACCACTTGTCTAAGCTAGGGTCCATTGAAACATGGAGAGAAGGATGCTCCACCATTTGTCCAAGATACGCTCCATTGAAACATGAAGAGAAGCAAGCTGCACCATGTCTCCAAGATGCTAAGATCCATTGAAATACCTTAAACCCACGATATTTTGTACATGGGGAGTTTACATTCAAGGTCCACCACTTGTCCAACCTATTATCTCTAGTAGCATGAGTGGTTTGGTCTCAAGATTCACCACTTTTCCACTCTATGTCATTACGTTAAGAAGATCTGGGTGTTAAGGTCGACCACTTGTCCAACATATAAGGGTATATCTTAAAGGGTATTCTTTCTCACCACTTGAAATGTCCATGATATGTTTTACATGGGGGTTTGGCTCCAAGGTCCACCACTTGTCCAAGCTAACTCTATTGAAACATAGAGAGAAACAAAGGTCCACCACTTGTCCAAGCTAGGCTCCATTGAAACATGGAGAGAAGGATCCTCTACCATTTGTCGAAGCTAACTCTATTGAAACATGGGGGGTTTACATTCAACGTCCACCACTTGTCCAACCTATTAACGCTAGTATCATGAGTGGTTTGGTCTCAAGATTCACCACTTTTTCACTCTATGTCATTATATTAAGAATATTTGGGTGTTAAGGTCTACCACTTGTCCAACCTATAAGGCTATATCTTAAGGGTTATTCTTTCTCACCACTTGAAGTGACCAGCATAGGTTTTACATGGGGGTTTTGTTTCAAGGTCCACCACTTGTCCAAGCTAACTCTATTGAAACATAGAGAGAATCAAAGGTCCACCACTTGTCCAAGCTAGGGTCCATTGAAACATGGAGAGAAGGATGCTCCACCATTTGTCCAAGATACGCTCCATTGAAACATGAAGAGAAGCAAGCTACACCATGTCTCCAAGATGCTAGGCTCCATTGAAATACCTCAAACCCATGATATTTTGTACATGGGGGGTTTACATTCAAGGTCCACCACTTGTCCAACCTATAATCTCTAGTAGCATGAGTGGTTTGGTCTCAAGATTCACCATTTTTCCACTCTGTGTCATTCTATTAAGAATATCTAGGTGCTAAGGTCCACCACTTGTCCAACCTATAAGGCTATATCTTAAACTTTATTCTTTCTCACCACTTGGAGTTACCAAGATAGGTTTTACATGGGAGTTTGGTTCCAAGGCCCACCACTTGTCCAAGCTAACTCTATTGAAACATAGAGAGAAGCAAAGGTCCACCACTTGTCCAAGCTAGGCTCCATTGAAACATGGAGAGAAGGATGCTCCACCATTTGTCCAAGATAGGCTCCATTGAAACATGAAGAGAAGCAATCTGCACCATGTCTCCAAGATGCTAGGCTCCATTGAAATACCTTAAACCCATGATATTTCCTACATGGGGGGTTTACATTCAAGGTCCACCACTTGTCCAACCTATTATTCTTAGTAGCATGAGTGGTTTGGTCTCAAGATTTACCACTTTTCCACTCTATGTCGTTATATTATGAAGATCTAGGTTTTAAGGTCGACCACTTATCCAACCTATAAGGCTAGATCTTAAAGGGTATTATTTCTCACCACTTAGAATGACCATGATATGTTTTACATGGGGGTTTGGTTTCAAGGTCCACCACTTGTCCAAGCTAACTCTATGGAAACATAGAGAGAAGCAAAGGTCCACCACTTGTCCAAGCTAGGCTCCACTGAGACATTTAGAGAAGGATGATCCCCCATTGGTGGAAGATAGGCTTCATTGAAACATGAAAAGAAGCAAGTTGCACCATGTCTCCAAGATTCTAGGATCCATTGAAATACCTTAAACCCACGATATTTTTTACATGTGGGGTTTAACGTCAAGGCCAGTCACTTTTCCAAGCTATTATCCCTAGTAGCATGAGTGGTTTGGTCTCAAGATTCAACACTTTTCCACTCTGTCATTCTATAAAGAAGATCTAGGTGTTAAGGTCGACCACTTGTCCAACCTATAAGGGTATATCTTAAAGGGTATTCTTTCTCACCACTTGAAATGTCCATGATATGTTTTACATAGGGGTTTGGTTCCAAGGTCCACCACTTATCCAAGCTAACTTTATTCTTCTCATAGAGAGAAGCAAAGGTCCACCACTTGTCCAAGCTAGGCTCCATTGAAACATGGAGAGAAGGATGCTCCACCATTTGTCGAAGCTAACTCTATTGAAACATGGAAGGTTTACATTCAAGGTCCACCAGTTGTCCAACCTATTAACGCTAGTATCATGAGGGGTTTGGTCTCAAGATTCACCACTTTTTCACTCTGTGTCATTATATTAAGAATATTTGGGTATTAAGGTCCACCACTTGTCCAACCTATAAGACTATATCTTAATGGTTATTCTTTCTCACCACTTGGAGTGACCATGAAAGGTTTTACATGGGGGTTTGGTTCCAAGGTCCACCACTTGTCCAAGCTAACTCTATTGAAACATAGAGAGAAGCAAAGGTCCACCACTTGTTTAAGCTAAGGTCTATTGAAACATGGAGAGAAGGATGCTCCACCATTTGTCCAAGATAGACTCCATTGAAACATGAAGAGAAGCAAGCTGCACCATGTCTCCAAGATGCTAGCCTCCATCGAAATACCTTAAACCCACGTTATTTTGTACATGGGGAGTTTACATTCAAGATCAACAATTTGTCCAGCCTATTATCGCTAGTAGCATGAGTGGTTTGCTCTCAAGATTCACCACTTTTCCACTCTCTGTCATTATATTAAGAATATTTGGGTGTTAAGGTCCACCACTTGTCCAACCTATAAGAGTATATCTTAATGGTTATTCTTTCTCACCCCTTGAAAGACTATATCTTAATGGTTATCCCTAGCTATTATTGCTAGTAGCCTGAGTGGTTTGGTCTCAAGATTCACCACTTTTATTAAGAATATGTGGGTGTTAAGGTCCACCACTTGTCCAACCTATAAGGCTACATCTTAAAGGTTAATCTTTCTTACTACTTAGAGTAACCATGATATGTTTTACATGGGGGTTTGGTTCCAAGGTCCACCACTTGTCCAAGCTAACTCTATTGAAACATAGAGAGAAGCAAAGGTCCACCCCTTGTCTAAGCTAGGGTCCATTGAAACATGGAGAGAAGGATGCTCCACCATTTGTCCAAGGTAGGCTCCATTGAAACATGAGGAGAAGCAAGGTGCACCATGTCTTTGAGATGCTAGGCTCCATTGAAATACCTTAAACCCATGACATTTTGTATATGTGAGGTTTAAATTCAAGGTCCACCACTTGTCCAACCTATTATCCCTAGTAGCATGAGTGGTTTGGTCTCAAGATTCACCACTTTTCCACTCTATGTCATTATATTAAGAAGATCTGGGTGTTCAGGTCCACCACTTGTCCAACCTATAAGGCTATATCTTAAATGGTATTATTTACCACCACTTGGAATGCACATGATGGGTTTTACATAGGGGTATGGTTCCAAGGTCCACCACTTGGCCAAGCTAACTCTATTGAAACATAGAGAGAATCAAAGGTCCACCACTTGTCCAAGCTAGGCTCCATTGAAACATGGAGAGAAGGATGCTCCACCATTTGTCCAAGCCAGGCTTTGATTGAAACATGAAGAGAAGCAAGCTGCACCATGTCTCCAAAATGCTAGGCTCCATTGAAATATCTTAAACCCATGATATTTCGTACATGGGGGGTTTACATTCAAGGTCCACCACTTGTCCAACCTATTATCACTAGTAGCATGAGTGGTTTGATGTCAAGATTCACCACTTTTCCACTCTATGTCATTATATTAAGAAGATCTGGGTGTTAAGGTCCACCACTTGTCCAACCTATAAGGCTATATCTTAAAGGGTATTCTTTCTCACCACTTGGAATGACCATGATAGGTTTTACATGGGGGTTTGGTTCCAAGTTCCATCACTTTTCCAAGCTAACTCTATTGAAACATAGAGAGAAGCAAAGGTCCACCACTTGTCTAAGCTAGGGTCCATTGAAACATGGAGAGAAGGATGCTCCACCATTTGTCCAAGATACGCTCCATTGAAACATGAAGAGAAGCAAGCTGCACCATGTCTCCAAGATGCTAAGATCCATTGAAATACCTTAAACCCACGATATTTTGTACATGGGGAGTTTACATTCAAGGTCCACCACTTGTCCAACCTATTATCTCTAGTAGCATGAGTGGTTTGGTCTCAAGATTCACCACTTTTCCACTCTATGTCATTACGTTAAGAAGATCTGGGTGTTAAGGTCGACCACTTGTCCAACATATAAGGGTATATCTTAAAGGGTATTCTTTCTCACCACTTGAAATATCCATGATATGTTTTACATGGGGGTTTGGCTCCAAGGTCCACCACTTGTCCAAGCTAACTCTATTGAAACATAGAGAGAAACAAAGGTCCACCACTTGTCCAAGCTAGGCTCCATTGAAACATGGAGAGAAGGATGCTCCACCATTTGTCCAAGATATGCTCCATTGAAACATGAAGAGAAGCAAGCTGCACCATGTCTCCAAGATGCTAAGATCCATTGAAATACCTTAAACCCACGATATTTTGTACATGGGGAGTTTACATTCAAGGTCCACCACTTGTCCAACCTATTATCTCTAGTAGCATGAGTGGTTTGGTCTCAAGATTCACCACTTTTCCACTCTATGTCATTACGTTAAGAAGATCTGGGTGTTAAGGTCGACCACTTGTCCAACATATAAGGGTATATCTTAAAGGGTATTCTTTCTCACCACTTGAAATGTCCATGATATGTTTTACATGGGGGTTTGGCTCCAAGGTCCACCACTTGTCCAAGCTAGGCTCCATTGAAACATGGAGAGAAGGATCCTCTACCATTTGTCGAAGCTAACTCTATTGAAACATGGGGGGTTTACATTCAAGGTCCACCACTTGTCCAACCTATTAACGCTAGTATCATGAGTGGTTTGGTCTCAAGATTCACCACTTTTTCACTCTATGTCATTATATTAAGAATATTTGGGTGTTAAGGTCTACCACTTGTCCAACCTATAAGGCTATATCTTAAGGGTTATTCTTTCTCACCACTTGGAGTGACCAGCATAGGTTTTACATGGGGGTTTTGTTTCAAGGTCCACCACTTGTCCAAGCTAACTCTATTGAAACATAGAGAGAATCAAAGGTCCACCACTTGTCCAAGCTAGGGTCCATTGAAACATGGAGAGAAGGATGCTCCACCATTTGTCCAAGATACGCTCCATTGAAACATGAAGAGAAGCAAGCTACACCATGTCTCCAAGATGCTAGGCTCCATTGAAATACCTCAAACCCATGATATTTTGTACATGGGGGGTTTACATTCAAGGTCCACCACTTGTCCAACCTATAATCTCTAGTAGCATGAGTGGTTTGGTCTCAAGATTCACCATTTTTCCACTCTATGTCATTCTATTAAGAATATCTAGGTGCTAAGGTCCACCACTTGTCCAACCTATAAGGCTATATCTTAAACTTTATTCTTTCTCACCACTTGGAGTTACCAAGATAGGTTTTACATGGGAGTTTGGTTCCAAGGCCCACCACTTGTCCAAGCTAACTCTATTGAAACATAGAGAGAAGCAAAGGTCCACCACTTGTCCAAGCTAGGCTCCATTGAAACATGGAGAGAAGGATGCTCCACCATTTGTCCAAGATAGGCTCCATTGAAACATGAAGAGAAGCAATCTGCACCATGTCTCCAAGATGCTAGGCTCCTTTGAAATACCTTAAACCCATGATATTTCCTACATGGGGGGTTTACATTCAAGGTCCACCACTTGTCCAACCTATTATTCTTAGTAGCATGAGTGGTTTGGTCTCAAGATTTACCACTTTTCCACTCTATGTCGTTATATTATGAAGATCTAGGTTTTAAGGTCGACCACTTATCCAACCTATAAGGCTAGATCTTAAAGGGTATTATTTCTCACCACTTGGAATGACCATGATATGTTTTACATGGGGGTTTGGTTTCAAGGTCCACCACTTGTCCAAGCTAACTCTATGGAAACATAGAGAGAAGCAAAGGTCCACCACTTGTCCAAGCTAGGCTCCACTGAGACATTTAGAGAAGGATGATCCCCCATTGGTGGAAGATAGGCTTCATTGAAACATGAAAAGAAGCAAGTTGCACCATGTCTCCAAGATTCTAGGATCCATTGAAATACCTTAAACCCATGATATTTTTTACATGTGGGGTTTAACGTCAAGGCCAGTCACTTTTCCAAGCTATTATCCCTAGTAGCATGAGTGGTTTGGTCTCAAGATTCAACACTTTTCCACTCTGTCATTCTATAAAGAAGATCTAGGTGTTAAGGTCGACCACTTGTCCAACCTATAAGGGTATATCTTAAAGGGTATTCTTTCTCACTACTTGAAATGTCCATGATATGTTTTACATAGGGGTTTGGTTCCAAGGTCCACCACTTATCCAAGCTAACTTTATTCTTCTCATAGAGAGAAGCAAAGGTCCACCACTTGTCCAAGCTAGGCTCCATTGAAACATGGAGAGAAGGATGCTCCACCATTTGTCGAAGCTAACTCTATTGAAACATGGAAGGTTTACATTCAAGGTCCACCAGTTGTCCAACCTATTAACGCTAGTAGCATGAGGGGTTTGGTCTCAAGATTCACCACTTTTTCACTCTGTGTCATTATATTAAGAATATTTGGGTATTAAGGTCCACCACTTGTCCAACCTATAAGACTATATCTTAATGGTTATTCTTTCTCACCACTTGGAGTGACCATGAAAGGTTTTACATGGGGGTTTGGTTCCAAGGTCCACCACTTGTCCAAGCTAACTCTATTGAAACATAGAGAGAAGCAAAGGTCCACCACTTGTTTAAGCTAGGGTCTATTGAAACATGGACAGAAGGATGCTCCACCATTTGTCCAAGATAGACTCCATTGAAACATGAAGAGAAGCAAGCTGCACCATGTCTCCAAGATGCTAGCCTCCATCGAAATACCTTAAACCCACGTTATTTTGTACATGGGGAGTTTACATTCAAGATCAACAATTTGTCCAACCTATTATCGCTAGTAGCATGAGTGGTTTGCTCTCAAGATTCACCACTTTTCCACTCTCTGTCATTATATTAAGAATATTTGGGTGTTAAGGTCCACCACTTGTCCAACCTATAAGAGTATATCTTAATGGTTATTCTTTCTCACCCCTTGAAAGACTATATCTTAATGGTTATCCCTAGCTATTATTGCTAGTAGCCTGAGTGATTTGGTCTCAAGATTCACCACTTTTATTAAGAATATGTGGGTGTTAAGGTCCACCACTTGTCCAACCTATAAGGCTACATCTTAAAGGTTATTCTTTCTTACTACTTGGAGTGACCATGATAGGTTTTACATGGGGGTTTGGTTCCAAGGTCCACCACTTGTCCAAGCTAACTCTATTGAAACATAGAGAGAAGCAAAGGTCCACCCCTTGTCTAAGCTAGGGTCCATTGAAACATGGAGAGAAGGATGCTCCACCATTTGTCCAAGGTAGGCTCCATTGAAACATGAGGAGAATCAAGGTGCACCATGTCTCCAAGATGCTAGGCTCCATTGAAAAACATTAAACCCACGATATGTCGTAGATGCGGGGTTTACATTCAAGGTCCAACAATTGTCCAAGCTATTATTGGTAGTAGCCTGAGTGGTTTGGTCTCAAGATTCACCACTTTTCCAATCTATGTCATTATATTAAGAATATGCGCGTGTTAAGGTCCACCACTTGTCCAACCTATAAGGCTACATCTTAAAGGTTATTCTTTATTACCACTTGAAGTGACCATGATAGGTTTTACATGGGGGTTTGGTTCCAAGGTCCACCACTTGTCCAAGCTAACTCTATTGAAACATAGAGAGAAACAAAGGTCCACCACTTGTCCAAGCTAGGGTCCATTGAAACATGGAAAGAAGGATGCTCCACCATTTGTCCAAGATAGGCTCCATTGAAACATGACGAGAAGCAAGCTGCACCATGTCTCCAAGATGCTAGGCTCCATCGAAATACATTAAACCCACGATATTTCGTAGATGAGGGGTTTACATTCAAGGTCCACCACTTGTCCAAGCTATTATTGCTAGTAGCCTGAGTGGTTTGGTCTCAAGATTCACCACTTTTATTAAGAATATAAAGGTGTTAAGGTCCACCACTTGTCCAACCTATAAGGCTACATCTTAAAGGTTATTCTTTCTTACTACTTGGAGTGACCATGATAGGTTTTACATGGCGGTTTGGTTCCAAGGTCCACCACTTGTCCAAGCTAACTCTATTGAAACATAGAGAGAAGCAAAGGTCCACCCCTTGTCTAAGCTAGGGTCCATTGAAACATGGAGAGAAGGATGCTCCACCATTTGTCCAAGGTAGGCTCCATTGAAACATGAGGAGAAGCAAGGTGCACCATGTCTCCAAGATGCTAGGCTCCATCGAAAAACATTAAACCCACGATATGTCGTAGATGAGGGGTTTACATTCAAGGTCCACCACTTGTCCAAGCTATTATTGCTAGTTGCCTAAGTGGTTTGGTCTCAAGATTCACCACTTTTCCACTCTATGCCATTATATTAAGAATATGCGCGTGTTAAGGTCCACCACTTGTCCAACCTATAAGGCTACATCTTAAAGGTTATTCTTTATTACCACTTGGAGTGACCATGATAGGTTTTACATGGGGGTTTGGTTCAAAGGTCCACCACTTGTCCAAGCTAACTCTATTGAAACATAGAGAGAAACAAATGTCCACCACTTGTCCAAGCTAGGGTCCATTGAAACATGGAAAGAAGGATGCTCCACCATTTTTCCAAGATAGGCTCCATTGAAACATGACGAGAACCAAGCTGCACCATGTCTCCAAGATGCTAGGCTCCATCGAAATACATTAAACCCACGATATTTCATAGATGAGGGGTTTACATTCAAGGTCCACCACTTGTCCAAGCTATTATTGCTAGTTGCCTAAGTGGTTTGGTCTCAAGATTCACCACTTTTATTAAGAATATGTGGGTGTTAAGGTCCACCACTGGTCCAACCTATAAGGCTACATCTTAAAGGTTATTCTTTCTTACTACTTGGAGTGACCATGATAGGTTTTACATGGGGGTTTGGTTCCAAGGTCCACCACTTGTCCAAGCTAACTCTATTTAAACATAGAGAGAAACAAAGGTCCACCGCTTGTCCAAGCTAGGGTCCATTGAAACATGGAGAGAAGGATGCTCCACCATTTGTCCAAGATAGGCTCCATTGAAACATGACGAGAATCAAGCTGCACCATGTCTCCAAGATGCTAGGCTCCATCGAAATACATTAAACCCACGATATCTCGTAGATGAGGGGTTTACATTCAAGGTCCACCACTTGTCCAAGCTATTATTGCTAGTAGCCTGAGTGGTTTGGTCTCAAGATCTACCACTTTTATTAAGAATATGTGGGTATTAAGGTCCACCACTTGTCCAACCTATAAGGCTACATCTTAAAGGTTATTCTTTCTTACTACTTGGAGTGACCATGATATGTTTTACATGGGGGTTTGGTTCCAAGGTCCACCACTTGTCCAAGCTAACTCTATTGAAACATAGAGAGAAGCAAAGGTCCACCCCTTGTCTAAGCTAGGGTCCATTGAAACGTGGAGAGAAGGATGCTCCACCATTTGTCCAAGGTAGGCTCCATTGAAACATGAGGAGAAGCAAGGTGCACCATGTCTCCAAGATGCTAGGCTCCATCAAAATACATTAAACCCACGATATGTCGTAGATGAGGGGTTTACATTCAAGGTCCAACACTTGTCCAAGCTATTATTGGTAGTAGCCTGAGTGGTTTGGTCTCAAGATTCACCACTTTTCCACTCTATGTCATTATATTAAGAATATGCGAGTGTTAAGGTCCACCCCTTGTCCAACCTATAGGGCTACATCTTACAGGTTATTCTTTATTACCACTTGGAGTGACCATGATAGGTTTTACATGGGGGTTTTGTTCCAAGGTCCACCACTTGTCCAAGCTAACTCTATTGAAACATAGAGAGAAACAAAGGTCCACCACTTGTCCAAGCTAGGGTCCATTGAAACATGGAAAGAAGGATGCTCCACCATTTGTCCAAGATAGGCTCCATTGAAACATGACGAGAAGCAAGCTGCACCATGTCTCCAAGATGCTAGGCTCCATCGAAATACATTAAACCCATGATATTTTGTAGATGAGGGGTTTACATTCAAGGTCCACCACTTGTCCAAGCTATTATTGCTAGTAACCTGAGTGGTTTGGTCTCAAGATTCACCACTTTTATTAAGAATATGTGGGTGTTAAGGTCCACCACTTGTCCAACCTATAAGGCTACATCTTAAAGGTTAATATTTCTTACTACTTAGAGTAACCATGATATGTTTTACATGGGGGTTTGGTTCCAAGGTCCACCACTTGTCCAAGCTAACTCTATTGAAACATAGAGAGAAGCAAAGGTCCACCCCTTGTCTAAGCTAGGGTCCATTGAAACATGGAGAGAAGGATGCTCCACCATTTGTCCAAGGTAGGCTCCATTGAAACATGAGGAGAAGCAAGGTGCACCATGTCTCCAAGATGCTAGGCTCCATCGAAAAACATTAAACCCACGATATGTCGTAGATGAGGGGTTTACATTCAAGGTCCAACACTTGTCCAAGCTATTATTGGTAGTAGCCTGAGTGGTTTGGTCTCAAGATTCACCACTTTTCCACTCTATGTCATTATATTAAGAATATGCGCGTGTTAAGGTCCACCACTTGTCCAACCTATAAGGCTACATCTTAAAGGTTATTCTTTATTACCACTTGAAGTGACCATGATAGGTTTTACATGGGGGTTTGGTTCCAAGGTCCACCACTTGTCCAAGCTAACTCTATTGAAACATAGAGAGAAACAAAGGTCCACCACATGTCCAAGCTAGGGTCCATTGAAACATGGAGAGAAGGATGCTCCACCATTTGTCCAAGATAGGCTCCATTGAAACATGACGAGAAGCAAGCTGCACCATGTCTCCAAGATGCTAGGCTCCATCGAAATACATTAAACCCACGATATTTCGTAGATGAGGGGTTTACATTCAAGTTCCACCACTTGTCCAAGCTATTATTGCTAGTAGCCTGAGTGGTTTGGTCTCAAGATTCACCATTTTTATTAAGAATATGTGGGTGTTAAGGTCCACCACTTGTCCAACCTATAAGGCTACATCTTAAAGGTTATTCTTTCTTACTACTTGGAGTGACCATGATAGGTTTTACATGGGGGTTTGGTTCTAAGGTCCACCACTTGTCCAAGCTAACTCTATTGAAACATAGAGAGAAGCAAAGATCCACCCCTTGTCTAAGCTAGGGTCCATTGAAACATGGAGAGAAGGATGCTCCACCATTTGTCCAAGGTAGGCTCCATTGAAACATGAGGAGAAGCAAGGTGCACCATGTCTCCAAGATGCTAGGCTCCATCGAAAAACATTAAACCCACGATATGTCGTAGATGAGGGGTTTACATTCAAGGTCCAACACTTGTCCAAGCTATTATTGATAGTAGCCTGAGTGGTTTGGTCTCAAGATTCACCACTTTTCCACTCTACGTCATTATATTAAGAATATGCGCGTGTTAAGGTCCACCACTTGTCCAACCTATAAGGCTACATCTTAAAGGTTATTCTTTATTACCACTTGGAGTGACCATGATAGGTTTTACATGGGGGTTTGGTTCCAAGGTCCACCACTTGTTCAAGCTAACTCTATTGAAACATAGAGAGAAACAAAGGTCCACCACTTGTCCAAGCTAGGCTCCATTGAAACATGGAGAGAAGGATGCTCCACCATTTGTCCAAGATAGGCTCCATTGAAACATGACGAGAAGCAAGCTGCACCATGTCTCCAAGATGCTAGGCTCCATCGAAATACATTAAACCCACGATATTTCGTAGATGAGGGGTTTACATTCAAGGTCCACCACTTGTCCAAGCTATTATTGCCAGTAGCCTGAGTGGTTTGGTCTCAAGATTCACCACTTTTATTAAGAATATAAAGGTGTTAAGGTCCACCACTTGTCCAACCTATAAGGCTACATCTTAAAGGTTATTCTTTCTTACTACTTGGAGTGACCATGATAGGTTTTACATGGGGGTTTGGTTCCAAGGTCCACCACTTGTCCAAGCTAACTCTATTGAAACATAGAGAGAAGCAAAGGTCCACCCCTTGTCTAAGCTAGGGTCCATTGAAACATGGAGAGAAGGATGCTCCACCATTTGTCCAAGGTAGGCTCCATTGAAACATGAGGAGAAGCAAGGTGCACCATGTCTCCAAGATGCTAGGCTCCATCGAAAAACATTAAACCCACGATATGTCGTAGATGAGGGGTTTACATTCAAGGTCCAACACTTGTCCAAGCTATTATTGGTAGTAGCCTGAGTGGTTTGGTCTCAAGATTCACCACTTTTCCACTCTATGTCATTATATTAAGAATATGCGCATGTTAAGGTCCACCACTTGTCCAACCTATAAGGCTACATCTTACAGGTTATTCTTTATTACCACTTGGAGTGACCATGATAGGTTTTACATGGGGGTTTGGTTTCAAGGTCCACCACTTGTTCAAGCTAACTCTATTGAAACATAGAGAGAAACAAAGGTCCACCACTTGTCCAAGCTAGGGTCCATTGAAACATGCAGAGAAGGATGCTCCACCATTTGTCCAAGATAGGCTCCATTGAAAAACATTAAACCCACGATATGTCATAGATGAGGGGTTTACATTCAAGGTCCACCACTTGTCCAAGCTATTATCACTAGTAGCATGAGTGGTTTTGTCTCAAGATTCACCATTTTTCCACTCTATGTCATTATATTAAGAATATGCGCGTGTTAAGGTCCACCACTTGTCCAACCTATATGGCTACATCTTAAAGGTTATTCTTTATTACCACTTGGAGTGACCATGATAGGTTTTACATGGGGCTTTGGTTCCAAGGTCCACCACTTGTCCAAGCTAACTCTATTGAATCATAGAGAGAAGCGAAGGTCCACCACTTGTCTAAGCTAGGCTCCATTGAAACATGGAGAGAAGGATGCTCCACCATTTGTCGAAGCTAACTCTATTGAAACATGGGGGGTTTACGTTCAAGGTCCACCACTTGTCCAAGCTATTAGTGCTAGTAGCATGAGTGGTTTTGTCTCAAGATTCACCACTTTTTCACTCTATGTCATTATATTAAGAATATTAGGGTGTTAAGGTCCACCACTTGTCCAACCTATAAGGCTATATCTTAAAGGTTATTCTTTCTCACCACTTGGAGTGACCATGATAGGTTTTACATGGGGGTTTGGTTCCAAGGTCCACCACTTGTCCAAGCTAACTCTATTGAATAATAGAGAGAAGCAAAGGTCCACCACTTGTCCAAGCTAGGGTCCATTGAAACATGGAGAGAAGGATGCCCCACCATTTTTCCAAGATAGGCTCCATTGAAACATGAAGAGAAGCAAGATGCACGATGTCTCCAAGATGCTAGGCTCCATCGAAATACCTTAAATCCATGATATTTCGTAGATGGGGGGTTTACTTTCAAGGTCCACCACTTGTCCAAGCTATTATCGCTAGTAGCATGGTTTGGTCTCAAGATTCACCAGTTTTCCACTCTATGTCATTATATGAAGAATATCTGGGTGTTAAGGTCCACCACTTGTCCAACCTATAAGGCTTTATCTTAAATGATATTTTTTTTGACCACTTGGAATGTGCATGATATGTTTTACATGGGGTTTTGTTCCAAGGTCCACCACTTGTCCAAGCTAGATCTATTACATATATATTATACATACAATATTCAACTAGATTCCCTACCTATCATGTCCAGTAGCATGGATGCTCTAGCTTGAAGGTCCACCACTTGTCCAACCTATACTCTCTTATGTAAGGGAGATCTCGCTATAAATTCAAAACCTTCCCGCCTAAATTTAAAATATCCCTCCCAAATCTTAAATATCCCACCTAAATTTTAAAATATCCCGCCCAAATTTTAAAATTCAAACTTTTTTATAAAAATTTAAATTTTACTACTTAAATTTAAAAAATTCCACGCGAAATTGATTTTAAATTCAAGTTTACCACAAAAAGATATCATTATACCACCTAAATTCAAATATGCAAACCTCAAATCATTATATTGTACATAAATTCAAACAAATCAAATTAACAAGCCTAAACTGATATTAGTTTGCATAGATATGAATTTATCACACCTAAATTATGTCACCATGTTAGAGAGAGTGGTTAGAGAATTTGAACAAGGTCCACCACTTGTCCAACCTAGATACCAAGAAGGATTGAGTGTACAAGGTATTGTTTGGAGGTCCTTATAGTCCACTGGTCTCAAGGTCCACCACTTGTGGTAAGGGTCACCAAAAAGTGTATATATTCATCCAAAGAAATACACGTATTTTTGGTCTACATGTCCTAGTTTAAACCATTTATGTCCATTAGGTGTATCACTAAACAACACTACTATTTTTGAGAAACAGAAGTTACAATCATATCTACAAATGGATTAGAGGAAAATCAGCTCAGCATACATCCAGAACTCGCTACAAGAATCGACTTTAACAGATCACGCAAGTAAGTCTTCCATTCAAATTTACTAGTATTACAATGTGTTAGTTATTTGTGATATTTATGTATGTATATATACTATGTGTGCATATCGTAATTAAGTGTAATTGTGTATCTGCATTATGTATGAGTATTACAATGAAATAACACAAATATACATACATACACATAGATAACACAGACGCACACATACATGAGCATGTATTTTCAAGAGAGAGATAGCAAGATACAGATATAGATAGATAGAGAGAGAGAGAGATAAATACCTGTTTTTTAGAGAGAGGAGAGAGAAAGATAACAGATTTCACTGTGTTTATGTATGTGGAAGAGAGGAAGACGATGTATGGGAATATGTGCACGTATTTTCAAGAGAGAGACAACAAGATAACAGATTTCATTGTGGTTATGTATGTGGAAGTGAGGAAGACGATGTGTGGGAATATGTGCATGTATTTTCAAGAGAGAGACAGCAAGATAACAGATTTCACTGTGGTTATGTATGTGGAAGAGAGGAAGACGATGTGTGGGAATATGTGTATGTGTGCGGGGATACTTTTAAACTATGTATCTCTGCATTTTGACGAGAGAGTGTGTGTGCAAGAAGAGTTACAGAGAACCATCTTCTCTATATGGAGAAAGACAGAGAGTGAGAGAGAGAGAAATACCTGTTTTTTCTCTATTCGTGAGGTGTGCAATGTCTCCTGAGAAGACTGTCCGATCCTGCCCTTCTGGAAAGCGTTGTATACGCTGCTGTTTCTTTATCTTGTGCGCGAACTTTCAATCCTGTGCACTCCACCTGTGTGTTGTGTACGATGCCGAGCTTGCTCCTCTACGCGCGCGTATACTCCAACTGTGTGCGATCCGTTTGCGCTTTCTGTGTGTTTACTGCTCGCCTGCTTTCTCTGTGTGCGTTGCTCGTGCGCTCTCTGTGTGCCTAATCTTGATAGGGTTTATAAGAATTCCACGTATGCTACAAGTCCATGTTTTATCATAGGATTAAAAAAAACAAAAGCAATATAAAAAATTAACCAATTCACACAGCCAAAATTAAAGAAATCATGGTTGAAAATATGAAAAACATGCGTAACTCTATACTAGGAATTCACTTTAAAAAATATATATATATAGCCCCTTGACCCCGCCCGGGGCGCTGCCCCGGACCCCGCCTGGGGCGCTGCCCCAGGACCCCGCCCAGAACAATATCCCAAAATCAACCTCCCAAGCCCCACCATCGAGAGCGCTATATTCCACATCCCCATCAAGAGCGCTACCCCCAAACCTCATGTGGAAGCGCTGCCTTGTCACCCCATTGTGGCATTGCCCTAAGACCCCGCATCTGGAGTGCTAAATGGGAACATTCTTCATTAGTGAAATTTTGAACATAAATTATATTAGCATATACTTAAATATAATACAAATATTAACATATTAGCTATACTACTAATTTACTATAGCAGTTCTAGATTATGTCCCATACTATATTTAAGGTGCCAAAGGTTTGGCCTTATGGTCCTAGATTTAGCCAAGTGGTCAACACATATAGGACCAAGTGCACACTGTGCCACAAAACTTGGCCACCACTTCACTTGCCAAAGTTTAGGCCACATGGTCAATCCTAAGTTTCCAATGTTCTTATTATGTCACCTTTTGCCTCGTGGAAAACCTAGGCTTGTTTTCACATACTCAGGCACTTCAAGCCACAATAAATTGTCATTACTCTTCGGCAACCCTTTTGTTCAAGTCTTTGAAAAAACATTGTTTAAGGCCACCCTAAACCATTTTCATTTAGGGGTGTCTAAAACTAGCGTTTTGGCAATTCGAGAAGAAAATGGTCAAAGTTTTATACTTAGTTTTAACCACTTGACCAATTCAAATATTGGAAAGCAAGGTCTTGTAATACTTTTCTTTGGACATCACACATTAAAACTAGGTCCCTCACTTGTCCAAGCTATGCTCTAATACAATAAAGGGCTTTTGGTTTCAAGATGCACCACTTTCCCAACCTTGATTCCATTAAAGAAGCTAGCTCTACTTAGACATTTAATAGCAAGGTCCTGCAGCAGTTCAGATTGAACATTTTCCATGGCAGCTAGGTCCACCACTTATCTAAGCTATGCTCTAATAGAGTAAGGGGGTTTTGGTTTCAAGATCCACCACTTGTCCAAACTTGATTTGGGAAGCAAGGTCCTATAATAGTTTGCTTTGGACATTCACCATTACAACTAAGTCCACCACTTCTCCAAGCTATGTTCTAATACACTAAGGAGGTTTTGGTTTCAAGGAGAACCACTTGTACGACTTTGTTTTTGGAAGTAAGGTCTTTACATAGTTCACCTTGGACCTTGGACATTGGATACTACAACTAAGCCCACCACTTGTCCAAGATATCCTCTATATATATCCAAAGGGTTTGGGTTTCAAGATTCACCACTTTTCCAACCTTTCTTCCATTAAAGAAAGGAGGGGCATTATAACTAGGTCCACCACTTGTCCAAGCTATGCTCTGATATAGAAAGGGGATTTTGGTTTCAAGGTCCACCACGTGTTCAAACTTGCAAGACTCAAGGGATACTTGGACATTGGAACGCATAGTCCTATAGTAGTTGATAGGTGGCAGTGGGTATTACAACTAGGTCCAACCTATGCTCTCATATAGCAAAGAGGCTTTGCTTTCAAGGTCCACCACTTGTCCAACCTTGCTTCCATTAAAGAAATGAGGGGCTACGTAAACATTGGCAAGCAAGGTAGCAAGGTCCTAAGGTGTTTCACCTTGGATATTGGGCATTATAACTAGGTCCACCACTTGTCCAAGCTATGCTCTGATAAAGAAAGGGAATTTTCGTTTCAAGGTCCACCATGTGTTCAACCTTTCTAATATAGAAAGGGGATTTTCGTTTCAAGGTCCACCACGTGTTCAACCTTGAAAGACTCAAGGGATACTTGGACATTGGAAAGCATAGTCCTATAGGAGTTGATAGGTGGCAGTGGGTATTAAAACTAGGTCCAACCTATGCTCTAATATAGCAAAGAGGCTTTGGTTTCAAGGTCCACCACTTGTCCAACCTTACTTCCATTAAAGAAATGAGGGGCTACGTAAACATTGGCAAGCAAGGTAGCAAAGTCCTAAGGTATTTCACCTTGGATATTGGGCATTATAACTAGGTCCACCACTTGTCCAAGCTATGCTCTGATATAGAAAGGGGATTTTTGTTTCAAGGTCCACCACGTGTTCAACCTTGAAAGACTCAAGGGATACTTGGACATTGGAAAGCATAGTCCTATAGTAGTTGATAGGTGGCAGTGGGTATTACAACTAGGTCCACCACTTGTCCAACCTATGCTCTCATATAGCAAAGAGGCTTTGGTTTCAAGGTCCACCACTTGTCCAACCTTGCTTCCATTAAAATAGCAAGGAGGATTTGGTCTCAAGGTTCACCACTTCTCCAACCTATGCAAACCTTTTTCATGTTGTAGCATGATTTTTTGTTTGAAGAGTATTTTTCTATAACTATGGATTTAGCAATGTAATCTTTTTACTTACAGGATGGACTTCGAATCTGGGGAGAAAGTACATATGATACTTGACAATGAAATCGTTGGTATTGGTTGTGTGTGTAGAATAGATCCAGATTCCACTTGTGGTGGTACAAAGATAGGGCTGGGAAATGTCTCCATACTAGTGGAGGAATGCTTGAAGGATGTGGTCCTACCTTTTCCTACAATGGATACTTCATCTCTCCAAGGCTCATTATGGAGTGTTGTTCGATGGTCAAGGCTTCTTTTGCAATCTTTTGTATTAAATGGTAACTTAATTGATCCACACGAAAGCTACAATGGTGATGAAGAACATGATCATTCTGATCCTCTAGTTACAGATGCAATACCTATGACAAGCCCAGAATTTGAAGCAATGATTCGAGAGTCTTGGAGAAATCAGAGGGTCCTTTTAAAAGATGACACAATGATGCAAACCATGAATGAAGGTACCATCTTATATGTATTTCCACATGATTATGTCAACTTTCAGGAACTTGGTCCTGATTGTGTGGGTGTGGGTATTGAAAGAGAAAATGCAAGCATTGATGATGTGGTTGAAGTGGGTAGCATCACTTTGCTAAAGTGGCCCATCAAGCAAACAACAATGTTGAATGGGAGCCCATTACAACGCTTTGTTCCTGTTGATGGCATGCATGCTACATATGAGGATGTATCCAACGATGGCAATGTTGGAAAAAAACTTGATGGGAGTAATGTTGTCCAGTTGTCAAGGAAGAGACGATACACTTTCATGAACAGGACTCAAAAATCAAAAGCAGCACCAGCTTCGACTTTTTACCTTTCAAACAAATCAATTCAAAGGGTATCATGCATTGATTGTTGTGCACAAAAATGCTGCCAATTTGCAGATCGTGATATGGTGACAAGGTTACGACAACAATTTTGGGGAGAGTCTCAAAAATCACGCACTAATTATGTTTATGATGTTCTTTCTATATGTTATCAGAAAGATGAGAAGTCACGATACCAATTCAGGCTAAATGGCTCTATTGTTTGTTGTAGAGCATGGTATGAGCTACATGGAATACCAAAGACATCATTTTATCGATACAAGGAGAACTTTGAAAATGGTGTGCGCCAATATGTACATGGGAACACATGTACATTGAGAAGGGGACTTCAACATACTAGTTTAGCAAGAGCACTACTAAATGAGTTTGTGGAAAACAACTCTGAGAAGATGCCACATAGAAGTAGAACACTGCTAGATGGCTCAAGAGAGACTCAATTGGTGATTCCATCAACATACAAACAAGTGGATATTTTATGTGAAATCAACACGACACTTGACCAAATGGGCTATGAGAAGAAGCTATCCCAATCTTCTTTTGGTAGAATTTGGAACAAAGAGTACCCACATGTCACTTTAACAAAGACGAGTGAGTTCTCTAAGTGCAATATTTGTAGCTCAATCAAGGCAAGGTTAGAAGCTAAACCTTCTCTTGAAGAGAGAGCTCTTCTCTTGAGGGAGAAAGAAGTTCACATGGCACAACAAAAGAGTTGCAGAAGCCTATATTATGCATGGCGCACGTATTCAGAAACTCAACCACAAAAATATGTATGCATAATCCATGATAAGATGGATCAAAAGAAGACTGCCATTCCTAGATTACGCATTGTTCCCAAGGGTGTGGATTCAGGATATAATCTGCAGGTGGCATTGATTGGCATGATCACTCATGGACATGGAGAAGGTCATTACGGACACTTTGTCTTGAATGGTTTGTGGCCAGCTGATCCAAATCTTACAATTGGCTCAATTGCTAATTGTTTACATAACCTCGAGAGGATAGATAAGCATCCTCTTGGTGATCTAGTAACAAATGGACTTCCAAGGAGCAATATTTCACTACTACATGCTTTGAACTCAAGGGATGCTTTGGACTACCATAACTTGAGTGATGGAAAAGAGCCCATTGTGCAGTCGTCAGAAATTGCAGAAGAGGAATTGGGGTCAACATTTCGCAGATTGCCAGAGAACTTGTTGCTACAATTGGATAATTGTGCAGGGGAAAACAAAAATCGATACTTATTTGCCTATTTGTCAATGCTTGTTGCAAGGGGTGTTTTCAAAACCATCCAGCTGGGATTTTTAATGTTTGGGCATACACATGAGGACATAGACGCCATGTTTAGTAGGTTTTCAGAGAAGTTGAGAGTTACACAAACCTATACTTTGCCACATTTGATGGATACATTACGAAACAGCTCATCTTCATCTCCAGCTCCATTTTTTCTCACAAAGATCCCCGATTTCAAGCAATATTGTGATGGCTATCTTTGTGATGGACAAGACATACTTGTTGGACATTCCAAACCGCTTCAGTTCAGGTTCTTTATGCAGGATGAGACACCAATGATGCAATATAAGGCACATGTAGGTGTATCAAGTTGGAGTGGAAGTATTCGCCTTTGGAAAACAGACACAGAAGGCAAGCCAATGTTACCACATGGAGATCCACCTCTAGTACAAATGGCGGAGGATGTCAAGGCCCACGAAGAAGTCATTTTGGGGCTAAAGAACTATATAAAATTTTGGAAAAATTTAGGGAATGGTTCAAGTATTCCGCGATATTATAGACCCGTGATAGATTATTGGAGTAAGGTAATTGAAGAGATTGGAAAAGCAATCATATCAGAGGGAGTCTTGTATGAAATGTTTTGGCCAAAAACTCAAGAATATTCTCACCTACAAAGCACTACAATGAATTTGCAACAAGGAGCAGAAAGATTCCTAGGCCTTGAAGAGTTGAACGATCATTTTTGTGGGCCTCAACGAGATAAGCCAAGGGAATATTTTGACCCTATGTCTGATGTGCACCAAGGTGACTTTCTTATGCTTGTTCCGAGTGACACAGAAATCTATCCAGTGTGGCTTGCAATGGCTTTATCTGACATTGATAATGAGCCTACATCACCAAACTACAGAAAACTCTTGATTCAATATTGGGCACCTTGCACGAGAAAAAGTGGGATGACAGATACTCAAGCTTACAGTAATTGTTGGAAGGGTTATTGGGCTGTCAACTATAAGGACCCACAAGTGTGGGAAACTATAGATGCAATTGTTTGGTCCTGGAGACCCAACAAAGAAGGACCATTTTCTAGAATAAAGATTCCAGAAAGACATGCTCTAAAAGCCAAAGAAGGCCTCACTCGTGCACATCAGCCACACTTGGATCAAAGTTCAGATATGGTATCAAATGTGGAGTAGAATTATGTGGATCTTCTATTGTGACTATACTAGTCAATTTGTAAACAAAATCTTTTTTGTATCTTCCTTTGTTTTATGTAATTTATAGTTATTATTCAAATCCATGTGTTGTACATCCTCTTGACTTTTGGTGTTTATCAACACCACAATCCTATGAGATTTTCACTTTATTTACTAGCCACACACCTCAATTTTTCCCACTTTAAGTGGAAAATTCCCAAATTACATGAATTCGGTCGATTTGGAGATTCCCATAATGTGAGATTTTTACCAAAATACCTAATATGGTCTTGTATGCTAGTTAGCATACTGTGCATGCTAGTTAGCATATTGTGCATGCTACTTAGCAAAAACACTTCTAATTTTCCTTACACAAAAAACATGGTAGGAGCTCTTTACATACCCTAAATGCTATTAGCATACTAGTTGTGCTAACAAGGGTGATTAGTGTGTAGTTTGGCATATGAGGTATGCTAACTAGCATGGAGGAATAGGTGTGCTAATTAACATAGCAGTTATGTAGTTGAGCATATCCAGTATGACGATTAGTATTCTACGTATGCTAACTAGCATATATTGTGTTAACCATTTGTTAGAAGCTGGACACACCCCACAAAAACTAACTACTAGGAAGATTATCATTTTTTGTAATTATTCATTTATTTGAGGAAACCTGATTTTTCACCTTGTAAATATTGGGACTTACAGAAGTTTTCAGATTGTATCCCAGTTTTGATAGTTAGATGGAGTAGATGGTTGATTTGGAACTTTAGGGTTTGAGAATTGTAAGGTATTTATACCACTTTTTGACCTTAATGAGAAAACCTTTTTTCATTTAAAAACAAGTTTTGAAGTCTGTGAGTGAGCGTACTGTGTACGAGAGAGGGTGTGAGCTTCATCTTGATGCTACGTGTGCACCGATGGTCAGAATTGAGTGCGGAGAAGTGCAACGTGTTGCCCACGACAAGAGATACGCGCCGATACCTACATTGCGCGCGTACAGTCCGGTTTTGCGAGCTCCTTCTATGAGCTTCATCTCGTGATTTGGTGAGCATACGTTGTCCGATTTTGCATTGCAGCATATCCACACGTTCACATTGAGTAGAGCTACACATTAGGCACTTTAGATTTTGGAAACGAAGACCTGCAAATTTTGGCCAGACATCCTACGTGATTTTGCACCGGATGTTTTGGGTTGGGGTTTTGGTTCATAGACCTTAGGGAGAGCGACCTATTAGTGTTAGTAGGGTCTCCTTCAAGTTCTATGGTGTTTCAAGATTGTTTGATGGGTGTTCGGCTCTAAAGAGCGTTGTAGAAAGTTTTCTCTTATGCACTCTTGAAGGTTGTGACTTAGACAATTGGTAGAGACCTCTGTAGGAATTAGTTACAAGTCGATCGAGTGTAGGTTGACACCTTATGCTTGCTTCCATGCGCCTGCGGGTCGAGCTTTGTCCTTAGCTGACAAATCTTGTTAGGTGAGTTCTCGCTGTGCTGACGTCCGTCGCGGCGTATCCGTCAAACATTGGCGCTGCTGCCGGGGACGAAAACCTTAGGTAGGTGACCGAGACTAGTCCTTGAGGTAGGGATTTTTGGCTTGCCAAGAGTCTCGTTTTACATTTAGATAGGATCAGAGGTTGGAGGACTCTCTAGGTCTTAGAGGGAGTCTAGGGAGCGTGTGTCTGGCCTAGATCCTTCGACTTATGTAGAATTAGAAAAACTAAGATAGTTTTAGGTAGTAGTTGATTTCTTGAGTAGGAGTTGGAGTGGTAGAAGCGGTGAGAGGAGAGCTTGAGAGTCCTGAGAGGCCAGAAATCAACCAAAACACCATTATCACCATTTCACATAATGAGTAGGAGTAGAGTAAGTAGGACATCATGATTCAGGATCTAGAGCACTTCATGCATGTATACTTGCTTGGTAAAGTCATCACAAGTTTGTAAAAGACGCAAAAGTGTGTTTGAAAGCCAAAGTGAAGTATAAAAGTTACTGTGAGTGTTTCTGATAGAGCTATAGAGCATCAGAAGCATTTCTGTTAGAAAAAAAATTAATTTCAAGCCAGGAGACATCCTACGCGTAGGATGTCTACAGGCTAATCTGGTGGGAATTTTGGGATTTTGAGTTGACCAGTGTGTTCAGAAGGTGGGGTTTACCCTATTTTCAATTGGAAAGTGGAAATTTGACCATATCTTGATAGGATAAGGCCAGATAGACTTAAATTGCCATACATCCTACCCAAATTGTGCCAAAGCATTATTTTAAGACCGAAACCATAAGATGGCTGCATGAGCATGACTTGCATGATATATTGAGTGACTGAGAGGGGTTTCATCTCATTTAGGTGAGAAAATTGGGTTCAAAGCAGACTTTATCACTTTTGACTGAAAAAGCCAAGAACAGCTAAAATTGGGGACTTTTGAAATCCAAACCAAAATTTAAGCATACCACTGGGTTGCTGACATCAAGGGGAAGCTGTGGGTCAAGTCTGGGGTCAAACAGGCCAAAAAGACATCCTACGCGTAGGATGTCTTCTGTGTGATTTTACACTCCAAACCTAATTTTGAGCATACCAACGTGATCAACAACTCAAGGGGAGCCTGTGTCTTGAATTTGAAGCCAATCTGATAAAAATGACATCCTACGCATAGGATGTCTAAAGCAAGAAATTGAAGCCATACACTGACTGGGGGCATAGCAAGGTGTTGTATAGCTTGAGGCAAGCCTCCTGGTCAATTTTGGTCCAAATTGGAGTTGATTAGACTGATCAAGATCAGCACAGGCTGTCAGAATAGATTTCTTACTCATTGACCAGCTTATAGGTGTCCAAATCAAAAAGTAAAAACAGTTGTGGACTCAACACATAAAGGGGAATCCATATTACAAAAATCCAGGCAAAACAAAGCAGGAGACATCCTACGCGTAGGATGTCTACAAGGGCCTACTGAAGAGAAAATTTGGCTGGGCTTAGATAGTGAGATTCCATTTGGCTCAAGGGTTCCAGAACTTCTTTCAGAAGTAAATTTGGACCTTGTTTGTCCATTTGATGGAGCAAAGACTGAATTCAGACTTTTTCGCGTAAATTGACCAACATCCGAGGGAAGTACAGTTCCAGAATAGCAGACCTAATCTAGAACATCAGCAGTGTATAAAATATAGTAGTGGTTGAGATTAACTCTCCAGTTATACCAATCATTACTAAGATAATCTCTAGCAGATAAATGCTTTGATTCGATTGCCGAAATTAAACGCTTGTGTACAAGTATATTCAGCAACAAAGCAAGAAGTTGTGCGGAGACTGATCCTTTGCCAGGTGAGTGGTTGGATTTGTGATTAATTGCATTGATAAGTTTGATGAATTTAAGATCAGGAAGATACATTTTTAGAGAGCAGAAGGTGGCAGGTGACCAAGGTAGCTTATTGTCAACTGAGGAGAGTGTAACACAGGCAAGGCTAGATCCACTAGCATCGATTATTGAGGAAGGTAGTGATACTGACACTTCGTCAAACAAATCTTTCCTCATGATGGGTAGTCAACAGCCAGGAGGTTTCACCTATGACGGACCAATGCCAGGAGGAATCACCTCCCTAAATCCTTTGAATGATTCCAAGCTCACTGTGATCTTCTCAGAGGGAACAAACTCGAGGGGAGCCCTAGTCTATTCTGACTATCAAGGACGCAAGTGCATTTGTATCGAAGAGAGGCCAACACAGATATTGGAGATAATTCGAGTCTATGATGATGAAGATAGATTCCAAGACAAAAAGGGGAACCACTATCTAATAGTCGGTAACCCTGAAGATTACAACAGATATGGAGATAATGTGGCGAAAGGGAAATTGGGTTCAGAAGCTCAAGAACCGCCACCAAACATTGATCGGCCCGGAGATATTTTTATGTATGATAAGAAAACAACCAGGGTTCCAACTTATAATGAGAACGTGGGAATCTACAAGCATGAGAGTGAGGGTATAGTTGCTTACTTTCGCAGCAAAGAACCATACTTAAACAAATTAAGCAAAGACAAGGTTCTTTACTTATTCTCTTATGAAACTGCTATGGGGAAGGGTATAGTTTTTGTTGATAGATACGGGCGAGAATACCAACGTATTCTCCCAGAGGAGGTAGAAAGGGCAACAGGTCTAGGAGCATCAGCATATGCCCCTGAGGAAGTACCAAGAGCCACCTACACCCCAAGCAAGTCGACAAATCCCTTTTCTGAAGATTATGACGCTACCTCACAATCTACCCGACCGCAGGCATTCAACAACCAAAACTAACCAACAAACCAGCCATCATTGCAGGCATGGCTTCGACAGAGTGCAATAATGGAGCAAGACCAAAACCGAGATGGTTATCAAGACACACGAGGGCTAAGGGATCTGCAAGAACCACCACTCTATTCAAGGTATCAAGGAGAGATTAAGCCAAAGACTCAAGGGTCAACAGAGCCTGGAGGGCCACCCATAGAATGAGTTCGAAGAGATGAACCATCTCTGGTGAGAACTATTAGAAATTATGGCTTAGGATCACCATTGGGAGAGGAACCAGCCTACTACAAAAGACCTGAGGAGGTATATCGATTAGGACGTGGAGATCCAATGATGAGGTTTGTAGACCATCGTAGAATTAGACCTTCTCAAGTGCAAAAATGGGTAAACAAGAAATACACAGGAAACAGAGACCCAAGAGATCATGTAGCAGCCTTTGTGTGTGTAATTAGAGCCGAAGAGGTGTTAGACTTCCCTACCCAATTTGGAGGGTTTGGACTAACCCTAGAGGATGACGCTGCCACTTGTTTTGACTCTGTAGAGCGTAGAGACTTTGAGTCTATGGAGGAAGTGTTTAACAAATTTATCGAGGAATTCTCACAAAGGGAGATAGCTCATAATACCGTCTCACAAATCCATAAATTCAAACAAAAAGATGGGAAATCTGTACGAAAGGCATCCCTAAGACTAGAAAGATATGTTAAGTTCTGTCTTGTGGAAGAACTGCCAAGACTTATGCTTATATTCATCCAAGGACTAAGGAATGCAGATCTTCAGAAAGACTTACATATGAAGAGGAGCATGACGTTGAATGAGTTGACCAAGGAGTCTCTTTACCTTGTGGACAATTGTGTGGTCTACAAAGAGGGGGAGTTCAAGAACCTTGACGACGATTCATCTTCACAACAAAGTGGAAGCAAGTCTTCTAAGACAGCACCGAAAGGAGAAGTAGATATAAACCAAGAGCTGCTTGTAGATGAAGTGCTAAAAAATATTAACTTGTATGCCAAACCCCAGGCTAAACAGCCCAAGTGGTGTGCTATTGAGCAAAAATGGACAAACCATGGGACAGAGGAATGTTATTATAACAAGGGATATGTGAGAGAGAGACCTTACGCTCCCCAAGCTCCGGTAGCTTCTCCTCAATTTCCACCTATGCTTAGGTATCAAGCAGGCAACCTACCAAGACTTGTAGGTGTAGAAAGACCACAACCGGTGTTGGGGCAACAACCAACCCTACTAGGATTACGACCAGTCGGTATAAGATACACACCAACCGTAACCAAATCAGAAGATAAGGCTCTGGTACCTATGCATGCATACTATGAAGATCCCAACGAATATGCGGCGAACTCTGTCTATTATCCACCGGAAGAACCCTCGACACCAAAACCATGGATCATAATAGGAATTAGAGGACCACCAACAGGTGCACAGGTAGTAGAAGAAGGAAGATATAGCTTAGATGAACGAACATTGTTGTTCATAGCCAACGGAGGCATGGGCGGACAGAGACATGCATACCAACAAAGAGGAGCTCAAGGAGCACCTCAACAACCCAAGGGACCCTGCTACAAGTATGGTGGAGACCATTGGCTAAGAGACTGTCCTCATGATGAAATCATTAGAGTCAACGCATATTGCACCGAGTGTGGAGTTACTCATTTGATTCCCGATTTCCCTAAGAACCCGAGCAAAGGAGCAAAAACTACCTTGAACTTGCTAGATGCAGTACCTTCCAGTGGAGGGTCAAAAAATGAAACAATCATACCTATTCAGGCGGTAACACGAGCCCAAGCTCAAATAATGACAAACGAACCCATAGTTGAAGAGCCAAAAACCCATGCCCAAGGTTCAGAAATGAAAAATCAGAGAAGCATTTGGAAGGCTAGAAAGGTGCATGTGAAATCCAGGAAAGAACGAGAGCAAACAACTCTATCTGAGGAGTTGAAACATACAAAGGATAGATTAAAGCGATTAGAGGATCTAGCTAGCTTAATTTCACACACCACGGCAACCATAGCACCCAAGGCAATAGCAGAGCCCAAAAGTGCAGGATCAGGAGGATCTATACTGGTGGCAGACAAGGTAAATGAGCAGTTGGATGCGCTTCTAAAAGCTTATGAAGCCAGACTCAAAAAGAACCAAACCCAGGAGAAAAAATGGATGACTTATCCATATGCGGAAATAGAAAAAGAAAGGTTGGAAATGTGTAAAAGGATGATTGAAACAGCTCAATCATTGATGGAAGACCCGCTGGGTAAACCTGCAAATTGGCATGAGGCACCAGCTCCACCCCCTATCCAACCAATTTTAGAGGAACATGTAGAAACAAAGGAAAGACTCACTAATACCTATGAGTCCACAGAAGAGCCTATCATAGTTCCAAATACAACAGATGAGGCAAGTGACAGGTTCCAGCCTAAAACATTAATAGAAATGGGTAAGGACTGTAACGGTCTAGACGATCTGTGGAAGCAAATCCATGAGGCCAACGAGGCTAATAGGATGAGTAACCACATGAATAGCATGAGAAAAGAAAAGAATGTAATCTTACCTCCTATTGAAGAATTTGAGGCAAGGTCACAAATGAACTTTGAGATACATTCACAAGGGGGAGACCAGGGATCAATTAGTTCGGGCCACAGCCAGCCAGACTCGCTGAAAACTTTACCTTCTTACCTAGGAGAGTATGAGACCAAGTCTGAAGTGAGAGCAATCCCATCTCAAAGACTTTCTTCTAACAAAGTGATGGATTCACAAGGATTGATTGAGTTATTGTCCACCCCGGTGGCATGCACAATCACATTAGCAAAACTCCTCAGGTTACGGCCAAACATGCGGACCACAGTAGGTAAATCCGTAGAAAAATTTGGAGTGAAAGACCCCACCTTGAAGCTCCAGGAAGGGATCCGAGAGTTGGATAGGACTCAACTAAATACTAGGCCAGTACCATTAAACAAGGTTGGAGAGTATTGCGAGGGAGAAGATGGAAACACCACGCTACCAGTAGAATTCCAAGGAGTAGTTTCTAAAGCTATTCTTGACAGTGGAGCGGGAGTTGCTATCGCCACCAAGGAAATCTGGAAAAAATGGGAAAAACCAGCTTTAAGAGCTACCAGAATGAAATTGCAATTGGAAGACGGGTTCATGGAGAAGCCTCTAGGACTCCTAGAAAAAGTGATTGTCGCTTCGTGCGGGATCGAGTATGAGCATACATTTGCGATAGTCGATTTCGACAAAAAGAAAAATTATGAGATCATCTTGGGAAGACCATTCATGCGACAATTGAAGATGGTCCAAGATTGGGGTTATGAACACATATACCTCAGACATGGTAAAACAACAACTAAAATACACCTGAAAGACCATAGTTACAAAGATGTGAACCAAACACCTGTGGAAGAGTTTGATTTAGCTACTGTAGCAGGATCGGAACTGTTAAGTATGGAGCCTGATTTACCCTTGTAATTTTATGTGGTAAAAACGCACATTTGTAAGGCCCCCATTATGAGGAGAAGCCATCGTGCGTGAAAGAAAATCACTCACCAGAAACCAAAATTTTCATGGACAAGAATCAGGGGCAACTTTAAAGGCCTTGGGGGCGGAAGCGCCCGAGACTTTTTTTTCGCCGGAATATTCTTTTTCGTCGGAATATTATGGCCGGACGGCGGCCGGAAACTGGTCAGAAAACAACCGGTCGGTTGGCCGGTGGCCGGTGGTCGGAAGTCAATGGCCGGTGGCCGAATTCAAAAGCGGACTTGTCTTCTCAAGGGCGGCCACACATGGGCGGATTGGAGGGTCCGATTTTGTCACGGGAACCGAATAATAGAGATCGATAGCAAAAGATAGAGAAAGAGATCTTTGTATTGATGAATCTTTGTAGAGATTTGATACAACAGAGGAGCAAAATATATGGGCGCACTCCGTTGTACGGAGCTCGAACCTCCCGACCACCCCCGAGCTTCAGTTCGCTTGCATGCAGCGTCTCACTCGCACTCGCACTCGCACTCGCACTCGCACTCTCACTCTCACTCTCACTCGCACTCGCACTCGCACTCGCAGAAGAAGAGATCGGTGAATGATCCCCAACGCACCACCTGTCGTGCTTTTATCCTTTTTTTCCTCGAAAAGCCTGCACGATTTTCGTACCAAGTATACCTGCGAGAATAATATAAGAACGTGATCGCTAAGCGATCCGTAAAGGTTAGATTTCTATCATGACACTTTACACAGATCCTGTTTCAGACATTGATTTCTGCATCGCCTACAAAATAGCCAAAAGAACATACTCGTGCAACCAATTCAACATGATAATCAAAGTAAAAAAACATAATTATATACCTTCATAATCTCAATTGCCATACTCTACCATGAAGAAACAATCCACTTCTTGGTTGATAGCAGGGAGAACTGTATGATGTTGTAGGTCTGTGTGTCCCTGTGTACATTACACTGCTGCTGCCTTCTGTTTGTTTTCATCATAACTTTTACAAACGAACTCAGAACAGAGCAATCCAGGTACTCAAAACGACGGGAATAGGTCTGGTCTACAAGGCATCGCGGACAGAATTGCGAAAAACGTCTCTATTTGGCTAAAAACGCAACTTTTAGGTCGCGACTCATAAAACCTCTATTTTTGGGTCTCCACTACTTTTATAACTTATTTTAAGCCTACCCATGCATTTTAAGCTAAAATACATAAATATAAAACATTGATATTAATAAAAATCTCAATTTTACTATTCATAGACAGACTATCTGTTATTCATTAATCTTTATCAAATCCGTTTTTAGTGTATTATTTTTTTTAAAAAAGAATATATGTTCTCTCTTAATATCTCAACTCGTTCGTAAAAGCTCTATTTAATAGACTATTCAACAATCTTTCAAATCGTGCTAACGAAAGATATGCCCTGCTACATTCTTTTCGACTTTAAGAACTTCAAAGACTAGTTCTATTACATTCTCCCCTTATCGAAATTAACTCTGTCCTCAGAGTTGGTCTAAAGAGAGAAAAATTCTCTTTGCAAAACACTAAGATCAACCCATGATGCATCCTCTACTGGATAGTTCTGCCACTTAACCAAAACTTCCACAATGTCTCTATTTCTCATATGTTTAAAACGCCTATCTAGTACTAAGTCTGATTCTACAGTCAATGGTCCGCCATCTTTCAACTTAGAGTTGTCCTCTAAAACATGATGCACATTAGGAACATACTTTTTCAATAAACTCACATAGAATACATGATGCACTTTAACATGAGAAGGCAATTCCAATTTGTAAGCTAATGAACCAATGCACTTCAAAATTTTGAATGGACCAACAAATCGTGGAGACAATCTTCTATCATTTCCAAGAATCAAATGAGACTTCTCAGGAATAACCGTTAAAAAAACCATATCACCAGTTTCATACTCCACAACACGATGTTTCTTGTCATAATACAGTTTATGTCTCTTTTGAGATTCCCTAATATTCCCCCTGATTTTGGCCTACTCGTTATCCATTTTCTCAAGCATCTCACGTGACAGTTCTACCTTATTCCTCGAGCTAAGAAAATTTATAGGTGTGGGACAGTTATAGCCATACGTTGCCTCAAACGGAGTCATCCTAATAGATGAATGATATGAACTGTTGTATGCAAATTCAAGCAAAGGCAAATATTCATTCCAATTAGATTGGTTTTCATTGACATACATTCATAACATATCTTCTAAAATACGATTCACCCTCTCCGTTTCCGCATCGTTTTGAGGATGGAAAGCATTAGACATGCGTAACTGGGTACCTATAGAGTCAAAAGTCGCTCTCCAGAAATGAGAAGTGAACTTAGAATCTCTGTCAGACACTATGCTCTTGGGCATGCCATGAAAACGAAATATCTCTTTCATAAACAAGTATGCAATGGTCAATGCACTATAAGTTATTTTTACAAGAAAGAGGTGAGCTTCTGTTGTGAGTCTATCTACCACCAGAAAGATCGAATCATACCCTCCACGAATAGTAGGAAGTCTAATGATAAAGTCCATGGATATACACTCCCACTTCTGTAAAGGAATGTCTAAGGGTTGAAGGTCACCAAGTATCCTCTTATGTTCAATCTTAACTTGTTGACATTGAAAGCATTCACGCACATAATTCTTAACATCCAATTTCATACGCAGAAAAAGAATGAACTTTTAATCTTTTCATGTGTCTTATTCAATCCAGGATGACCAGAAAAAGGTGAATTATGACACTTATGCAGAATTTGACTCTTAAAAAGCAGAATTTGCAGGAATAAAAGCGGTCATAATAATACAGATTTTCCTTATACAAGTGATATCTGTTCTCATACCTCTCACCAATATTCTCACGCAAGAATTTCAAAATAGGCATATAAAAAGAATCATTTTCAACTTCAGCATGCATATCATCAATCAAATTGGATCGCACAACAGTCAACAAATTACCCATGGGCGTACGACTCAATGCATCTGCAACTTTATTTTCTTTTTCACACAAATAATTCAAATCAAAGTCATACTCAGTCAGTAATTCAATCCATCTTCTTTGTCTGTTATTTAACAATGGATGAGTGAAAATATACTTCAAGTTTTGATGATCAGTACGCAATTCAAATTTTACACCAAGCAAGACATGACGCCAATGCTTCAATGCATGAACAACAGCAAGCAATTCTAGATCATGTGTTGCATAGTTCAATTCATGTCGTCTTAATTTCCTAAACTCATATGCAACCACTCTTTCTTCTTGTGTCAAAACACAACCTAATTGTTCACCACTAGCGTCACAGGACACAACAAATGGTTTGCCCATCTCAGGAACTTTTAAAACAAAATTTTCCGCTATTTTAGCCTTCAAGGTCTCAAAAGCAGTCTCACAGCTAGAAGTCCACACAAAACCCTTGTCTTTCTTGGTCAATTCGGTCAAAAGACTTGCTATCTTAGAGAAATCTTTAATGTGTGCTCTCTCATATTGTGCTAGACCCATAAAGCTTCTTACATCTCTTACTAACATAGTCTTAACTTTATCAAGATCAATGTGAATCCCCTCTTTAGAAATCACTCTTCCCAATTACACAATCTGATCCTTTGCAAAAGAATACTTACTTGATTTGGCATACAATTTATGTTCACGCAAAACCTCAAATATTTTCTTTAAGTGCAATGCATGATCTTCTTCATTCGTTGAATACACAAAAATATTATCCAAGAATACCAGAATGAAGTCATCAAGATACGGGTGAAAAATATTATTCATTAAGCACATGAAAGTTGTTGGTGCATTAGTCAAACCAAAAGCAAGAACTCTAAATTCATAATGTCCATAACGTGTACGAAAAGAAATCTTTGGAATGTCCTCGACCTTAATGCGGATTTAATGGTAGCCAGAACGAAGATCAACCTTTGAAAATATTGTGGCACCACTCAAATGACTAATCAATTCATCTATGTGAAGAAGAGGATATTTGTTCTTAATGGTCTTTTTGTTTAATCCCCTATAGTCGATGCATAACCTATATGTACCATCCTTTTTCTTTTGGAATAACACAGGACTATCCCAAGGAGATACACTAGGTTTAATGAAACCCTTTTTCAAAAGATCATCAAGTTGTATCTTGAGCTCTTTAAGCTCATCAATATTGAACCTATATGGAAATCTGGAATAAGGTGTCGCTCCTGGATATAGATCTATGGCATGGTCTACCGCTCTAGGCGGAGGTATACCAAGAAGATCGTCCGGAACACATCCTTAACTTCATGTAAGAGATCCTCTATAAATTCTGGATTTTTCTCTTTATGTTTATCCCCAGATTCTCTTTAATCTCATTAGCAAACACAAGCAACGTTTCACACAAGCAAACACAAGCAACGTCACACTCTTATCTAAGTCACCTTATCAATTCCATTGCCAAAACTAGATTTAGAATCTCTTTCTTTCCACAAAGAGTGTGACTTATCATCATCAAATGATTAAAGATATATTTTTCTTTCTTAACAATCAATCAAAACATGATTTTCAATGATCTAATTGATACCAATGATAACATCATGCATATCAATGTTTATGTTATAGAAATCATCTTTATGATTTCGACTCTTCAAAGAAAAAAATAAAATAAAATTTCTACTAACTCTTTCGTGAAACTATTATTACCACTAGTTAAGTCCACAAGTCTTTTAACTTCTCGATTTAATTTCAAGTTTAATTTCTCAATCAATTTAGACGATAAGAAGCAATGAATACTATCCAAATCAATTAAGAATTCAAATTTTAATCTCAACTTCTACGCATAAATTCGATCTCACAGAAGCTTTCAAAGGACGTATCAAAGACATAAAACATCACAAAGAAAGGGTAGATGACTTACCTTTATCGTACGCATCGCCAAAAGTCTCCAATTGAGCCATCTTGGTACGTATTGTCTTATCGGTCACCTTGCTCGAGCATTCGAAAGTCTCGTGGTCGTGTTCTCGATATTGAAAGTATAATCCAAGTCTTTGAGTTCTTCAATCCACGCTTCTAAATCTTCGCATATCTTTCTTATGCCATCAAACTCTTTAAGCTTAGCCTTCGTTAAGAATGATTTGGTTGTCGCTTCTCCCATATCGTCATCGTTTCTTTTGGCGGTACCCCAGCGCCGCCACGATGATTATTGTTTGCAGGTGGATTAGCATGGTTTTCACCTTCATGTTGGCCATCAAGTCTACATAGATATCAAGCTCTCGTGCTGCTTTGCCCCGCAGAGCCTCAGCACGCTTCCGATTTGCAATTTTCAGATCTTCGCATAGTCGCCGAATCAGGTCTTCTTGCTCCTTCATCCTCCTCTCGTATCCTTCCATGTCCAGAATCAACCGCTTGCTCTGATACCAATTGTCACGGGAACCGAATAATAGAGATCGATAGCAAAAGATAGAGAAAGAGATCTTTGTATTGATGAATCTTTGTAGAGATTTGATACAACAGAGGAGCAAAATATATGGGCGCACTCCGTTGTACGGAGCTCGAACCTCCCGACCACCCCCGAGCTTCAGTTCGCTTGCATGCAGCGTCTCACTCGCACTCGCACTCGCACTCGCACTCGCACTCTCACTCTCACTCTCACTCGCACTCGCACTCGCACTCGCAGAAGAAGAGATCGGTGAATGATCCCCAACGCACCACCTGTCGTGCTTTTATCCTTTTTTTCCTCGAAAAGCCTGCACGATTTTCGTACCAAGTATACCTGCGAGAATAATATAAGAACGTGATCGCTAAGCGATCCGTAAAGGTTAGATTTCTATCATGACACTTTACACAGATCCTGTTTCAGACATTGATTTCTGCATCGCCTACAAAATAGCCAAAAGAACATACTCGTGCAACCAATTCAACATGATAATCAAAGTAAAAAAACATAATTATATACCTTCATAATCTCAATTGCCATACTCTACCATGAAGAAACAATCCACTTCTTGGTTGATAGCAGGGAGAACTGTATGATGTTGTAGGTCTGTGTGTCCCTGTGTACATTACACTGCTGCTGCCTTCTGTTTGTTTTCATCATAACTTTTACAAACGAACTCAGAACAGAGCAATCCAGGTACTCAAAACGACGGGAATAGGTCTGGTCTACAAGGCATCGCGGACAGAATTGCGAAAGACGTCTCTACTTGGCTAAAAACGCAACTTTTAGGTCGCGACTCATAAAACCTCTATTTTTGGGTCTCCACTACTTTTATAACTTATTTTAAGCCTACCCATGCATTTTAAGCTAAAATACATAAATATAAAACATTGATATTAATAAAAATCTCAATTTTACTATTCATAGACAGACTATCTGTTATTCATTAATCTTTATCAAATCCGTTTTTAGTGTATTATTTTTTTTAAAAAAGAATATATGTTCTCTCTTAATATCTCAACTCGTTCGTAAAAGCTCTATTTAATAGACTATTCAACAATCTTTCAAATCGTGCTAACGAAAGATATGCCCTGCTACATTCTTTTCGACTTTAAGAACTTCAAAGACTAGTTCTATTACAGATTTGGACTTATTCGCACAAGGACGGCTACACATGGCTATCTCTCATAAGAGCGGGCAGCCCTTTTGGCCTATAAAAGGAGGCCATTTCTACACACATTTCATAGTGTGAAGTTGATGCAACAAGGTGAGTGTGAGGTGGTGAGAGTGAAGCAAGGAGGGAGCTCCATTAAGGGTATAATCCCTTTGTAAACTACTTCTTGTTTTGAAGTACTAAAGCCATTGAGTGGCTGCTTTCCCGTGGACGTAGCCCACATTGGGTGAACCACGTATATCGTGTGTACTCTCTCTCTCTCTCTCTCTCTACTCTATAATCTCGTGTATATAAATCTGTCTCTCTCCATTAAGTAATCTACTCAATTATCTATTTAGCTACGTCTTATTTCCTAACAACTGGTATCAGAGCAAGGTTTGCTCGTAGCTAAATTATCTCAAGGAAAGGATTCCTTGAAGTGAGTGGGAGTTATGGCGGAGGAAGGGAAGCTCAAGATTGAGAAGTTCAACGGCAAAAACTACCAACATTGGAAGATGCAGATTGAAGACTATCTCTACCAGAAGGACCTCTATTTGCCACTAGGCGGTCTTGCGAAGAAGCCTGCAACAATGGCAGATGAAGCATGGATTGTCCTTGATGGAAAGGCACTGGGAACAATCCGGTTAAGCTTGGCGTCAACAGTGGCCTTTAATGTTTCGGAGATGAAGACCACGGAGGACTTGATGAAGTCACTTGACGACTTCTACGAGAAACCATCGGCATCCAATAAGGTATTTCTTATGAAGCGCTTGTTCAATCTAAAGATGGCAGAGAATGGTTCAGTTGTAGAACACCTAAATGACTTTAACACAAACATAAGTCAACTTCGATCAGTGAAAATCAATTTCGATGACGAAGTGCGAGCTCTCCTTATACTATCATCTCTACCGGATAGTTGGGACACCCTTGTGATGGCTGTAAGTAATTCTATCTCTGGCACAAATACTCTTAAGTTTGATGATGTTGTGGGTGTTCTCCTAAGCGAGGAAATGCGAAGGAGAAGCACAGGAGAATCATCAAGTGCTGCACTATCAGTGGAAACAAGAGGAAGGCTTAAGGAGAGGTTCAAAAACCAAAAGGGTCGTGATCGCTCAAGGCGGAGCAAGTCACGCACAAAGTCAGTTCTTGAATGTTGGAACTGCGGAAAGAAGGGCCACGTCAAGAAGGATTGCTGATCCAAGAAGAAGAAGGAGACAGAGTCTCAAGACAACAAGCCAACATCGGAGGCCAATGTGGCAGGTAAAGTAGAGCAAGATGCTCTAATTCTCTCATTAGACAATGTGTCTAATTCCTGGATAGTAGATTCCGGGGCTTCATTCCATGCGACACCACACAAGCAACATTTCCAAGACTACACCAAAGGTAATTTTGGGTATGTATACTTGGGAGATGATGAAGCTTGTGAGATTGTCGGCAAAGGTACAGTTTCTGTCAAAACTGCTGACGGAAATGAATGGAAGCTTAAAGATGTTAGGCATGTTCCTTCTCTTCGCAAAAATTTGATCTCTACAGGACAATTGGACGATGAAGGTCACAACATTGCATTCGGAAACAAACGGTGGAAGATCTCAAAGGGATCTTTGGTGGTTGCCAAGGGTGAAAAAGTCGGTACACTTTACTTGTGTACTGTTAGCACACAACCTTTAGCTTGTGCAGCAACTACAGAAGTTGACAGTGTGGTGTGGCACTACCGACTTGGGCATATGAGTGCCAAAGGAATGCAAATCCTTCAAACAAAGAAGCTTCTACCAGGTTTGAAAGAAGTGGACTTAGAGTTCTGTGAAGATTGTGTTTATGGTAAACAAAAGAGGGTAAAATTTCAAAAATCAGGAAATGAAAGAAAAAATAAAAAACTTGAGTTGGTTCATTCTGATGTTTGGGGTCTTGCAAGTACACCATCACTTGGTGGCTCATTGTACTATGTAACATTCATAGACGATGCGACTAGAAAAACATGGGTTTATGTCATGAAGAATAAATCCGATGTATTTTCCATATTTCAAAGGTGGAAAGCCTTTGTGGAGAATGAAACAGGTACCAAGGTTAAATGCCTCAGATCCGACAATGGAGGCGAATATTGCAGCCAAGCTTTTGAAAGCTTTTGTGCTAGCAATGGCATTCGGAGGCAAAGGACAACCCCAAGGACACCTCAACAAAATGAGATTTCGGAAAGGATGAACAGGACAATCATGGAACGAGCACGAAGCATGCGGCTACATGTAGGCCTACCGCTTGAGCTTTGGGCGGAAGCTGTAAGTACGTCTGTGTACTTAATCAATCGGTCACCCTCAACGGCATTGGATGGGGGAGTTCCGGAAGAGGCATGGACAGGTAAACCGGTGAATTATGCATTTCTCAAAGTGTTTGGGTGTGAGGCTTTCATGCACATAGATAGAAGCCTAAGATCAAAGTTAGATGCAAAGTCCAAAAAGTGTTTCTTCATTGGCTATGGAGAAGGAGACTTTGGGTATCGCCTATGGAATCCTGAAGATGGTAAAATCTTAAGGAGTAGGGATGTAATTTTTAACGAACAAAATATGTACAAAGATTACTTGGAAAGAAAACAAACAAAAGAAACAGGTGATGAGTACATGGAGCTTGAGGACGGTGAAGACTCAAGGACTGCAAACGGTGACAATGTGCAACAACGTCAACCAAATGACGAGCCTCAACCTATTCCCCGAAGATCTACAAGAGCAAGTAGACCTCCAGAAAGGTTTGTTCCTTCCTTCAACCATCTCTTGATCTCAGATTCTGGAGAGCCGGAATCATATGAAGAAGCTATGCAAAATGAATCCAAAGAAGAATGGACGAAGAGGATGCAAGTGGAGATGGACTCACTACATCGCAACCAAACATGGGAGTTGGTTGAGTTGCCTAAAGGTAAGCGGGCACTTCAAAACAAATGGGTGTACAAGCTAAAGAAAGAAGAAGGTGGGAAAAGGTACAAGTCTAGGCTTGTGGTAAAAGGTTTTTCTCAAAAGAAAGGTATTGACTTCAATGAAATATTTTCTCCTGTTGTAAAAATGAACTCAATTAGGCTTGTCTTAAGCCTTGTGGTTGCTCATGATCTAAATCTCGAGCAAATGGATGTAAATACGGCATTCCCTCATGGTGACTTAGAGGAGGAAATCTACATGCTTCAACCAAAGGGGTATGAAGTAAAAGGTAAGGAGAAAATGGTTTGCAGATTAAAGAAGAGCTTGTATGGTTTATAGCAAGCATCAAGACAATGGTACTTGAAGTTTGATCGATGGATGTTGGATCATGGATTCACAAGATGCAACTCGGATCACTACGTCTACACGAAGAATTTGGGAGATGGGAAATTCATCATCCTAATGTTGTATGTTGATGACATGTTGATTGCAAGTGCTAACATGCAGGACATCAAAGACCTAAAAGAGGAGCTGTCCAAATCTTTTTCAATGAAATATTTAGGTGCTGCAAAGAGGATACTTGGTATGAAAATATCAAGGGACAGGACGAAGAAGACAATAAAGCTATCTCAAGAAGATTACATCAAGAAGGTACTAGAAAGGTTTGCAATGCAAAATGCAAAACCAGTTTCTACACCTTTGGCTGGTCATTTTAAACTAACGAAGGATATGTGTCCAAAGACACAAGAGGAGATAGCCTATATGTCTAAAGTTCCATATGCTGCAGCGGTAGGTTCTCTAATGTATGCTATGGTCTGGACAAGGCCAGACATTGCACATGCAGTGGGAGTTGTGAGTAGGTTCATGGACAACCCAGGTAAAGAGCATTGGCAAGCTGTGAAGTGGATACTTAGGTATCTAAAAGGGACAACAACAAATGCTTTGTATTTTGGAGGAACTGATATTTTTCTAGAAGGGTATGCTGATGCAGATATGGCAGGTGACAAAGATACTCGAAGGAGCACTACTGGCTATGTGTTCACGGTCGGAGGCACAGCAGTAAGCTGGGCTTCAAAGCTGCAGAAAGTGGTTTCACTTTCTACCACGGAACCAGAGTATGTAGCAATGACGGAGGCAAGCAAAGAAATTCTGTGGCTTCACAGATTCTTAGAAGAGCTTGGATTCAAACAAGACAATTGTGTCTTGTACAGTGATAGCCAAAGCGCTATCCATCTTGCAAAGAACTCAGCCTTTCATTCAAGGACAAAGCACATTGAGGTGAGATATCACTTCATGCGCACTCTTTTGGAAGAGGGACAACTAAAGCTAGGAAAGGTGCATACAAGTGAAAATCCTGCAGACATGTTTACAAAGGTGGTCAACAAGGAGAAGTTGAGCTTTTGCTCATCTTCAATCGGCATTCAAGGATAAGAAGCCAGAATGGAAAGCAGTCACAGGGTTGGTTTGGAGATCAGTCTCCAAGTGGGAGATTGTTAAGTATGGAGCCTGATTTACCCTTGTAATTTTCTGTGGTAAAAACGCACATTTGTAAGGCCCCCATTATGAGGAGAAGCCATCGTGCGTGAAAGAAAATCACTCATCGGAAACCAAAATTTTCATGGACAAGAATCAGGGGCAACTTTAAAGGCCTCGGGGGCGGAGGCCCCCGAGACTTTTTTTTCGCCGAAATATTCTTTTTCGCCGGAATATTATGGCCGGGCGGCGGCCGGAAAGTGGTCGGAAAACAACCGGTCGGTTGGCCGGTGGCCGGTAGTCAATGGCCGGTGGCCGGTGGCCGGTGGTCGGAAGTCAATGGCCGGTGGCCGAATTCCATGGCCGGTGGCCGAATTCAAAAGCGGACTTGTCTTCTCAAGGGCGGCCACACATGGGCGGATTGGAGGGTCAGATTTGGACTTATTCGCACAAGGGCGGCTACACATGGCTGTCTCTCATAAGAGCGGGCAGCCCTTTTGGCCTATAAAAGGAGGCCATTTCTACACACATTTCATAGTGTGAAGTTGATGCAACAAGGTGAGTGTGAGGTGGTGAGAGTGAAGCAAGGAGGGAGCTCCATTAAGGGTATAATCCCTTTGTAAACTACTTCTTGTTTTGAAGTACTAAAGCCATTGAGTGGCTGCTTTCCCGTGGACGTAGCCCACATTGGGTGAACCACGTATATCATGTGTACTCTCTCTCTCTCTCTCTCTCTCTCTCTCTCTCTCTCTACTCTATAATCTCGTGTATATAAATCTGTCTCTCTCCATTAAGTAATCTACTCAATTATCTATTTAGCTACGTCTTATTTCCTAACAGGAACTCCCAGCATGGTTAGGGCAACAAAAAGATCTATGGATGTGCGGAGCTTCACATTGTGGAAGCTTAAGAGGAGAGGAATGTGTCTTAGAAAGAGCGATAGAGGACAAGCTGGAGTATATTTCGGAACCTTTCCCTGAAGATTCCTTGGAACCTCTAGAATGGGAACACATACTAGCAACATTGGATGTCTGTACCATTACAGATAGTCCAACAACAAAATTTTGCGATAAGGATGGCTATGATGTGCTACCCTACTACATGGTAAGCATTATACCAAGAGAAGATGAGCGATAGAACCACCAGAACAAGAAGAGTTTTATAACTCCTCTAAACATCTGGAAGTAAACAATGATGCAGATAATGAGTGTTCAGACACCTCAAGTGAGCGTGGAAGGGAAACCGAGAATATCAAGTTTTATGATTTTGCTAATCAGCACCCCCTAGACACCAAGAGCGCTATAGGAGGAAACGAGCAGTAAACAAAGCGAGAAAGAACCTGATGCCCAGGATAAAAGTTAAAGCTCACTATTTGATGCTTGTAAAAGCAGAGGATTGTGTAAAAGATCAAATATCAAGAAGATTCTCAAAAGATCGAAGGGAAAGAACGCAAGAAGAAATGAAACGGGAACGAAAAGCTAAAACATTAAAAAATCACAAAAATCCCAAAAATAAAAAAGAGAAACAACAAAAGACCAAGAGTGGACCAAACTGGAGCGTAAATAGAAATACCAAGAACTAAAACGGTCTTTACGTGAGACATGGACTACTGAAGAAGATAGTGACGGTAAAGGGGAGTCAGAAAAGGGGAACATGAATGTACCATCACCCTATCGGAAATTTACCATACAAGATAGAAAAATCATCATGACACCACCAATCAAGGAAAGAACCAACCAAGAATCTTACGATGGGCCAGAAAATTCCAAAAGGATAGACCTTGTGGAACCAGGTGAAAAGCATCAGCCGGTCTATATAGAAAACGATTTAGAGCTTGAAGAAGAAGAATGGCTAACACAACTTCTAAAGAAATATAAAGATGTGTTTGCATGGTCCTATAAAGACCTCAAAGGAGTTGATCCATCGATATACCAACATACAATTCCTTTGAAATCGAATGCAAAACCTAGCAAACAACGTCCTTATACATATAATGACACATTTGCTAAACGAATCAAAGAGGAGATTGACAAGCTGATGGAAGCTGAATTCATCTATGAAATTGAACATACAGATTGGGTGTCACCCATTGTGGTAGTTCCCAAAAAGGTAAATGTAGCCACCATAAGGGATAATTATCCCTTGCCAATCACAGAACATGTACTTGAGCGGGTGGCCGAAAAACGGGCTTATTCCTTTCTGGATGGGTTTTCAGGATACAACCAACTGGCAATTGCAAGGGAGGATCAACACAAAACAACGTTTGCCATAGAATGGGGAATTTATGCGTATCGAGTTATGCCGTTTGGCTTAACTAATGCCCCAACTACCTTCCAAAGGTTAATGACGTACGCGTTCAAAGAATACCTGAGAATATTCTTAGAAATATACATGGATGATCTTTGTGTGCACTCTCTTCAACGAGAGGAACATATTGACCATTTGTAAAAGGTATTTGAAAAATGCAGGACATATCGAATCTGTCTTAACCCAGAAAAGTGTATCTTTATGGTTAAGCAAGGCTGCATCTTAGGACACATTGTCTCAAGAAATGGCATAACCACTGACCTAGACAAAGTCAAAGTCATAGTAGACCTATCCAGGCCTACTAATGCTAAACAAGTGCAATCCTTCATGGGACACTGCGGATATTATCGAAGATTCATATACATGTATGCAGTCAGCGCACAACCTCCGTATCGTTTGCTGGTCAATTTTGATTGGACCGAGGAGTGTGAAACTTCATTCCAAAAGCTGAAAGAAAACCTTATATCAGCACTTGTACTTAAGGCACCGGATTGGGAAAAGATATTCCATGTTCACATTGATGCTTCTGCATATGCAATTGGGAGTATTCTGGCTCAACCTGGAGACGGAACAATGGACTTTCCAGTGTGTTATGCAAGCCGACAGTTAAACAGTGTGGAAAAGAACTACAAAACCACCGAACGAGAAGGGTTAGGAATGATTTATGTTGTAAATAAATTTCGGCATTATTTGCTCGCAAATAAATTTGTGTTCTTTACAGATCATCAAGCACTTTTGTATCTGGTAAATAAACCATGCAATACAGGGAGAATTGTACGCTGGTTTATTATATTGCTAGAGTTTGATTTCACAGTGGTGGTCAAAAAGGGTAAAACCCATCTACGAGCGGATCATCTGTCAAGGATACACAACGGGGAAGCTCCTGAAGGAGTGGATGATGACATACCAAATGCTTATCTTTTCAACATTGAAATGATACCCAAATGGTCTCAGGAAATTGTTAGCATTCTTTCCTTTGGAAGTAGGTTTGATAATACGGAGTACAGATCCAAACAACAAACAATTCGACAAACAAAAAACTTCCAGTTGATAGCAGGACGGCTGTATCATCTAGGATCGGACCAAATCCTACAATTATGTATAAATCCGGAAGAATTCGAGTGCTACCTTGAAGAAGCACATGTCCAGGATTGTGCATTTCATTGTTCAACAGTGAAAACACACCAGAGACTGAAACAGTAAGGGGTTTATTGGCCAACTATGTATGCGGACACACATTCTTATGTTACCAATTGTACTATATGTAGTACCAAACGACCAGTGGATCACGCGACATTGTTTCAGGTAAACATTGCACCTGCATGGAGTCAATATATCATTGATTTCTTAACCACCAGGATATTTCCTGAGAACATAACAAGAGCACAAAAAAGGGCTATAGAGCTGGAAGCTCGCGACTTTTAGATAATTGGGAACCAACTCTATAAGCGAGGAAAGGACAATCAACGTAGAATCTGTGCAAGTGAAAGTGAATACTTGTTGATTCTAGAACATGCACATAGCGGAGTAAGTGGAGGCCATTTTTCAGGTGATAAGACGGAAAAAATTATCTTAACCGCAGGTATATGGTGGCCTACATTGCATATGGATGCTGAGAAGTTTGACGCATGTCAACGCACCAAGGTGCCGATAAAGAGAGATGAGATGCCACTATGGCCAATGATAAAAGCAAGAGCATTTGCAAAATGGGGCATTGATTTTGTGGGACCTATCTCACCCTCTGCATATCGCACCCATACCCAATATATCATTGTGGCTACGGACTCTCTCACAAAATGGGTCGAAGCCAAGGCAACGCAGAAAGCAGATGCACGAACTATTGCACAATTTTTGTATGAGAATGTTTTTGTACGATACAGTTTACCAATAGAAATTGTCAGTGATCGTGGGACACATTTTCTTAATGAAGTCATTGAATATCTGCTAGAGGAATTCATGGTCATACATAGGAAATCTGCTCCATAATATCCACAAGCAAATGGACAAGCTGAGGCCACAAATAAAACACTATGCACGGTTCTCACTAAAATAGTGTCAGAGTCAAGAATAGATTGGGATCAACAGCTACACTCAACACTATGGGCATACAGGGTAGCTTACAAAACATCGATAGGAACAACACCGTACAACATGGTGTTTGGCCTAAATGCTATACTACCCATAGAGGTTTTAATTCTAACTCTACGAGTAGCAAAACGCTTGGAATGGATAGGGCATGAACTCTCTTCAAGAATAGATGATCTTGAAAAGCTAGATGAACTCCGCTTGAGAGCTATAGCTTCAATCTATGCTAAAAAAAGAAGACAAAAAGAGTTTTTTGACAAGTATGTGCGCACTTAGGAGTTCAAAATAGGGGATTATGTACTTGTTTATACTTTGAAGAAACATGCCAAGAAACTTAAAAAGCGAGGTATGGGACCCTTTGTGATTAGTGATCTATCACAAAGTGGAGCTGTCAAGCTTGATACATTAGCATGTGAAGAAATGCCGAACTGGATTAGTGGATGTCGACTGAAGAAATATCATCTACCACTCACACAGGAGATGCTCAAACAAATCCATCAAGGAAAACAATGAATGAAGGAAAAACAGAGAGTACGAGAAGAAGCTCAAGCAGAAGCAAAAGAACGCATTGCAAAACGAAGACTTCTGCGAGCGACATGCAACAACAATAAAGTGGAGCACCATTTTGAATCAATGCCATTCGACTGACGAAGTTGGATGAAGACACAGTGGAGCCAATAATTACAGTCAAAGTGGGTAGCAATCAAGTTGAATCGACGGCATTGCTTGATTCTGGAGCTCAAGCGAATTTGATCTCTTACGGATTATACCAACAGCTCAAATCCGCAGGCCAACTTCATCCTACTCCTCAAGTGCTAGAAAGTAGTACATCACACTCGTTGACAACATTGGGTTGGACTATATTGCATGTACAAGTACATCAATATATTTACCCACACAAATTCTATGTGGTAGAGGATGAAAGCACACAACACCCAATGATGTTGGGACAACCTTGGCAAAAAGAGTACAATGTGCAGATAGATTGGAATGTGAATGCAGTCAAAATTCAGCATGCACAAGAACAACAGGTGATAGCCTTTGCTCAGCAATACCGGAATAATCAGCTGCTGCCAGCAATGCAATCACTGGCAAAAAAACCAAAAGCAAGAATGCCACCAAAGAACAACATGATACCCAAGGCCAACAGACAGGTAAAAGCCAATCATGCTAACTACATACATACAAAGTCACCGACCGCAATGCAAAGTTCTAGGTTACCAAAACAAGGGAAACAAGTGTGGATGCAGAAGGATAGAAATGCCATGGCAGACAAACAACAATGCAAGGAAAGAATTCAACCGAAGCAGATAGTTCAACCAAAAACCAAGGGCATAAAACAGATATGGATCTCAAAGAAAATGCTAAGCAATAACCCAAATGTTACTCGTATTTGGATACCGAAATCGCATTTGGATACTGAAACAAAATCAAAAGGAACTCCCTGCAGTACAAGCAACAACGGGAGGCAGACAGCTGCATTTGAACAAGGACAACCGACTTATGTGGATGCCAATCCGCAACAAAACTGTGGCAACCATGGAAGTAGCAAAACACCTACAAGAACCGGCAAAAACAAGCTACCAATGGACAGCAAAAGAAATACGGTCCACGGCCATTCCGGCCAAGTCAATCCTCTCCATAGAAACAACTACGGTTATATGAACAGTAGCAGCAAAGCGATTGCCTTTTGCAAAAAAGACAATTAAACAGAGAGCAGTAGAGTTACATTTGTTACTTGCAAAGAAAACAGGAAACCTCGACGGCGAATGCCAATAAGCATATGGCTTATTTCCTTCTCTTGCACAGCATTAATTTTTCCATGCATTGACCGAGTATGCATAAATTAGGGCCACATTAATCGGCCAAGCATTAGCACAAATTTTTCAACCTATGCACGGTACATACTCCGAGGCGATACCTTGTCGTCCAGGAGGACTCCGGCTAGGAGGGGGGGAGGCATTCTCAAAAGCAGAACCAATAGCAGAAAGGGCAAAAAAGGGCGTGATTTTTGACTATTTTAAGGATTGTTGTTTGATTGCGAAATTTTCTGGACTAACCCAAGTATATTTTCCCTTATACAACATGTATCTATAGGTATATGGGGCCAAACGCCAAATCAAGCCCCTAGGTGTGTGTATGTAAGTAGAAATAGTGATTTTTTGGGCAAAATATTGGTAAAACGGAGAAATATGGCCATAAAAATTGCATGAGAGTGTATCTAATGTTTTGCGGTGATGTTTGTGATTTATTATGATTTTTGGGGATTTTTTGGGTTTGATTTGCTATTTTCCTTTTAATTTTGCTAATTTTCGGCAGAAAAACTCCAAAAATACAAAAACCAGGTGAAAAACGGTCGTAATGAAAAACAAAAAATATGGGAATGATCAATGACTATAGGACAACCTATGGTACAGTGGGGGTGCAATTATGAGACGAGCGGAAAGCGTGTTTTGGCCAGATTTTGACCAAAATGCCAAATTTCTAGTAAACAAAGCAAATGGAGTCCAAATCAAGAAATTTTTGAGCCTAAACCACATCTCGCAAGAAGTTAGGAGCACATGTCAAATTTTATGAAAAGTGGTTCGGGGACCTCCATTATAAGAGATTTTCACCTCATTTTTAGCTCATTTTCACTATTGACCTTTTGGAGAGAGCTTTTGCCCCCTAGAGCGGACGGACCTTCCAGCAGCTTCTACGACGTGCTCGACTACCCGACGGACTTCAGACATGAGAGGTAGGCTCATCACCTTGAGCTTTTCGCGCATGTTTGTCGTTTTGTCGCGAAAACTAGCGTAGGGTTCACACACAAAGAGGGCGGTAGAGACCTACAAGTAGAGGCGGTGATCTAATGGCTAACCCAAAGGCAACGAGACTTCATCGGCAGCTTACCCTAGCATAGGAGACCAGTCTTGGATGTCCAAAGGCAGTAGAAAACCATCGAGAAAAACCCTAATACCTAGAATCCCGCAAGAGGCCACCAAATGGGAAATCGGCGAAAAGGCGCCCAAATGCTACCAAAATTCGTGGACAGGAGCATCTCGACATGCTCGACAAGTCTATGTGACCCACATGACCAAAAAGTGACCCGAAGCGGCACTAAAATTCAGAAACGGCATCAAACACACAAAGCGTCAAATAGCTCTCGCGGCCAAACCGCATGCCCGTTTGCCACCAAACTTCACGAGCGGCTTTCCTAGACCATCAAAAACTAAGTCCTATGGTGGTGGACCACCACAAATCATCAAAGACATGTAAACGCAATCATGGGTGCTTCTAGAGCGACAAATTGCCAAATGAAGCTCCGATGAAGCCAAAGTCGACAAAAACCATACGGCAAGGATCCCCAAGGGATCGGGAAGCTATGGAGACCAACATCAAGAAATTTCATCGCCAAAAATCACTCCAAAAGTCAGAAAACAGCTCGGAGGCTCTGAAGGCCACACAAGGAGTTACTTTTTATCCATTTGACTTTTTTGTTGAAATTAGGCTTAAAAAGGACTCAGGGGGACCAAGGGTAGGCACTAGTGGCACATTCCATTAAAAAATCATCAGGAGACATCCTACGCGTAGGATGTCTCAAGGGCCTTTCTGGGCACAAATCAACACATTTTTCATCACACACATTTTCTGAATGACCTTTACATGCTAGCCACCAAGTTTCATCACATTTGGACCAACATTGACCTCATATATGCATGAAAAAACGCAAAGTTAAGGATAATGGGCCATCGACCTACCAAATCTTGTCCAAATCACATGAAACTTGCACAACACATTCACAAGCATATCACCAACCAATCTGTGTGGTCAGAAGCAAAAATTGATGAAGTAGACATCCTACGCGTAGGATGTCTATTTGACATTTTTGGCCTGCGGAGGATGTTTGTCCATTCCAGATCCAATCACATCATCATCAAGAGCTCATATACCAATTTTGAAGCCATTCTAATCATTTTTGACCCCCAACACCTTCAAGATACACTTTTTGAGCCCAAAAACACTACAGAGGCTTTTTCAAGCATCAATCCTTGTCCAAATCCAAATCCAAGAGCATAGCCATGTTCCATAGGCCAAGGACTAGCCACATAACAAATCTCATGACATTTTGATGAAATAGACATCCTACGTGTAGGATGTCTCCAGCATGATTTGGACCTTCTGTGCAAAGAGTGACATCATGGGAGCCAATGCCACTATGAGAGATCGTGGTGTTTACCGCAGGCCATTATCGCAAAACAAGAGAGAGGAATTCAAAATGAGGAGAGAGAATCGTTTTGATGCAGAAGCGGCACTTTACCGCACATATTACCATGCAAATATCCGCGATTATTGCCGCAAACATTACCGCTAAGACAGGCTGGACCCCCTTCCCACTCACTCTCCCGCGGGTTTCCATTTAAATCCAATACAACTCCTACACTCTCCAGAATGCTTGCTCACTTCACTTAATCTCTCTTTCACTCTAAAAATTCTATACATAAATCATTGAACTCACAACAAAACCATTACAAATAATATTCATAAGCACATAACGAAACATTTGCAAATTAATCATATACTACACCAAGTGAAAGAATGGAGAGTTTTTTTAATTCTCATCTTGTATAAGATCTCTACAAGCACCAGGATCCATATTTAGACCCATAGTATTCAAATCAATAAACAAATTTAGAAATTCTTCCTCCTCTCCATCACCTCCTGTAGAATCATCATCGCTTTCTCCCTCTTTCTCCTCCTCAAGATGACTATTTGCAAGGCTTGGCTGACCTTCTTCAACTTCTACTACATCTTCCTCTGCATCTTATGGTGATGGTATGATAGGATCAATTACTGGCTCAATGTCCGTCTCTGCAAAGATAGATCTACCCCACGGCGTGACTGGAATGACATACCAAAGTCTTCTTTGAAATATACATGGCACATAAAAGACCTGTACGTCACACACTAAGAATAAGCTAATATACATAACTTAAATTTTTAATTTAAGTTAATTGCACATAGCCTAAATTACCTGCTCGCAACTACTAGGATACACCAAGTTGTCAGTTTTTCCCCGATGGAATTGGGTGGAATCCACCATAATGAGCCCATTTTCATGTCTTTTGACCTCACCCGCAAACCATCGACACTCAAAGAGGATTTTGTGAAAAGATCTGAAATCCACTTTGATAATTCTCTCTATAGTACCACAATATCTGACCTTATCTGTTGTTGTGTCAAAGTTTCCCATCACGCCACAATCACTAGTGGTCTGACGCTCATCTATCTTGCGGGTGCAAAAATGTCGGCCTTCGGACCAAATGGAGTTGAAAATGAGACCCTACAATCACAATGCATAAGAGGTTACATCGCATTTCATTAAGTGATTTGCATACATGCATACATAACATATACACACTCACCTTGCGCAAGCATCCTCGCGCATACTCCCATTCTTTAGGGCTTATTTGTTCTCCTTGTGCTTTGGCATTGGTCATGGCATTATGGATCCACTCTACTTGAATCAAGTCAGGATATTTTGCAAGATCTTTAGGAAAAGGAGGTGTATGTCTACCTCCATGGGACCTCTTCCATGCATCTCTATCCCTTTCTCTAGCTGCGCGGGCTTCCAAGTACATATTGACCCATTTGGTCATGATAGTGGCATTGAGTAAAGAGTAGTTGTTGACTATGGCATGAAACTCTCTATCCATGACCAAGAGTGAGCCTTTTCCACTGGGAATGGTTGAGTGCTTCCTAGGATCCTCTTCTTCACTCCACAGACGAGGCAATAATGGATCCACTGTGATGAGATACTATGAGACATACACAAATGCCTCTTGCACCACCCAACCTTCTGCCATGCTCGCCTGAAAACATTAAAACCACATATTTTTATTAGTAACTCCATAGCGTATAAATAAGGACACATAGACACCACAAATTGTTCTACTCTTACGTGAAGGATTTTATGCCAATCATGGGATTTCAATCCATACAATTGAGTGGAGCCACCCTATTTGGTTTTTGTGAAAGCACCTTTGAGTGACCTCATATATCCCGTTGGAGTTCTGATGGATGCAATAACTTGCTTTGTCCGCTCTTGGTCTGTCTTTGACATTATCCACGGTGCTTTTGGGAGAATCATCTTTCCCCGCTCCCCCATGCGGGGCGTGGCTGAAGGGGGGAGACGTCTAATGGCTCTTAAATCTTCGCTAGCACCCAATGAATCCTTCTTGCCAATTATGTGATCCCATATAGCTTACCCAACATTTTTGAATACATGCATAGGGTCCAATAAGTGCTGAATTTTCAACGAAGCCCAATAGGGGAGCGACAAGAAGATTGAGTACCTCGACATACCCTTTGGCAACTCATTGGGAGGCGGTGAGGTACCATGATGCTCCTCCCAATGCTTCGCCCAATCAGCCATGTTCCAATGGAACAGCTGCACTCCATTGATAGGGGGAGCATATCTATGATGTGAAGGAGGTAGGAAGCGATGGTTGTTGGGATAGATCACCTTCCCAAGAAGAGGAGGTCTCTCTGTCACAAGGGAAGGGCCACAAGTGGGACAAGCACTATGTCCAGATGTTTCCAATCCTTCCAAGAGGTAAACAAACGTTACACATGAGACGATAAACCTAAAGCAAAGAGTACAATTAACATGTGCATACTTACCAAATACCTCTCCAAATCCTGGGTAATCATGCATGGTCCACATGAGGATGCACTTGATGACGGCATTGCGGTCTCGTGGTGGCCGTGAAATGTCAATGACATCTATGCCTCTCCATAGTTCTTGAAGCTCATCAATAAGAGGCTGCAGATATACATCCATGTTTTTTACCTTGTGCTTTCCTGGAATGAGAAGTGATAGTAAAATGTTTCCCTTTTTTGATGCCTCCCAAGGCTGAATATTGTAGTTTACAACAACCACCGGCCAAGTGCTCCATGAAGTAGAGCGGTGCCCAAATGGATTCACTCCATCACTAGCTAACCCAATCCTCAAGTGACGAGGCTCATCCCTGAACTCTGGCCATGTGTCCTCTATGTGCTTCCACGCTGGTGAGTCAGCTGGCACTCTCATAATACCATCTGTGGAGCTGTTTTTTGCATGCCAACTCAAAAGCTCGCTCGTACCCTTCGATCTAAACATGTGTTGGATGCGAGGGATGAGTGGAAAATGCCTCAAAACGTTACGTGGAATTTTGTTGCTCTGCATTCCTTCTTTGAACCTAGGCTCCCCGCATAATGGACATGTGTCACAATCGACATGCTCGTTACGAAAGAGCACACAATCGTTCACGCAAGCATGAATGCGATCATAATCCATCCCTAATGCAGTCACCACTTCGCGGGCTTTTCGTCTGTTCTCTGGCATGTGATTGCCAGCTGGCAGCATCTTTCCTAGCAACCTATCACAAGAAGAAAGTACATTAGAAGCTAATTTATGCACTCCACAAGCATCCTTCACAATCTGTAAACATACCTCAAAAGTGCGTCGACACTAGCATTGCTCCATCCAAACATCGCTTGAAGGTTAAGGACTTCGAGAGAAGCCCTTAAAATGGAGTAAGAGCATCTATCATATAGTGCGGTGTGCCGAATCGAGTAGCTCACTCCTCGTTCGCTCGGAAGCTTCTTCGCATGCACACTCTGGTTCATGCTCCTCCTCTCGTGCAAAGAGATCCTCAACCATTCTATGAAAATGGTCATCTTCTGCATCCACGTAAGGAGATGGGATGTGGTCACTCGGATAAGAGGGAGCGGGAGCAGCAGTACTTGGCTGATTTGATGTGCTTCCTCCCTCTCTAATGGATTCTTGGCGCATGCACTCTTCCACCCTCCTTTCCCCTCCTCCACCAACCACACGCCAATGTGGGGTGACGTCAATAGCCGCAACAATTCGCGGATCGTTTGTTTCCATCCGTGCACGCTTGCAAGGATCGTCCCATAGTCCATAATCTTCTACATGGCTCAAGCATATCCGTCGAAGTCGACCAATGGCGCATTTGCACCGCACGCATGGGCATGGTAATCGCTCGGCCAACCATCGTGATCTATCCGGTTCAGTGGACAGGCCAAAATCATCCCAAGCAACCTACATTAATAAATTACATACACTAATTAAAATCAAATTACCAAAGAATGTTAATAAAATATTAGTAAAAAGTAAAAATTAACCATTTAGGTAAAAATGTCAATTTCAAAGTACTAGAAATACTTTCATTTTATATATATTTTATAGAAAACATAGTACCAATAGATTGTGAGGATCAATAGTAATAATGTCAGAACGTGGCCATCTGTTTATTTGGCCTGAATTTGCGCCGCGGTAATATACGCGGTAATGTTTGCGGTAAGAGACGCGGTAATAGGAGCGGAAAATCAAATTTCAAATTTTTTTATAAATAGAGGCACCCGCGTGCCCCGCGAAGTTCAAAGCCCTAAAATTCGAATTTCATCGTCTTCTCCACAGAAGCCGAGAGCGCGAACCTCACAACCTTGAGCTCTACCTCCATCTCTACTCTTCTACTCTCCACCATCTCTACTCTTCCACTCTCCTACCCTCTCCCAACAAGCGATTCAATTCCATGTAAGTTTTGTTGTTATGTTTTTTGATTTTTTCACACGCATACACACACATGCATACACTCATACACATGCATGCGCACACATGCATACACACACACACACACTAATTACACACACTAATTAGTGCATATGTACGTTCTTTACACACTAATTACACACACTAATTAGTGCATATGTACGTTCTTTACACACTAATTAGTGCATGTGTTATTTACACACACTAATTAGTGTGTTCATTATTCTAATGCACACACTAATTAGTGTAAGTAAAGACACCAAAACTTAAATTTGTTAATTATTAGTTACTTGCAAAATCTAAACTTGTTAGATTTTATTACTTGCATAACCTAATATGTTAAATTTGGGATTGGCCATGCATACACTAATTAGTGTGTGTTAACACACACTAATTAGTGTGTGATTAGTGTGTGCATTGACCAATGTGATTGGTCAATGCACACACTAATTAGTGTGTTATTAGTGTGTGCATTGGCCAATGTGATTGGTCGATGCACACACTAATTAGTGTGTGCATTGAAAAATGTGATTGGTCAATGCACACACTAATTAGTGCTCATTAACACACACTAATTTGTGTGTGATTAGTGTGTGCATTGACCAATGGGATTGGTCAATGTACACACTAATTAGTATGCTATTAGTGTGTGCATTGGCTAATGTGATTGGTCAATGCACACACTAATTAGTGTGTTGTTAGTGTGTGCATTTGCCAATGTGATTGGTCAATGCACACACTAATTAGTGTGTTATTAGTGTGTGCATTGGCCAATTCACACACTAATTAGTGTGTGATTAGTGTGTGCATTGGCCAATGTGATTGGTCAATGCACACACTAATTAGTGTGTTATTAGTGTGTGCATTTGCCAATGTGATTGGTCAATGCACACACTAATTAGTGTGTTATTAGTGTGTGCATTGGCCAATTCACACACTAATTAGTGTGTGATTAGTGTGTGCATTGGCCAATGTGATTGGTCAATGCACACACTAATTAGTGCTCATTAACACTCACTAATTTGTGTGTGATTAGTGTGTGCATTCACCAATGTGATTGGTCAATGTACACACTAATTAGTGTGCTATTAGTGTGTGCATTGGCCAATGTGATTGGTCAATGCACACATTAATTAGTTTTGGATTAGTGTGTGCATTGGTCAATTGGATTGGCCAATACACACATTATTTAGTGTATGTGATTAGTGTGTGCATTGGCCAATGTGATTGGTCAATACACACACTATTTAGTGTGTGATTAGTGTGTGCAATGACCAATGGACTTGGCCAATGCACACATTAATTAGTGTGTGATTATTCCGATTACACAAGCCAATGCACACACTAATTAATGTATGTTAACACACACTAATTAGTGTGTGCACAATCTAATGCACACAATAATTAGTGTATGTTAACACACACTAATTAATGTGTGCACAAGCCAATGCACACACTAATTAGTGTATGTTAACACACACTAATTAGTGTGTGCACGAGCCAATTACACAAGCCAATGCACACACTAATTAGTGTATATGTTAACACACACTAATTAGTGTGTGCACAAGCCAATTATTCACGCCAATGCATACACTAATTAATGTGTGCACAAACTAATGCACACTCTAATTAGTGTGTTTTAACACACACTAATTAGTGTGTGCACAATCTAATGCACACACTAATTAGTGTATGTTAAAACACACTAATTAGTGTGTGCACAAGCCAATGCACACACTAATTAGTGTATGTTAACACACACTAATTAGTGTGTGCACAAGCCAATTAAACAAGCCAACACTAAAACACACACTAATTATGTTAAATTAAACAACAATCAACACAAAAACAGAAACATACCTCCATGATTAAGTCGTAGGTGACGTATTAGGACCCAATGACCGTCCAAGTGATCACGCAATCGATCACACTAATCATAAACACAATAATCTCTTATTAGTCAATACACACACTAATATCTTATTAGCACTCGAGGCTTTGCAAGACTCTTTTATAGGTTGTAGACACACATTGGATTCTTTCCACATTGGATTCTTTCAACATTGGATACTATAGAGAATCCAATGTAAAAAAATCCAATGTTTGAAAAAAATCAATGTGTAAATTTTTAATCATATATTCAAATTTTATATCCTAGTTTAATCTTTGTCGTAATAAATGCAAACCATATCTTCTTCTTCCACACCACGCTTTCGTAGCATTGAGGATTTCATGGCAGACGGGATGTCATATCCCGACGCTCTCTCTGCCTATCATTCACAGTCGTCGCCTCAGCACTCATCATCAGGGTTCGGCTGGTTTCGGGACGCTCTAGGTGGGTCCACTGTCGTTCATGTGACCGATCCAGATGTGGAGAGGGCATTGCGTCTTCGGGCTAAGTGGTTAGGTTCACAGCAGACCCTTACACAGTGCTATTCACCGGTGTAGCTAGCAGCTTTTGGATTATCAGAGGTCTCTACTCCGACTGGTGGCACTCCATACCTGCAGAGTTTTCCAGCTACAGGTCCAGGTTCAACTTTTCCTTCACAGGGTCCAACGCCGCAGGGTCCGACGTCGTTGGGTGCGACGCCACAGGGTCCGATGCCACGAGCGTCCACCTATCCATCACCTATCCCACCTTCTGTCCCAGATTCACGTCGGCGCTCTTCTGGCAGTCAGCGTCAGGGCAGCTCGCACGCTAGCGCCGGTCAATCTCGACGAGGGAGCGGAGCTAGTTGTTTTTTTTTTTTTTTTGGGGGGGGGGGGGAAGTACTACAAATTCTCCTCCACCGTCACCGCTCCCTGCTCCAGCAGAAGATGAGGACCGTGACATGCCTTCACCAAATGCTCACGGGTTATACTACTAGGTTCATAGAGGAGGTATGGTGGATCTCGGGACAGCATAGGGCAGGAGATTCCGCACACACGTCAACCAATTAATCCACTCCACATATATCAATTGTTTTCTCAAATTTTATCAACAATATCCCTACAACCTCACATATATAGAGACAACCATGCACATGCGTTTCCACAACCCTGAGGGGAAACAATTCTCGAGGCAATGGTTGCAAGAGCATGTCAAAACATTTCTGAAGAACAACAAATCTAGTGTGAGGAGAGCGGCAAAGAAGACAATGGAGTCTCCAGAGCATAGCTATCGGCCAGGAAATGTCCATGATGTGGAGTGGGAGACCGCTATGGGCGAGAAAGAGGACGAAAGGGAAACCGGGCGAGGATGTATACGCGTCAAGTTGAGGCCAAATCCCATCACACTCCTACGCATTATGGTTCGGGAGGAAAAACGGCTTGGAAAGACAAATATGTAAGTAAAAATATTAGTTTTATTGTAAAAAATCTAATGTTTTTCATTTAATTAATTGGTTGCTATTTTTTGTCAGTATAACATTACCATGAGTCGCCCGACCAGAGAAGTGCAGAGATATAGAGAGAACCATACCGAGTATCAAACTTGGTGTTGGTTGTTTGAAAATCAAATGATCTCTCGAGAGGAGTTCGAAAATGCATGCAGAAGTCTGCAACATGTAAGTTTAATCTTATCTAAATAATCAAATTGTTGATTTTATAGCAAATATTAAATAACAAACTGTTAATTGTTTCTTTTTTATGGTTTTGCAGAGTCAAGGAGTTCCACGTGAAATGCCGCCAACTCCCCCATGAGCATCTCTATTTTGTATACGCGGGCCCCGTTTGCCCTATCCCACATGACCATACTCTATTTTGTACACGCAGGCTTTTTTTGCCCTTTATGTAAATGCAATACCTATCATTTTTTGGCTCAATACCTCCCCCAATTGTAATTCCACTTATGTAAATGAAATTATCAATCTTTTTTTGGCTCAATGTATTGTCCAATTGTGATATTTTGTTGTAATTATTAATAATTTTGTAAAATAACTAAAATAGATGACCTTTTGGATGGTCCTGCAAAGGACAATCCAAATGGTCATCTGTTTTTTTATAATAAATCCCTTCGCAGTAATGCTCGCGATAAGCCTGACGCGGTAATATGTGAGGGTACTGTTGCAGCAAATCACACGGTAATATTTGCAGAAATATTGCCGCATCCAGTACCGCATCAGTTACCGCTAGACCATTACCACCAGCTTTGCCACTGTATTTGCCGCGTACGGGAATTTTTGTATTTCAAGTTTGTTTGTTTTTTTGCGGTAATGTGAGCGATAATACCGCGCATATGTTATAGTGTGCCATGGTGCAATGAGGCCATATACCAATTTTCAATCCATTTGGACATCACTTGCTACCTGTTATGGACTTTCTACCCAATTTGTGACCTAAAGCCTTAATCAACCCAAAAAATCCACTTTTTAATGCCCAAATCCATATCCAAGCACATAGCCATGTTTCATAGGCCAAGGACTACCAGTATGTCAAGTATCACCCAATTCTGATGAAAAAGACATCCTACGCGTAGGATGTCTAAATGGAAAATTTTGGCCAAAATTGCACTAAGAGCACATGCACAGTTTCACAAGTTCCTTTTAAGCTTTATTTTCAATTTTCAAGTCATTTGGATAGTTAAAACTCAGTTTCTCAGCTAATATGGAAAAAATGCTAACTTCGGACTACTGAGTGCAACAGGATCTATGGCAGCCGCGAAGTCACCGGCAAAGAAGAGAAGAATGACCATTAAGGATTACCTAGAAGAAGTGGACCCCTTCGTCATACCAGAAGGAACACTAAAGCCCACCAGCACATGGATCCAAGCAGATCTGCTAGAGTCCAACGACCTAAAGATCTACCAAGAAGTGTTCACAGACACTGAAGGGAATGTGATCGAGCTACCAATGCTACCGCGAGAACTCAATGAGTTCGTAAGAAGCAAGATGGCCGGGTACTTGGAGAAGATTGATCTCCACAACTATTTTGAAGAAGTGCCGGCAGGGGTTAACATAAAGAGAGTCTAGGAGTTTGTAACGACCATCAAAGAAGATGGAGTGGCCAAAGTAACCGATCTGCAAGGCAGGCTCGAAACAGAAATAGTCATCACCGAGCAAGTTGTAGCAGATGCACTAGACCCAAGAGTGGCAATCATAAGTCAGTTGTACAACCAACACTTCCATATGTGTACGAAGAGGCCACAAAAGTACAGAATGCCGCCAGGTGCAATTGCCACGACATTCACTTGGGCAATGATGAAGAGCACTCCAAAGATAATCAATTATGCAGCATATATACATGACAACCTAGTGAAGATGGGTAACAAGAAGCCAACGTATATTGTGCCAGGAGAACTAATCACTGAGGTGATTTATGGGGCATTGCACGCAAAAGGAAGATGGCCTGACCCCCGTCACACAGAACGACTGGCTGAGGCTCAAAGAAGACAAAGAAGACGAGCCACAAAGAGCACCAAGGGTTGCTACAAGATTGAAAATACGGCTAGAGCCTATTCAAGAAGAGCAGCCATAGCAAAAAAAAGGAATGAAAGAATTTGCCCAAGTGCCGGCAAAAGAGACAAAGTCACAAAAAGCGGCAAGACTAGAGCGGCTGATGGAGAGCTTCATAGCAGAAAGAGCCCTTAAAGGCGATTTGAGTGAACTCTGGAAGCCGTCTCTAGAAACAATTTCGGGATCGTCCCGAAGGGTGCAAAGGGATAGATTCGAAGATTACATTAAAAATTTTGAGATTCTTGATGCCGCATCAGAAAATATCCCGTATGTACCTTTTACAGAAGAGGAAGTGGAGCAACTACGACAGAAACTGCTAAACGAGCAAGAGAGCCAAGAGAGAGAAAGAAAGACTAAGGCAGACCGAGATTTAAAGAAAAAGCCTACATCTGTATCGGCCAGCCCATCGCCCTCACCACCTCCTCGTAGCCCTCCACAAGAAGATAAAGAGGAGGAAGACAAACCAGAAGAACAAGAAGAGGCCAAGCAAGAGCAGAGCCAGGAGCCGGAACCAAAGGAAGAGGCTAAGCCTCGAAGTGAGCAACAAGAGACAAATGATTCATATAACACATCTTTGGACCTGCTAGCTGCAGGATACACCAAAGAAGAAGCTGCCACAGTCGCATTCGACTTGGCAAGCACAAGGGCCTAAGGAACAAATGCAAAGCATCAAGCTAGTAGAACTAAAGGAGATGGCCACAGATACAGTGGACCTGCACCCACCCTCCAACGATTGGGATGTGGTGATGACGAAGCTAACCGGGTTAAGAGCGCAGTCCATGGATTCAGAAAGTGAGATGGCAGCTCTCAAGGCCACTGAAAAAGCTGGAAGTAGGCTCTTTGCAAGGACAAAGTCAAAGGCAGAAAGAGAGCGAAGCGGAGCTACAAGCCAGCCTAGCAAGGGCATTGCAAAGATGCCAGGAAATGGAGAAAGAAAATCAGGCAGCAGCACAAAGAATGCAAGGAGTTGAAGAGGAATGTCAGCAACTCAGCAAATCATTGATAGATGCCGAGAGGGAAAGGGATAACCTAACCCTACAGCTGGCAGAGGAGTCTAAAGAAGTTGAAGCAATGCGAAACGCCAAAGAAAAGGCAGAGATAGATCAAGAAGACAGCCAGGATGAGGTCCTTGAGCTCAAGGACCAGCTCAAAGTGAAAGATCAAACCATCCAGAGGCTGCGATCATCTCCTGCCCGAGTCACAGCTACTAGCTCGAATCACATCACCACGGAAAGCCAAATGTATGAAGAACAGATGCAAGAACTTCAAAAAGAGCTGACTCTAGAGAAAAATCAACGATGATGATGGCAGAAGGGTCAATTTTTATGAAAACACGAATGGAATAAGACCAAAAAGCCCTGCAAGAAGAATTAGAAAGTATCAAAAGAAAGCTCGAGGAGACAGAGAAGATAAACGTCGAATTGAACGACCTCCTCGTGAATATGGGCAAAGAAGCTGAAACAAAAAAACAGAAACTCCTAAAGCAGATTGAGGAGTTGAGAGGACAGCAAGCCGGAGAGCAAGAGGGAACAAGGCCAGCGGCCAATGAAGGCATAGATCTAGAAAATGTGGCAGATTCGATGGACACACCTATGCAAGAGGAAATCCTATAAGGATCCTCTCAAGAGCCACAAGATCTGACACAGGAGGAGGAAGAAAAGCTGCGTAAGGCAATAGAGGTGGAAATCAAAGAGACAACAAAGGAAGCCTTGGAGTGGGAGCAGAGGGTTTTCAAGTCCATGACCATACGGAAGATTGACGCCAGCAACCTCAGGCGCGAATGGCTTCAACCCTCTCTCCCATATCCTTTGCTGAAATATGAAGCCGCCACCATCATTAAGAGGATTAGAGAAGAGACGACCGTGCCACTCTACAATGCAGATATCTCCCAACCAAAAGGGGTCAGGCTAATAGTTGACTCTTAGCCAAAATGGAGGAAGGCTTGGCTGACGAAGTACCCACAATACCTAATCCATTTGGTAGAGGCACCGAAAAACATCAAAGACAACCTCAGCTTTTGTCCTCTACCAAGGATCAGGACGTGGAAGACCCAGGAGATATTACAAAGGAGCCAACTCACTTGGCTGAATTATCCTAAGCTGTCGGGCTTGAAGGCAGGTGAGAGAATAAGTGTCCAATACATGGTGAAAACCCTAACGGGCGCCATCAAATTGTTCACTGGCTCACCTGACCTTGCGTGCATCATGATGAAGAAAATTTGCAAAACTCGTTTAGCAGTATTTGAGACATTCAAGCCAGGCCAGGTGATAGACAGTATCTTCTTCTTCCAAGATACTTACAGATATGCCTATGATCTGTCTGGTCAGCCTTCCAAGGAGGTGATACATGTGTTGTATCAAAGGATAATGTTTCTACCATCCTATCACCTCTAGGACTTTGAAGAAGCATTCTACACCGGCTTCTTCACAATAAACACTGATATTTTCGGCCCAACAATGATAAATCTACATGCAAGATAAGAATCATTGATCAAGATGCGCGGAACCATACGATGAAGAAGCATCAGCGGGGCCATGTCGGGGACGACATGAGTAAGGAGGGGGGGAGTGTTAGAAGCTAGACACACCCCACAGAAACTAACTACTCAGAAGATTATCATTTTTTGTAATTATTCATTTATTTGAGAAAACCTGATTTTTCACCTTGTAAATATTGGGACTTACAGAAGTTTCCAGATTGTATCCCAGTTTTGATAGTTAGATGGAGTAGATGGTTGATTTGGAACTTTAGGGTTTGAGAAATGTAAGGTATTTATACCACTTTCTGACCTTAATGAGAAAACCTTTTGTCATTTTTAAAAACAAGTTTTGAAGTCTGTGAGTGAGCGTATTGTGTACGAGAGAGGGTGTGAGCTTCATCTTGACGCTACGTGTGCACCAGTGGTCGGAATCGAGTGCGGAGAAGTGTAGCGTGTTGCCCCTGATGAGAGCTATGCACCGGTACCTACATTGCGCGCGTACAGTCCGTTTTTGCGAGCTCCTTCTTCGAGCTTCATCTGGTGATTTGGTGAGCATACGTTGTCCGATTTTGCATTGCAGCATATCCACACGTTCACATTGAGTAGAGCTACACATTAGGCACTTTAGATTTCGGAAACGAAGACCTGCAAATTTCGGCCAGACATCCTACGTGATTTTGCACCGGATGTTTTAGGTTGGACTTAGGGAGAGCGACCTATTGGTGTTAGTAGGGTCTCCTTCAAGTTCTATGGTGTTTCGAGATTGTTTGATGGGTGTTCGGCTCTAGACAGTGTTGTAGAAAGTTTCCTCTTATGCACTCTTGAAGGCTGTGACTTAGACAATTGGTAAGACCTCTGTAGGAATTATTTAGGAGTCGGTCGAGTGTAGGTTGACACCTTATGCTTGCTTCCATGCGCCTACGGGTCGAGCTTCATCCTTAGCTTCGTCCTTAGCTGACAAATCTTGTTAGGTGAGTTATCGTTGTGCTGACGTCCGTCGCGATGTATCCGTCAAACATCCATCTTGACCATCTCGCTAGTTAGCATGCTTCAAATAGGAGGTAGCATACTCATTACCTCCAACAACATTTTGAGCATGCTAGTTTGTATAATAGGTACATCATAAAGGGCGTAAAGTAGCATAAACCAGCATAAATATTATGCTAATCAACATACACTGTAAGATCACTAGGTATGCTAACTAGCTTACTCATAATGCTAATCCCTAAATATTATGCTAGCCAACATACTCTTTAGGGTCCCTAGGCATGCTAACTAGCATACTCCTAATGCTAAACGCTTGAATATTGTGCTAACCAGCATACTCCGGAAGATCACTAAGCATGCTAACTAGCATACGCATAATGCTAACCCTGAATATTGTGCTAGCCAACATACTCTATAGGATCACTAGGCATGCTAACTAGCATACTCATAATGCTAACTCCTGAATACTGAGTTAACCAGCATACTATGTAAGATCACTAGGAATGCTAGCTAGCATATTCATGTAATGCTAAACCCTGAATATTGTGCTAACCAACATACTTTGTAAGATCACTAGGCATGCAAACTAGCATACCATTAATGTTAAACCCTGAATATTATGCTAGTTAGCATACTCTGTAAGATCACTAGGCATGCTAACTAGCATACTCATAAATCTAACCCCTGAATATTGTGCTAACCAGCATACTCTGTAAGATCCCTAGGAATGCTAACTAGCATACCATTAATGTTAAACCCTAAATAATGTGCTAACCAACATACTCTATAAGATCCCTAGGCATGCTAACTAGCATATCATTAATGCTAAACCCTAAATAATGTGCTAACTAGCATACTCTGTAAGATCCATAGGTAAGATCCCTAGGTAATATCTCTAGATATGCTAACTAGCATACTCATAATTCTAAACCGTGAATATTGTGCCGGCAAGCATACTCTATAGGATCGCTAGGTATGATAACTAGCATACTCATAATGCTAAACCTTGAATATTGTGCTATCCAACATACTCTATAGGATCACTAGGAATGCTAACTAGCATACTTATAATGCTAAACCCTTGAATATTGTGCTAATTAGCATACTCCGTAAGATCACTAGGCATGCTAACTAGCATACGCATAATGTTAAACCCTGAATATTGTGCTAACCAGCATACTCTGTAAGATCACTAGGCATGCTAACTAGCATACCATTAATGCTAGTCCCTGAATATTTTGCTAACCAGCATACTCTGTAAGATCACTAGGCATGCTAACTAGCATATTCATGTAATGCTAAACCCTGCATATGGTGCTAACCAGCATACTCTGTAAGATCACTAGGCATGCTAACTAGCATACCATTAATGCTAGTACCTGAATATTTTGTTAACTAGCATACTCTGTAAGATCACTAGGCATGCTAACTAGCATACTCATAAAGCTAAACCCTGAAAATTGTGCTAACCGCATACTATATAAGATCCCTAGGCATGCTAACTAGTATACCATTAATGCTAACCCTGAATATTCTGCTAACCAGCATACTCTATAAGATCACTAGGTATGCTAACTAGCATACTCATAAAGCTAAACCCTGAGTATTGTGCTAACCAGCAGATTTTGTAAGATCACTAGGAATGCTAACTAGCATACCATAAACCTAAATAGCATACCCAACATAGTAATAATGCTAACTCGCATGAACCTTGTATCAAACAGCATACTCATAATGCTATTGAGAATACCGAGCATGATAACAGTTATTATACATGCAATGCAATAAGTTATGGAACAAGTATTTGATTGATCACCTGAGGCTCGTCTAAGAGGTGCACAAGGTTTTTTATGTAGCTTTTCCTCCCCACTCGCTTTCAACAAACATCCTTCTTGTTGGGTGAAACGTATCCTCTCTCCAAAATTCGTAGACCAATTCTTTAATTTCATCTGTGGTAGGGCTATGATGGTCTTTCTTGTGACATGCAGCCAAGGAAAATAATCGAGCACGAGAGTCACTCATCAGCCATACACATACTACATCACATGTAACTTTGGTCTTATAGGTTATGTTTGACCTCCGAGGACGATAATAAAATCTATCTATCTCTCTCTCTCTCTCTCTCCTCTCTCTCTCTCTCTCTCTCTCTCTCTCTCTCTCTCTCCATCTCCCTCTATCTCTCTCTTTCTTCTCTCTCTCTCTCTACATATACAAATATATGTATGTGTGTATACACACACATATATATATATATGTATATACACACACACACATATATGTATGTATATATGTATATATATCTATATATATCTATATATATCTATATATATATAATATATATATATATATATATATATATATATATATATATATATATATATATATATATATACATATATAGATATATATACATATATATATATACATACATATATGTGTGTGTGTGTGTGTGTATATATACATATACACACACACACATATATATATATATACACACACACACACACACACACACATATATATATATATATATATATATATATATATATATATATATATATATATATATATATATATATATATATTTCAACATTTCTCATCTCTCTACATTAGGATTTATTTAACACTAGAATGGTAACCTAACAGGACATAATAATGTCCTTTCAGGGTTTTGGGGAAAAATTCCAAAACCATAGCAGATCCACTCATTTTGAAAAATCCTTTCATGAGCTTATAGTTCAATAACTACTACATATGGAAAAAATGAGAAACTTGTAATTTTTCTCATCCCTTGGTCACTACAAGCCTACAAAGTTGATGGACCAGTGCATTTTGCCCAAAACAACAATTTCTTACGGTTGATTGCATATAAATAAGAGTGGGGATTTTTGTAGGACATGATATAAAATGCCCCGTTAACTTCAATGGGTTGGTGACCAAAACATATGGTTGCTTTTACCTCACTAATTTTTTTTTGGGCAAAAAAATAGGTACAAAAAAGTTGCATTTTTGCCATTTTGCGGACCTATCATCAAAGTTTCTATACTCACGCTCAATACAGATACTATATACATGTTTTCTTAGTTCCCTTTCGGCCTTTGGATCCAAAAGGATCCATGGAGCATGTCAAAAGGATAATGGATCTCTTACAATTGGAACCTTGGGGGCAATGATAAAGTGCTAAATACAGCAAACATGAAAAAACTGGGTTTAGCATTATGACCTCTAGAAACCCATAGAAACTACTCAATATCTAGCCAAGTTTGTAGTCTATGATTAGATATGGTTACTACCTACAAAATACACACAATTGGCCTAAGAAACTAGCAATATTGAGAAAGTTATACTTGCTACTCTAAAATGTATCGTATTCTTCAGCAATCAAAAAACTCAACCATCATCATATACTATGCTATATAGCATATTAGGTCCCCCAAAACTCAAGGAAGATTAGATTTATGTTATACATTACACTTACAATCAAAATTGAATTTGGATATCAAGAAAGCCACCAAAAAAATCATAAAAGTGCTAATTTTGGCCAAAAAACAGGATTATGCAATTCCTGTAAATTGGTAATAACTTTCAATTTTAACACTTAGCTCTCCCTACAAGCATCAAAACATGTTGAGAACTATGAAGGCCTAACCTCTAGCCATCTAAACCTCACAAACATGAAGTTTAGAGTGGTATAGTTGCCAAAAATTGAAAAAAAACCAAAAACAGGACCCGTTTTTTCACACAGTTTAGGTTCAAAAATGTTGTGCACGAGTAAGGTTAATAGTGAGATCGATACTCCAAAAAAATGCTAAGTTTTTTTCAGCTCATAAGGCAACTTTGTGGATATATAGCACCTAGAAATTCATTTTCATACTCTTCAAATAATTCAAGCAAAATGGTCACTTAACAGGACACAAAAGTGTCCAAGGACATAAAAGTGTTAACAATAGCCATTATATCATTCATAATCTCTCTCTCTCTCTACCTCTCTCTAAATTACACTATTTTGGCACTACTCTAACTTTGAACATTTCTCCTCTCTCTACATTAGGACTTATTTAAGAATAACCATTAAATCATTCATAATCTGTGTGTGTGTGTGTGTGTGTGTGTGTGTGTGTGTGTGTGTGTGTGTGTGTGTGTGTGTGTGTGTGTGTGTGTGTGTGTGTATGTGTGTGTGTTAATCATACACCAAGCAAACAACCAATCTCACACCAACACCTACAAACTAATCACATGCCAACAAAAATCATTATTATCGTGTGTACACAATGATCGCAGATAGGGAGAAAATAAGACTCTATTTTCCACACTATTTGTAAATCCCTACAAATGGACGAGGTATGTGCAATCGATGCATTTTTTTTCTATTTCCATTATTGTGTGTGTGTGTGTGTGTGTGTGTGTGTGTGTGTGTGTGTGTGTGTGTGTGTGTGTGTGTGTGTGTGTGTGTGTGTGTGTGTGTGTGTGTGTGTAGAAAACAAAAGGAAAAGGGGGAGCATATTAGGTATTTACCGTGCGTTGAAGAGTTGGTTGCTTAACGAGGTTGACCGTCCAATGTCATTCGCGGATAACCCCCACTCCAAAACCGTCTCCATAATCAATCTGAATAGAATGTATGTATGTGTGTGTGTGGGTGTGTGTGGGTGTGTGTCAACGACTCCCTCCCCTTGTTATTGGTGTCAAAAATTACAACAAAAACTAACAACATATCATAGATCAAATATTAATTTTAGAGAATGAGCCATTTATTTACAATAATGTTTACGCCATTTAATTTCAAAAATAATTGGAAAGCATCTCCTTTGTAAATTGGATCAATTCTCAAAAGCACAGTCAAATGCCATCTCATCCGAGACCCGCACTTGAGGATTAAGGCTCTTATACCAATCACTAATTTCAAAATAATTTACAAATGTTTGTTTCAAAAATTATGCATTTATCATCAAGAACAGACGGTGTGAGCCGGATGAAAACACACACAGCGCCTCTATAACGATCCGACACACACTCTTGGAAGGATATACACACACACTGTGGGGCACCACTCGGCTTAGACAACACACCTGGCCGAGACAGGGAACACACCTCGGGAGTGAGAGGAGAGAGACTATCCACTTGCCCACTCTACACAGACACACACACACACACACACCCAAAAAACTCAGCTCAAAAGAGGAGAATTTCTGATGTTTAGATACAATTGAGCTTGGGCCAACACCAATGGGGCAAACAGCTCACACAATATGGGTAAAAGATACCAGATACAATCACAAACTAGAGCAGAAACTTCGCTCATAGGAGAAACTTACACAGAAAAACAGCAGGAAAAGAGTGAGGAATTTGGCAAAATGGACAGCGCCATCGCGTCCGGAACGGCCCAAAACCCCAGTCTACAATGTCAAAGTGCTCAAATCCGACCTCGGATGAGCAGTTTACGGCCAAAATAGGCTCCAAAATGAGCAAAAACACACCTGCGGCTGTTCCTCCTCTCTTCTCCACGTTTTTTCTGGTCTTCTCTCCGTTTTTTCAGTTCCCACACTTAGCTTTATTAGTTGGGCACCCTTGGCCTTTTAGATGACCTCAAACGGACCCCGAACAGGCCAAAAACTGACCTCGCAGTGCATAGTTGTCACCTTTTTGCATCCATACGCACACCTGGCACTCATTTCTTTTCAATAATGCATCCCGCAACCACGTGAAGTGGCCCCAAAAAAAAGGTACTCATGATGACCTTTCTGCATAATTCTCACAAGCAAACACCCACGTTGTGTCCGTCCTCATCTGCGTGCAAATATTGACCTCGTTCGCCCTCCTGACGCCACTAGATGCCATCTGACGCACCTGCTGACCTCACGTCGTCGGCCCGCGGATAGCTTCCTCGAGAAGTTTTACGCGCTACCAACTCCTCCTTATTGTAGAAAAAACACACTGGTATTGGTAATAGTGAAAATCGATGCACTATGTACATGTTGTCCTACTTGTACACATGTGGGCCCCACATAACCACCTGGCTAAGGAAAATGGGCAATTCTTTATTTGATGCACCATGCATGTGTATGTACATATGCGCAATCCCTTGCTCCAAAAAACTCCTGACATAATTTGCCCATCCCCTATCCTGCTAGATCATTCATGATCAGCAGCAGCAAAGAGAGATATGAGACTCGCCGCATCACAGGTCTCCTCATCCCTCACAGACATCACTCGCTCTTCAGAAAACTCATCTTGCTCCACCATCATCAACCTGGCATGATACAACTTAAGACGCAACCCATTTACCCTTGACTTATGTAGAATACCATCCAGGTTAGCCAGCTGATATGTGCCATTTGGAAAACACTCTACTACCTTGAAAGGGCCTTCCCACTTAATTTGAAACTTCTTTTGGAAGGTGTTGTCCAACTTACTGTTGTAGCGCAAAACCAAGTCATGTTGCTTGATACCCTTACTTTTGACCTTTTCATTTATCTTTGTCAAAGCCTTATCCTGCATCTGCCCATAATGCTCCAAAGCGCTCATCCTATCCAACTGGACCTCTTGTAACTGCAAGAGCCTCTTTTTGAATGCATCACTAGGCGGCCCAAGCAACTTCTCTAACATCTTGACCGCAGGCAACTCTACCTCCACAGGCAATAGTGCTTCCTTTCCATACACCAAATGAAATGGAGTAAACCCTGTACCTGTCTTCACCAAAGTACGGTAAGCCCATAATGCACTAGGCAATTCCAAATCCCAATTCTTTCCTTGGTGCTCTGTCACTTTCGAAAGAATCTGTACCAACTCACCATTGAATCTTTCATTCAAGCCATTACACTGCGGGTAATAAGGAGTGGTATGCTGGTGCCTAATCTTCATCTTTGCACATAAAAAATCTAGCAGTTTAGCTCTAAAGCCAGGCCCCTTATCTGAAAGTAACTCCAGTGGCACCCCAAACTTGCAACATATTTCATCATACACAAATTTTGCCACATCCTTTGCAGTGATCTGTTTTACTGCTATAGCCTCTGCCCATCTAGAGAGATAGTCCACTGCCGTCAAAATATAGCTTTTGCCCCTGCTTGTGATAGGTAACGGGCCTATTGCATCAATTCCCCACTTTTCAAACACATCAAACGCCATAATGGTTTTTCGTAGCTCTGGCTTCAACACTCTCTTCCCAAATGCTTGACACCTATTGCAAGACCTACACCAATGGTGAACATCCTTGTGCAAACTAGGCCATACATACCCCTCTTGCAAAATCTTATGCAAGGTGATCTTTAGAGCAAAATGGCCACCACATGCGCCTTCGTGATTCTCTTCCAACACTCTGTAAAGCTCCTCCCGCCAAGGTACACGTCTCAACACGAGATCAGCCCCTTTCATGTATAAGACATCACCAATCAATTTGTACCTGTATGCTCTACGCACAAAGCCATACTTCTTAGACTTCTGAATCTCCTTTGGAATGATTCCTATTAGCAAAAACTCCTCTTCTTGAGCCAAACTTTCCCGGCCATGATAAAGAGGTAAAGTGGTCCTCAACACAAATAGCTCCCCAATCATGCCTTGAGCTGCTTCATGTGCCTCTCCATTTAGAGCACGTTCAATGTGTCTGATACTCCATGCTTCAAACTTTTTTAACAGGCCTTTAATTCTGAAGCACATTTCCTTCAATGAGGTGTTCTTGCTCTTCCACACACCCAACACTTGCTTCACCACTAACAAGGCATCACCTTTTATGCTCAACCTTCGAACCCCATGCTTCAAACAAATGTGTAATCCGGCTTCCAATGTAGCATATTCAGCCTCATTGTTACTATGAGCATCCAATTTGAACCCTCTCTTGCATACTAGCTTCCCCTCTGGATCATAAAGTGCTATACCCCCTGAAGCTGCATCATGGCTCTTTCTGTATGAACCATCAAAGAACAACACATGTGCATTGCTGATCTGTGGCACTTCTTCAACTACCTTTCTCACCACCTCTTCCTTAACAATAAGGGGATTCTCCTTGTACGTCAACAAATCAGCTAGGGTAGCCCTTGTACTATCTTCCACTAGAAAAGAGAACTCAAACTCTTGCAGCTCAATTACCCATTTCTTCACCACATTTGACATGTTAATACCATTAATTAACTGTGGCAAAAAGGCATAACTCGTCAAGAAAACAAAAGGCCGTGGTAGCAAGTAATGACGAAATCGTCGACAAGCAAATATTACACTAGCCATCACTAGCTCTACTTCCGATAACTTTCTCTCCGCTACCAACTTCACTCGGCTTGCACAATACACTGGCCTCATATAATGGCTGCCCTTCCCCTTTTGCAATAGCATGGCTCCAATGGCATCATCCCCTACTGATGGATTTACATAAAAAACTTTCTCCCAATCAGGAGCCTGCATGGCTGACAACCCCCCTAACACCTCTTTCACCTCTTGAAACACTTCTTCACACTTGTCATCCCATTGCAATGGATCATGCTTTGCCACTTGTTGTAATGGATAAAGAAGCTGCGAAGACAATGGAATAAACCGTGCCATGTACTTCACTTTGTGTATAAAGGTTGCCAATTGCTTCGTACTCATAGGTGATGGAAGAAGAATAATAGACTTCACCTTATCTGGATCAGCCTCAATGCCATTTTCTGACACCATATGGCCCAATAACTTCACCCTTGGCTGTGCTAGATGACATTTCTTTGGATTTAGTTGTCCTCCACATTCATCATATCGAGCCAATACCATCTGCAACTTCTCATGATGCTCAGCCCTACTACTATAGACACAGAAGTCGTCCATAAAAGCCTTAACACAACTACCAATGAATGGTTCCAGCACCCAATTTGCTCTTTCTTGATAGAAAGATGGTCCATTTGACAACCCAAATGGCAATACTGTGTAGCAATAGCAGCCCCATGGCGTAATAAAAGTTGTCTTTGTGCGGTCTTTAAGAGCAATCTTCAATTGAAAATAGCCTGAAAAACCATCACACACACTGTACCTCTCATAACCTGCCACTGAATCCAAGATCTGATCGATAAATGGAAGAGGATATGGGTTCTTCTTAGTGGCTGCGTTTAAGGGTTTAAAATCTACACAAATTCTCCACTTCCCATCCTTCTTTGGACTGACTACTACTGGACTCACCCATTCTGTGGTCTCCACAGGGACTATGAACCCTGCCTTCAATAACTTGTCCACCTCTTCCCGCAAGGCTTCCATTTGCTCTTGACCCATCCTTCTTAGCCTTTGCCGCACTGGCTTAGAACCTTCTTTCAGCTCTATATGCATCTCTTCGCCCTTGAACCCTCTGATCTCTTCATATGAAGTAATGAACAAATCAGGAAAACTAGCCAGCATATGCAAAAATATATCCTTCTCCATAGCTGAGAGGTCTCCACTAATCATTTGCGTCATTAATTCCTGCTTTTTTGACAACTCAACCTTGGTTTGCATCAGCCCTTCAATCACTTCATAAGGTCCTTCACTTTCATCTTCAACTTCATTCGCAAATGCGACTAAACCACACTCCTGGATTTCTTTATCCATCAAAAGAAATGCAACATCAACATCCTCATCACTGCTGGTAGTGCTATCACTGTCCTCATCTGTCACCGTGGAAGAGTCTTCATCACTAGACTCATCCTCATCTTCATAAAGCTCCTCTAATCGTTTCCTTGTGTCCATATTATAAAGCTTCTTGGTACCTGTCTTTCCATAGAGGCTAATTGTACCATGTCGCCAATCTTGAACAGCTCCCACTGCACGTAACCATGGTCTGCCCAGTATAATAGGATATGCTCCCAACCCTGCTGGCATCACATGAAAATCAACCACTGCCTTTACATCATATGCCTCCACTTCTAAGCTCTTTACAACACCCAAGCATTTTACTTTTTGATGGTTTGCCAATCTGATCCGAAAACCTGACACCCCAGCCACTGTGAGACCCATCTTCTCAACGCATGAGTGTGTTATGACGCATATTTGGGCTCCGCCATCCACATAACCTTGTCCCAAATTTTTCCTTTTATGCCACACATCTACTATTGGACAAATGTCTGGTAGCTCGTCCATTGCCAACACCTTCACTGAACCTCTCTCTGGCTCTTTCTCCATTGGGTTAACCATCCTCTTCCACTGTCGCTTTAGCTTAGGCACCATCTCTATAAGCTGCCCAAAAGTAACATCTGCCTTCCTGCTCGTCAGACCCTCCTTCAAGTCATAGCTTAATTGCCCATCCCCTAGTGGAAAATCTGAAACATGAAACTTTCGACGAGCTCTCCTTTTCCTCTTGGCCTTGACATCCTCGCCTTCATGGCTCTTTCCTTTCTTCTTACTAGGACCTGGGGCACTTCTTCCTTCCTTATCCTCTGTGGTCCTCTTCCCAATAGGCATCACTAATGTATCCTCTAGCTTTGATGCCTTCTCCAAGGTGACTACACTTAGCACTTTTGTCTTTCCATTTTCCTCCTGGGTCAGTCCACTGGTTCCTTCGTCTCCCTTAATTTCGATGCCATAATCATTTGATCTAGTTAGCACCTGTCTTGGCAATGGATACATGTCTCCCCCCATCCTTGGTGGCTTATCACATTGCGGGCTGATGTGACCCAACTCTCCACAATTATAACATGTGGGCGTCTGCCTCCAAAACCTACCATTGCTTTGTCCAACACCATTCCTAGGTCTTTCTTCACCTCCTGGCTGATTTGCAAACCTCCCTCGACCTCGATTATTTCCCACTTGACCTAGCATGTTTAGGCTGAGATTCTTCATCAAATCTACCATTTGCCTCATGTCTTGCCTTAGCCCATCATCTTGCACTGCTGTAGTGACCACTGCTGGCATAACCTGAGTAGTAACAGGAACCACTGGTTCATGATGAACCCCTGACATGCGACCTTGTAACGAGTCCATAGGCTGAAATTCAGACCTCTTTGGCAAAGACTCCACCCCTAACTGGCTCATTTTCCTCAACTTCCACTCTTTGTTCCTTGCCACCTCTAGTGCATCTTCATATGTCCTAGGCTTCTTTAGCTCTACTCTCCAACGTATATTCTCCCAAAGACCAGCCAAGAACCTGTCCTTCTTCATCATGTCAGGCGGGGGTACCTGTGGTGCTAAAGCCTTGCACATTCGCTCCCATGCCAATGAAAACTTACGTATGTACGCATCTACTGGCTCACCTTCCTTTTGCACCAAAGCCTGTACTTCTTGCCACACTTTGTCAGGGTCTTCTATCTTCACAAACTCCACTTCCAATCCATGCCTTAGATTGTCCCAACTCAATCTTATAGGTGGATCAGCCATACGCAACTCCTCTTCAAATGCTTTGGACCAAGCTCGTGCATCACTCTTCAAACAAATTTGAAGAAGGCGTAACATTTGCGTAGGGTCATGAATCTGGTTGCTAATGCAGGCAACCTCCATCTTTTCCAAAAATTCTTCCACATCTTCATCACTTCTTCCATGAAACTCCGGATAAGAGAAAGCCATGGCTAGAGAACCCCTTCAAACACACGTGCAAGAACCCAAAACTTTTCACTACCCAATCCCCAGAAACTTCAATGGAGCTCAGCTTTAGATGAGAACAAACACATGCACATCAAATGAGTTTTCATAGTTGATCATCGGAATGACAACAGGCAAAGGACATTCCAGGATCTCTCTCAATCTTCTTGGCCCAAACATAAAGACTATGCGCTGCTGGAAAAAGATCTTCCTGGACACATGAACATTAATCTGAATTCTTTGAGTTAAATGAAAAGGAGTGAACTGAGGGCCATTTTGATCATCCATTAAAGCCAACCATGAAGCTCCCAAGAAGGCACACCTGACTCAACCTCTGATTTTGCCAAAATTTCAGCAGCATAACAGCATAAATGGCTCAAAATACCAAAAAACCAGCCATCATAACTTGGGAAAATTTCGACAGAGTTTCCCCAGAAGTAGAGCAGTAGGAACCCAAAATATAGATTGTTTATGTATGCATAAACTGTCAACAATAGAACCCGAGCATCAAGTAGGACTCACTAGTACATAGCCTATGGCGAGGTCACGAAAAGGGTGCTCCAGCTACCTGTATCACCGAAAGGATCTCCACATTTGAGAATCCCCCAGCTCAATAAAAACCTCACGCTATCGACCCTCACACGAAAGCTAATGCAAATCGCGTATAGTCAAGTCTCAGAAATGACTATCTTCCAGACCAAGTCTCAGAAATGGCTGGGACTGCCAAATAAAACCATATATGGCTCCACAAAGGCGTACAATGGCAGTTTCCACAAGTAACGTACAATCCAATAGACAATGCGCTCAAATAGGCGCCAAGTGATGCATTCCCACAACAACTGCAAGTGACATCACTGCTAGTATATCACTGTACTCCAGCTACCTGTACCTGTGTGAATCACCTGTACTTGTACATGTCCCTGTAACCTGTAACCTGTAACCTGTAACCTGTAACCTGTAATCTGCAATCCCGAAACTCGAAGCTCGAAGCTCGAAGCAGAAGGTACTCGAAGAAGATCCTCAGTGGGGGCACCAAAAGAATGTGAGCCGGATGAAAACACACACAGCGCCTCTATAACGATCCGACACACACTCTTGGAAGGATATACACACACACTGTGGGGCACCACTCGGCTTAGACAACACACCTGGCCGAGACAGGGAACACACCTCGGGAGTGAGAGGAGAGAGACTATCCACTTGCCCACTCCACACAGACACACACACACACACACACACACACACACACCCAAAAAACTCAGCTCAAAAGAGGAGAATTTCTGATGTTTAGATACAATTGAGCTTGGGCCAACACCAATGGGGCAAACAGCTCACACAATATGGGTAAAAGATACCAGATACAATCACAAACTAGAGCAGAAACTTCGCTCATAGGAGAAACTTACACAGAAAAACAGCAGGAAAAGAGTGAGGAATTTGGCAAAATGGACAGCGCCATCGCGTCCGGAACGGCCCAAAACCCCAGTCTACAATGTCAAAGTGCTCAAATCCGACCTCGGATGAGCAGTTTACGGCCAAAATAGGCTCCAAAATGAGCAAAAACACACCTGCAGCTGTTCCTCCTCTCTTCTCCACGTTTTTTCTGGTCTTCTCTCCGTTTTTTCAGTTCCCACACTTAGCTTTATTAGTTGGGCACCCTTGGCCTTTTAGATGACCTCAAACGGACCCCGAACAAGCCAAAAACTGACCTCGCAGTGCATAGTTGTCACCTTTTTGCATCCATACGCACACCTGGCACTCATTTCTTTTCAATAATGCATCCCGCAACCACGTGAAGTGGCCCCAAAAAAAAGGTCCTCATGATGACCTTTCTGCATAATTCTCACAAGCAAACACCCACGTTGTGTCCGTCCTCATCTGCGTGCAAATATTGACCTCGTTCGCCCTCCTGACGCCACTAGATGCCATCTGACGCACCTGCTGACCTCACGTCGTCGGCCCGCGGATAGCTTCCTCGAGAAGTTTTACGCGCTACCAACTCCTCCTTATTGTAGAAAAAACACACTGGTATTGGTAATAGTGAAAATCGATGCACTATGTACATGTTGTCCTACTTGTACACATGTGGGCCCCACATAACCACCTGGCTAAGGAAAATGGGCAATTCTTTATTTGATGCACCATGCATGTGTATGTACATATGCGCAATCCCTTGCTCCAAAAAACTCCTGACAACGGTATCAAAAAGCACTTTACAATTGTGAGTTCATCACTATATACTACTTTCATCACAAGTGAGTTATTGCATTTAAAGATAGAAATACAGCTTAAGAGAGTTGGTTTTTACTAGTATCGACAATAAGTCGTATTGTATCCTTCTTCTACTATGTTACGGCTATACAAATGGTCTTGATAGCCTTGCACACAAGATAAATTAGTGCTAATCTACTAATAAACTTGGGTATGGTAGCACTGAAAAGAAGCTACAATATCCTCAAGTCAAGCATAATGACACAGTTTCCCTGATTATAAGGTACCAGCTTTCATCTATGAGATGGTTAATAGCCATATTATGTATTAGTCTATGTATGAAAATCAATGTGTAGAAATTTTGGCGGCCATTCCATGATAATTTCTCATTATGTTTAAAAAACAAGTTTATGCCATCACTCCTTCAATGTCATCACTCCTGAAACGCTACAATATGTTCATTTTTTGCAGTTACATTATGTATGTCTTTTCAATTTGTGTAGGAGTTTCGACAGCATTTCCTTTGTATTTGCTCAATATTTTCAAAAGATTCAGCCCCAGCCATCATCTATGATACCCTCACATGATGTTACTGTCAAAAAAAGTAGTGATAATCATTTCCAAGACCCCTTATCCCAACTAGATCAAGTCAATTTTTGTAGACTTCTTCTTACAAGTCTTAAAGTGAGCAAACAAAAAATAACAAAGATTTTGAAGCATAATAATAAAGTTTACTTACTCTAGACCAAACTATGTATTTGCTAACGTGTGTTTTTGTGTGTGTTTTAGATTTAGAACCTCAAAAGAACTTCAAAAGGATTTAAAACCAATAATATTAGGAATACATCAAGATTCACTGTAAGTTCAATTCTTCAATACCAGAGTCTAATTTAAAGTCATCACTTTTATAAAAACTATGTACTGAGTAGGTGCATAAACACCTATCAGAATGTAGGAAGCTGAAATTGGACCCCAAAGTCACAATGTTGATTTTGTCTACCACTGAGCTGTAAGGATTATGTCGGGAATACAAAACCATTTCTAGTTGAGTGTATCATCCAAGACCTAACATTCCTGTGTTGTTGCATGCATAAATGACAATTTCCGAGAGAAGAGATTGAGCAGTAAGTGAGTATATTTGCACATGTGTGAAAGAATGTGTGTGTGTGTGTGTGTGTGTGTGTGTGTGTGTTTATACACCCACTTCCCATGCACAAAACCGTATTTGACAAGCCAAAATCTGATGCGAGACAATGGCGGCAAGAGAGTAGGGAGATATAATGAGGTGTGGGCGTGTGTGTGTGCACGTGATTAACTCAGCAACTTTCGTCATGCCAAATGTGTGTGTCTGTGTGTTCAGAGAAGACGTTGAGAATGCACCAAAGATTACCTCTCACTGTAGGGTGGAGCAGCCCCGTACTCGGCCAATTTTGCAAGTGTATTTGTGTGAGTGTGGGTGTTGCAGCACCAGATCCATCAAATTGTGAGAGAGAGACTTCATCAATGAAATGTTGAGACGGTGTGTAAGATATAGGATCATGTGGGCAAATCCAAGTAAGAAAGATCAAAGACAAAGCTTATCAACAGATACTTTGTGTACTGCCGCAAGTAGGCACAACATTAACAAAAAGTCGCCCTTTCCTAGGATGGATGAGCCAAGAATATCCCAAGCTGAAGCACCTGCTTTGAGCGCGCGCGCGCGCGCGTGTGTGTGTGTGTGTGTGTGTGTGTGTGTGTGTGTGTGTGTGTGTGTGTGAGAGAGAGAGAGAGAGAGAGAGAGAGAGAGAGAGAGATTGTGTGTGTGTGTGTGTGTGTGTGTGTTATTTAACAAGGGTACAAAACGTGCATGACTGGGTATTGATTTACTCGCTACAGCAAGTTTGGTAAGCCATAACAAAGGAGTCCTTAATTAGGTTGGAGAACCGCTTTGTACATGAAGTTGGCCATCTTGCATCGGTCCCATTAGACAGGGTATAAACCAAGTAGAGATCATTCAAATTAGAACAAGATAACAAAATACATTCTTGGTCAGTATAAAGCCATGCATATATACAAGGTAGACATAAATTTGTAAATAGGAACCCGCATTGATTTATTGAATTAACCAAACTCTAATAACCGTCTAGTCACAGACTGCCAAAAGGATTGCTCGAGGATAAAGTACTACCTTAAACAGCTTTTTTTTGTACTACCTGACCAAACAACAATAAAGTGGGTATTCTTTCTTAAGCATGTGTTTGATTGCGAACAAGTATATGTGGTATGTGCTTGCTCACACATATGCGAGATAGTGTTAAGCATTTTTGTAAGTAGGACCAAATGAAGCTGGGTTTTAGTGTCAGGTATTCAACTGGATATTTCTACCCATGTGTGGGTATATGTAAAGACAACAAGGGACATGCTTAGGTTATTAACATTAGTTTTTTCTAATGGTGTGTGTGTGTGGCCTTCTCTCATCCCTAAGGAAAAGTCTATTTGGTGATATTAAGTGAGTATGTTCTAGGCCATAACAAGGTATATATTGTGTGTGCATAAGTCTTGGTGAGACGTCAAGAGTAACCCTCATGACTTCTTTTATATGTTGACATGTGTGCGTATGTGTGTATTACAAGCTTAAAGTGGATATTATTGATGTCGTTTCTCACTTTGAGAATCTTTAAACCTTTGCAAAGGTGGTATGTCTACTTTATACTATTTCGCCACCACAAGTAGAGGTTAAAATGTGAAAACTAGTGAAATCATATGTTATACGGATAGTGTGTGTGTGTGTGTGTGTGTGTGTGTGAGGGGGAGAAGGAGGGGAGAGATAGGTAGAGGGTGTGAGACATGGAGTAGGGAGGGTTAGGCTTGGTGCAGAATAAGAGGGTAGAGTATGTTGCAAATACGCGACATTTTTTGCCCTCTTTTCTTTTTTAGGCGTCAGTGATTACCGCGGAAATTACCGCGCCTATTACCGCAGATATTATCGCGTAACATCATTTCAAACGGATACAAACGTATCCGAGGTAGCAGAGGAGGGGGGTACAAACCACCCCCTCCCCATGCCCCCCCTCCACCCTTAGATAGACATAATGTCATTTTTAGCATTTTGATTTATTTTTTTATTCTTTTCTTTTGTTTAATTAATCCTATTGAATATTTTATACTAACATGTACTTAAATAATTAGAGTAATTTTATTTGTAAGATATTTAGATGTTTTTTATATGCATTTTTTAATCTTTTTGTATCATTTGCAATTAAAAATTAAACCATTTAGTAAAAGTATTGATTCCACTTTTTTTTTTTAATGTAGCACTCATTGCACTTTATTTTTTTTATCGTTTCTCTTTTCTTATTGAAATATGTAATTGACACTTTTTTCTCTAATTAATTGTTTATTCTGCACATGTGCAAGACGTCGTCTGAGATGATTGTGGCCCTCCGAATGTCTGTGAACGCGATCGGTGGCTTAAGGACAAACTCCCTTGTCCTTGGGTAAGTTTGTTATATGGCTTTTATACATCTCTCTCGCTTCATGGTCTCTCCTTGCAATTGTATTAATACGCTTGTTTGTTGTAGTTTGATGGGAAGAATATTGCCAAAAAATCACCATATGCCTCCAGATCGTCGTCGAGCTAGATCGTATATAACTGCACTTTGCATGGAGTATTAGCAATCCACGCATGCGTCAGCGATTGCATACTATATAGTAATGAGCACGCACATGCTACCTCATGTCCCGTGTGCAAGGAAGCCCGCTGCAAGACCGAAGTGAGCGGGGTGCACTTACCCTCTAAGGTATTGAGACATTTTTTATTAATCCCTCGCATTCAACACATGTTTAAAAACAGGTCTACCATGGAGCTTCTTGAGTGGCACACCAACCACCGCTCAAATGGTGGAATGATGCGTGTCTGTGCCGATTTACCTGCGTGGAGGCACATCAAAACTCAATGGCCAGAGTTTGGGTTGGAGCATCGACACTTGAGGCTTAGGTTAGCAAGTGATGGTATCAACCCCTTTGGCACTAAGTCTACTTCATGAAGCACTTGTCCTGTGGTGATCGTCAACTATAATATTCCACCATGGGAGACAAGCAAGAAGGGCAATATACTTCTTTCCTTGCTTGTGCCAGGGAAGTACAAAGTGTCATATATTGACGTCTATCTCGAGCCCCTAATCGAGGAGTTGGAGGAGTTATGGAGAGGCATCCCTATTGTAGATGCCTCACTTGCAAAGAGGGGAGAGAAGCCATTGTGAGGGGAATCCTTATGTGAACTATGCACAATTGTCTTGGGCTTGGAGAGATTTATTGTATCTCCCTTTTCCTTCTCTCTCTATTCTCTCTCCATTTAGTTTGAAGCTTCTCTCTAACGATATGATATGATATGTATGCATAGTTGTCCACATTAGGCCACAATGCATGTCCTACATACTGGCCACCATTGATGACAGAGAGGTCGGATGCCTTGCGCAGGTAATCTATCCAAACAACCATCGTTTCTTACCCCAAGGTCATAGCAAACACAAGGCTCCAACAAATGGGAAGACGCCTCTAAAGCTCACGATGGCAAATTGGGCAACCATTTGGGTATCTTTTTTTTTGAATTTGAAAATTTCATATAATGTTCTTTAATTTTTATTAAGGGGAGGGAAACACCAAAATTTGAGGGGGGAGGAATGTTTAAGCCAAAATTTGAATGTTTAGGCGATCGATGAGGATAGTAGTCATAGACTAATTGGTAGCGTACTAGGAGTAGTCATAGATTAATTGGTAGCGTACTAAGAATAGGAATCCATGAACGACTGAGCTATGGGCTCTGCACTTGATTTCTCAAAAGGGCTGTGCAACCAATAGTGTTGTTGCTACAGTACCAACTTGAAGTTTGGTGTGTAAAGGCTACTTGCCCACTCCAAAAGGGAGAATAGATTTCATAGACTAATAGGTAGCGTACTAGAAATAGTGGACAAGACTTGAGCACTCGAGACTACCTGTACATCAACGGGCGGGCTATGGACTCTGCATCTGATTCCTTGAAAAGATTGTGCACAATACCAACCCGAAGTTTGGTGTGTAAAGGCTACCTACCCAATGTGTGGTTTTGTTTTGGTGTGTAAGGGGCCTTAACCGAGAGGAACAATGTTTTATCAGGGTTTAATAGAGAGTTAGAAGTAGTAAGTGCCAGTGTGCATGCAAGCAGCACGACAGCTTCTAATTCCTGAATTGGTTTACTCTCACACAAGAAGAAGCGCAGCGCATCGACCTCGGGTGCCTGCATTCTCTTGTCATAACGTCACAACAGCAGCTCTAATAGCCTCTCTCTCTCTCTCTCTCTCTCTCTCTCTCTCTCTCTCGTGCACGCTTTGTTCTGTACAGAAGAAGACAGAAGCCATGTCGACAAGCGAGGACAAGATGCGTCATGAGCCCAGAGAAGAGAAGGGAGCTCCCTCCCTACCCGCTAAGATCGTGGGAGCCGCAACCGTGGCTGGAATGGTGGTGGGTCTTCTCGCTTTAGGGGGCCTTGCTGTCGTCGCGGTAGCCACCATTTCCGCAGTCTCAGCACCCATCTTGCTCTTCTTGAGCCCCATCCTTGTTCCCATCGGGACTGTCATCGTAGTCACAACTTTGGGGATTCTTGGCGCAGCTGCTGTTGCGCTTGCTTGCCTTGTTGTATTCTCTTGGATTTATGGTTACATTAAAGGTGATGGAAAAAGGGAGGTTGAGTCCATACAGAGATCGATTGCGGAGACAGTAGGAGCGGTGAAGGAGAAAGTGGGAGAAACCAAGGAAAAGGCACAAGAGAGAGCTGCGGCCACACAACAGAAGGCGCCGAGCCCACCTCAAGAAGCTGGCTCAGGAAGCAAGGGAAAAGGTCAGACATGAATCTAGAGCAAGCTCTGATTGCAAGGTATCTCTCTATAACCATAGGACTGATCATTTTCCTAGTTTGTAAGGGCCCTAATTACTTCAGTGGCTCATATTGGACATGTGATTAAGCCCAAATACAAACTTATTACATTTAACTTTTGTACCACGGCTTGGTTTCGATCGATATTTTGGACCTTTTCTAGGGTTTTGCTTTGGTCGATGTGTGAGTGGGAGGCAAAATATTCAGATATAGGATTTTTCTTTTGCAAGGAAAAAATCAGAATTTTGTGTTATGTTTCAAGAAGGTAATTACTTGTTTTGTTCATTTCTGCCATTCAAATAATTGTGTGTAACGGTACTATGAGCTTACTATGCAAATGCATTCTAAGTACACATAAATCTCACATACAAATATAAATCTCACATACACATACAAATATAAATCTCACATATACACATATACACGCACACACACACATACATAAATCTCTCCCTGGCTCCTCAAACTCAAGAGGGAGGCAAGCTCCTCTGTAGCTTGGTCATGTATATATAATACATATTTATGTGTGTGCACGCACACACACTTGTATATGTATATATGTACGTACATATGCATGCATGTATGTATATGTGTGAGTGTGCACGCAATGCTCAAGTTGAACATGACATCCTCGCATTGTGTATGCCCACATTGTTGTTTCTTGTGAAAATGTGAAATTGCACGCGAGTTGAACAGAAGGGTTATTCGGCCCCATATTTTACACGTACGTCGTTAACATGCACAAGGGTACCAATCAAACGGAAGATCCATATATGATAGGAAAAGGGGGTGTGATATATTCTTTAGAGATCTACAGATTAGGTGCTTTTTAGGCCTTGGAACTCATGTGATATATATGGAGGGTTTCTCATAATGACCACTCCAAGCCTAGCTAACACCTAAATACTCTCTTTAGAGCAGGCCCTGTCTCCCTATCTTTTGATTAAGGCTTGTAAATCTCATTTATCATAACCAAACACTATCGGAGCTCCATTCCTCGTAAATTTCTTTCACAAATTGTATAGTCGAGAACGTGTTACTCAAAGCTGTGATTTGCTTGCATATGCTCCTCTCTTGATAGCTTGTGATATTGCCTGCTTATACTCCTCTCTCGATAACTTATGCTGCATTAAAACTCCACTAAAGACTCTTAAAAGATGAAAAACTCCACTAAGGAGCGTCACAATCCACCTGACACAAATTTGGGCTCCTTAGTTTTGAACTTCTTGAGCTTTGCATTACCAAAGTTTTTAAAGTTGTGTTGTATGTCAATCACTTAAGTATTTTGAACTTCTTAATAAACATAGAAGAGTCAAATCCAGGTATTTTAATTTGTTATACTGCTCAAATTAAGCAGGGTAGTATTTGAATTTTTTTACTCAGCATGTTGATGGCTGATTAAACTGATGAGGTATATTGATATTTTTCTTACATACCACAATACATTTCTAGAGGGAAAATGCAACAAGGCTGAGTTTCAAAACCCACATATATGTCGATGATGCTCCAACCACGGTTTTTTTCTTTTTAGCTTCTTAAATCATGTGGTTTTCATTGCAATGTATAAAAAATCCAAGTTAGACTTTTTAATCACTCTATGAAGACCACCTAGATATTAGCTAGCCTTGTGCCGCTTCTTCAGTTGGTTTTAAAACATACCATGCAAAGCCACCTAATTTTTTAGTCTGACATGAAGGGCTTGTTTAAACACTTACCTTATATAGCAAAGAATTATATTAAGAGGCATGCTTTAACATTGAAAACAGGAAAGTAGTAACTTCCAAAATGCTAGTGAAGAATGTTTTAAGGCATGCTACGGTTTGTATGGAGATATACTACTTATATTTTTCACCAAACATGTTGCCTCCTTATATTCTTCAGTGCACATGTTGCAAATTGAATATAAGCCCTTTCGCAGGAAGAATACTACTTTCTGAGTAAAGAGTGGGTGCCCAGTAAAGAGAAGGGTGCCCTTCAAATCCTTAAGGTGTTATGAGGTGCAACCTTTAAATTTGAAGGATGCAACACCCTTCAAATGGAGTGTAACCCTTCAAGGTAGGGTTACCTTAAGTGTGCCATGATTACTGAATAGGAAGCAGCTCATTTTGACTCGCAAATCTTCATGGAGTGCAAGTATTAAGCACTACACCATGCTCTAAGAATCCTTGTGTCAGTGAATTTACTTAATGTTTGGAAAAAGTGCTCATTACAGTATATACTTGTAAAATTACCCTCAAATAGCATTTGTTTAGAAAAAAATAGAGGCACACAACCTCGCCCTTTGAAAGTTTATCTTGTGATCATAATATTCCACGTTGTAAACTATTATAAAATATGGTATGCTCCAATAGAAAGTAACAAGACCTAAAATTTGCAATTGTAGAGAAAAATCAGAGCTATCAAATTCTGCATTAATTTGCAATCATGATTTTAAAAAGATCATGATCAATGCATTACGTGCTCATATGCTATGCTCATTAAAAATGTAAAAAACTATGTGTGTGGGGCTAGAGATGGCACTCTCCTCACCCAATTGTTATAAACATAGGGAACATAACCTTCTTTCGTTTACTTGTTATCACATCCAGAGTTGGATAGTCACGAAATGCCTCTACTTCAATGTTGGAGGGTCACATTTTATTTTTGCATTTACAATACATGAGAATCCTTTTCTTTAATATTTTTGTACTTGTTGATCCAACAACCACTAAGTCAAAATCTCATCATGGATTTTCTTTTCCTTGTCAATTTTTTGAATTCTAGATCCACTCGTTGTTTTGTTGTACCTTTGTACGTCTCTTCTAGCATCCGACAGCACCTACTACCTTGGCTTGCATTCCTTGCCTTCCTTGTGCTACCACACTACTTACTCAAGTACATATGGTGATGCCCTTTTGAAGAGCTAGGGCTTCTATCATCTCGATACGTCTTGCTCTAGTCTCTAGATTCATTAGTGTCATCATGCTCTCAGTACTAGAAATGGATGTTTGCATTTTCATCATCCTGGGGGGATTCACCATGGAAAACTTACCACACCACGTAAGTACAAGGGAGGGGGTTTTTTTTTACAAGTTATATAAGCGTATAAGTTAGGGGCAGGCCCCCAATAATCTATCTCCCAAGCTTACAAATAAGGGAGGAGGGGGGGTATCATATTTATGGGGGGGGGGGGGGGGCTGACCCAGGTTGATTACTTGTAACCATTGGTAACAGATATGCACTAGAACTCGGATGAATTTTTGAGAAGTTTTTTATTAGGTCACACATCAAATTTTGCATCAAGTCAGTCATATATAAGGGTTGATTTGCACCATCTTTGGATGGGTCAGAATTGGACGAGTAGCCAAAGTGCAGGTTGATTGAGTGCATAGTTTGAAATTCAAACTAAGACACATTGAGAGTACATCTAGTTATCAATAGAAGTGGTTCCTTAGTACATTGCGAGTCCCTATGCTACACACTCTTTGACTAGTTTTACTCAGTTAGATCATGTGAGACCTAAAGTTTATATGTAAGGTAGAGGTATGATAGTTTTCTTCATTGATTGTCGTATAAGAGTAGAAAGGGAGGTCATATTACCTAATATGAGTCGTATATAGGGGTTTTATCAAATTTTTATGCTCGCAAATGGCGTCCCATTTTATATATAGAGTGAATCGCCCGGGTTCATCATCTAGCCTATTGAATTTACAATTGCATTCTAGCCACACTGGATAGCTGCAGCACACCCTTGTGTAATGACTTTTGGATCTATTCGATCCATCTCATATACTCTCATGAAAAAAGCATAGTGTAGTGTAGCCCTATGAAGCTTCTTCATAGCCAGCCAATCCTTTGAGCGGTTTCTTTTGGAGATGTTGAAGCCTATCCGATTTGACAATTGGCATTGGATTGGTATTTGGGGTTGGGTATGAACCATTGCTTGATGCCTAGTTCTTCTCACCATCTACTGGGGCATTGGTTTGAGTCTGATATGTGCTAGTCGTCCCCTTAGACTCTTGCTGTGCTTTGGTCTATCATTGGGCCATATCAACTGGTGGCTCAAGAGTGCTTATTGTCATCTATATCCTAGCCTTGAATTTCTTCAACAATTCTGCTATCTTTTCATTTTTTTATTGGATGACCCTTTCTCTGCCGCCTGGGGTGATAGTCTCTTCACCCCAGTTTGTACTACCTCTTTTCCTTTATCTTCAATTGGTGGCTTTGTGGCAGTATCTTTGGTCTTATCACTTTTACCCTTACTAGTATCCTCGTCTCCGTGTTCGCACAAAATGACAATGTAATTTCAGGTGCTCTGTCTTTTGCCACCTAATCCTAGGTAGTCAGGATGTTGAGTTCACTAGAGCCATATTCATCCAATGTACAAATTGCAAGATATACCAAATTTTGAAGAGGCATTTGGACCTAGTCTTGACTATATGATGTGCTACATTGGTTACAAGAATTGGCTAATTTTGATGCTGGCATCTGGATTCTAAATCTTAGCCAATAGCATTTCAAATAGTTTCTCAGAGAGATATGTTGGATTATTTTTCAAGCTGATGGTTTTTGCTAAGAAAGGATATATTGAGGTGCATTCTGGTGCAACTACTGGAATGCCATGTGCTCCATCATTTTGCTTTGTACTAGTCTGATCATCTCCCTTTAGGAATTTTTTGACCTCCTTAACAGTGGCCAGTGTGGGTTTCTCTACAACTGAAATCTGAAAGACCTAAGGTATTTCCCCCATTGTTAGCTCCAGTGTTCTTCCATTCACTACAGTTGTTCCTTTGTCTGTCTGGAAAGTTGGGTTATGTGTGCATCAAAGGCTATCTTGGAAACCAAGGAGTGGTGCATTCATGGCATGTGTGCATATATCTATGCGAAGGGTGCACATGCACCACGAATGCACCACTCCTTGGTTGTCTTGGACTTATGTGCATTTTTTGTGATGTGTCACTCATGCAGTGGTCCGTTGTAATTTTTATTACTGATAAGATCCTCTTTGTGATTGTGGTTTTTTTTTTTTTTGGTGATGACCATTAGTGGTATTTATGAGACTCGTTTTCCCCATTGGTTCTAAACTGGCTTTTCTAGTTTGACACGTGTTTGAATGCAGTCTAAGTGTTGTTTGTGATTGGTGAGAGGTTGGAATTGCACTGGTTTTGAAGCTGGTTTGATATGGAACAAATTCAAGGGTTCATCTTCTGATTTGGGGTGTACATCTAGTAATGGTTCTATTGGGATTTCTTCTATTCTAGCATAGTATAACTTGATCTTGGCCCCATTGTATACTCTTGATAACAACAATCCTCACAAATCTCAAAGCCTTATTGTACCATTAAAGAACATCCAATCTACTTTATAGGATCCTAACCAAGATATCTTCAAATTTGGTTTCTTTGGTCCTAACTTAGACTAGTAAAGTAGTACCAAATCACCCTTCTTGAGCTCCTTGACCTTGATCTTGCTATTGTGCCAATGTTTTCTCCTCTACTAAGTTCCAACATTTCCCTCTGTCTACCCTCATCCAGCTTCATACAGCTTCTCTAACCTACTCTTCAAGTTCTGGTCAAAGTTCATGCCATGTTATATTGCCAGTCTGAGACTAGGAACGGCAAACTCCATTGTTACTACTGCCTTTGTGCCACACAACATTCTAAAAGGTGTCATTCTAGTTGTAACCTTATAGGCAGTTCTATAGGCCCATATGTTGTTTGGAGTTTGGAATCCCATTGGTGTGCTTCCTTCTAAACTATCTTTGTGAGAATTTTCTTGATAGTTTTACAACTGCTTTCAACCTGGCCATTGCACCTAGGATAGTAAGGGGTTGATTTTCGATGCTTTATTGAGAAAATATCAATCAATATCTGAATAGTTTCATTGATGAAGTGAGTTCCTAAATTTGAGACAACCGCTATTGGGCATCCATATCTGCATAAAAATATTTTCATACAAAAATGTGGTTGTGGATTTGGTAGTGTTGTCTGGTAAGGCCTTGGCTTCAACCCACTTGTTGACATAACAAGTGGCCATAACACTATATCTGTTCTTTCTAGGAGTGACTTTCTTGAATGGCCTCATGAAATCTAAACCCCATTTCATAAATATTCCCAACAGTTGAATTGGAGTTAATGATGTTATATTAGTTTTTGTCGAACTTCCCATCCTCTCTCAAATATCACAAGTCCTACAGAAATATCTGACATTGGCCATCATTGTCTACCACCATAACCTTGCGTGAAGGATCTTCTTATATGTAATTTCAATTGAGAAGTGTCCTCCTGCATCTCCATTGTGAGATTCATTGATTATCTTCCTTTGTCCTCTCATTTGGCACACATTTGCAAAGTACACCATCAATTCTTAATCTGCAAAGTGCTTCAGCAATGATGGTAAGCTTTAGAATTTTGATCATCATTGCCTTCTTCTTATTTGAAGACTAGTCTTCTGGAAAACTTCCCAGCTAAAGAAACTCCTAGACATCTTGCCACTCTGGATCTTTGGCTCCTCCTCAACTGTAGTCTGAAGTAAGTGAGCGTCTGGTGGCTCATCTTGTAGTGAAGTTTTTGAACAACCCTCTGTGCTTTTGGAAAGGAAATCTTCTCCACAGTGTGTTTTTCTTGGCTCTGGCTTGCCGAATAAACTTGATTTTATCATTAGCCATTCTAATTACATTTTTGAAAACCACATGTCCCAAAAGTTATCCCTTCCACACCATGAATACTGACTTGAAGGGGTTCAAAAAATTCTCTTTTCTTTGTACCTCTCAAAAACCATCTCCATAAATAATAAATGCATTTCTTCAGAGGAGAATATAGTAAAATCATCAACAAAGATAGCCAAGAACCTACGCATAAATTCATTGAAAATATCCATCATACATCACTGCAAGGTTCTTGGAACATTGCGTAGCCCAAATGGCATTACCGGATACATAAAGGCTCCCCATTGAGTGATGAATGTGGTCTTGGATCTATCTTCATGTGCAATTATGAGTTGATCATAGCCACTACATCCATCAATGAAACTATACATTCCGTGGCTTGCAATCTAACATCATATTTGTAAATGGCAATGGAAAAGGATCTTTAATCGTCTATGCATTTAGTTTCCTATAGTCCACGCATACCCTTAACTTCCCATTCTTTTTAAGTACTACTACTATGGGAAAGAGCCAGTCACACTGCTTTCAACTTTGTGATGAACCGAGCTTTGAGAAGATTATCAATCTCCTCTTTCACTTTCTTATCATAGTTGGGATTCAGCTTGTACCTCTATAATCTGACTAGTGTGGCATCTGGATTTTGTTGTATCTGATGTTGACATACCTCTAGATCCACTCCTTTCACATATGTGTGTTCCTAGGCAAATACATCTTTATACTTTTGGAGAAGTTCCTTGGCTTTCTCCTTAATCTATGGATTTAGATGCTTGCTGATTTGATCATAACGGGATTTTCTTCTGAGCCAGGATTAAAATCTTTTAGTTCCTAATTGTCTAGGAGTAACCAGATGATGCCTCCTCTCTTCCATTTAGCCATGGATTCAACTTCTTTTTTTGCTCAAATACCAGATGCATGATCATTGGAGTGACTCCCTAGTTCTAGTAGGCTATTCTGACGCTCAACTTCCTTAGTTGTTGGATTCCCCTCTTCATCATTTGTTGGACTGGTATCTCCGATTGGTCTGAAATCAAATTTATCTGGTGCTGGATGTTCTGGTGGCCAACTCAACTGTTCTCTCCTAGTGTTCATCTAGTGAACTGGTTTGGGTATTGTCTCTTTTGTCCTTATCTATAAGCACAACACTAAGATCTATCTTTGTGAGTGAAAGATATTTATTGATGCAAGCATATTTTCTATTTTCTTGGCCCATACTTCTTGCATAATTTCTTAGGCCTCAAAGCTTTCTTCCATCTTCTAGTGTTGTCAATGTTGGTTTAAATCCTTTTGTTGGCCCCCTGGATAGTATATGTTTGATTTTCATAATCATGTATGTCACAAGCCGTTTTGAACCATGGTCTTCCTAGAAGCATTCCATATGCTCCTTGCACACTCAACACTAGAAACCTCGTTTTGAATTCCTCCTTTCCCACTCTAATTTGCATATTCTCAACTAGTCCAGTGGCTTGAACTAACCTAGGACCAGCCATGAATGGTGATGGTTTTATTTTAGTGATCCCTAATTTTTGTCTCAAATGTTCACCAAGGATACTGACTCCATCACCTGTATCTAGAATCACTTGACACACTAGTTCCCATTGCTTTTTGATCTTGTAATCAATTTGAATCACTGGAACCTCATCATCTCAAATGGCTACAAGGTCCACTACTCTGGCCTTAGCCTCAGCTTTTCTCTTCTACCTAATGAACTTTACAATTGTTGGCAGTGTCTGCCTGATATCATCAAGTTTGACTGTTAACTTTGGTATCCTCCCATAGACTTGCTCATTACCAGAGCTGTTATCTGAACTATAAAATTTCTCCTCCTACTATCCTCACAGTTCCATTCTGTAGGTTAGTTTTGAGATGGATTCTCCTTTGGATCCTTCATCCAGACTAGTGGCGGGCGAAGTCTGATATAACTTGCCTTGCCTCATTTTCTAGACTCTGTACTGTAGCAATCATGGACTCACTTGGTGTAGATGATGCCTTCTATTTTGGCCTTTTCATTATTTTGAGAACTAGGGCGGTAGCTTTTGAGTTGTGCAAGTGTCATAACATTTTGGTTTTTTTGGCAGCTTCTTAGCCAAATTCTCAGTGACTTTTGTTGCAAGCTCCCTCTACTCCTGCCACTTGTCCACTACCTTTTCCTTGCCCTTAGCCTTCTAGACTACCCCTTGTTGCTCCCACTTCCTAATTTTTGCAATCTACTTTCCCTCATTCTCATCTGGGATCTATTATATGATGACCCCTTGCTTCTTTTTACCACCCTGATTGGCACAGGTTCTAGTGCCTTTTGGTTAGTGGTCTTTACCTTCAAACCTTCTAGTCATTGAGCTGCAAAATCTCCATATTTTCCACATGTATAGTAGTTGAAGTTTTCTTTTCAAAATTTCCTCATCCTCTACCCCTACCAGTGCCCCTTTGGTATCTGACTTTGCTAATACATCATGAGGCATGCCATGCGGAAGTGCAAGGTTAAACATATCGCATATCCAATATCGTGTTTTCTTGCTTGTCCATTTAATCATTTCAGCCTTGACACCTTCAAGGTCCCCTACCTTGTGAGTAGCAAGTTTCTCAAGCGCGCGGCATACATCTTCAATGGTAAAGAAGGGAGACATAAACAGAAGGGAGCTACAACACTCCATCTTATCAACATTGGGTTGTTCATAGAGGTTCTTGCAATGCATATACGTATTTTCAAGAGTCAAGTCAACAAAGCTCTCAACGAGATTTCCTTTTAGATTTTGCCAAAACTTGCCACATGCATGTGCTTTCTCTTGCGCTAAAAGAAGTTGTTTTTTGACTTCCCACCTTCTCCTTTCTTTTGAGCAAGTGCTTTGTATGTTTGTGAACATTCCAAGTAAACTTCCTTGTCTTTGCTTCCATCCAATTTTAGCAAGTGTTTTCGGGCTTGACTACATTCCATGTCAAACCATTTCTTCTTGGTGCTACCCTTCTTAGACCTTTTGCAAGACATGTGTTTCACCGAAAAGCATTCCTTTGCACAAGAGCAAATTACTTCTTTGAAAACTTTCCACTTGCATTTTAATGCTGGGCTCTCTTGATGCTCTATCATACTTAACATTTGGTCCACCATATCAGCATATATAAGTGCTCGTTTGAAGTCTAAACGTAGGTACAAATGATTCACATCATGATTGGAGGCTGCATGCTCGGGCCGTTTACCACACTTGAGGTCAATACATAACATCCTATGATCCGATTCCGGATTCCATTCACCAAGTGTAAAGCTTTGTATGCATTCTAGAGTGGCTTCCGAGAACAACATATAGTCAATCATGCTATCACCATCATGCTTTCTACATGTAAAGTCATTGGTGCCTTGCCATATAGATACACCATTTGCAATGAGCATTCCGGTACTATTGCACATATGTAGAAGTGACTTTCCATAGTGATCCAGTTCTTTTGCATCATTAAAACTTTGATTATACATGTATGAGTCATCCACTCTTCTTGATACATGCGGCATGTCGACTTGTTGTGTGTCGTGTTGTAACGTATTTGTGCGAGCATTCATGTCTCCAAAACCAATGACTTCACCTTAATCCTTGTAATGAGCAACGTCTTCCTCTAGTTCAATAAAGGGTTGATCTCTATCCATATCCAAGCGAGCATAAAATTTGGAGTCATAGTGAGGAATATAGCAACCAACCACAAACATGACTTGACCATTTGGTGGGATGATTTTTAGCCATAAGTAGCATTTTATACTTATCTTCTTTGAAACCCTTTTTGGTCATACATGCTACGCCTCCTTGGCCTCTTTGTTGCTTTTCATTTTTGGCCCACATCAAAGAATGCACATCGTATTTGTCAAATCCAAGAATTTGTTGCGCATCATGCTCCCATGTTTCAACAAGAAGTATCACATCAGATTCATTGGTAAGCTCATCAATGCCAATTCCCGCATTCCATGGATACCCGTTACAATTCCAAAAGCTTATTCGCAAGCGTGAGTTGGTCTCATAGATCATGTGTCCCTATTTGTTGGGTGGACTTGCATCCTCCTCAAGTGGATTTTCTTCTTGAGATGACACCTTAACCTTCTTGCTTCTTTCCTCATATGCTTTGCGACGTACATTTTGTTGCATAAGAGTGCAATCCTCATATACATTACAACCCGCTCCTTTGAGGTAGATCCAACTATTGTCAAGGATGATGTTTCTCTTTACGTCATCAGCCATGGTACATACAATAGGTCTTTCTCCAGAGCGAGGGACTCCTTGTTTTTCAACTCGATGTGCACCATAATCCATGACTCCTGACATGCCAAAGTGTGTAGCAAAAAACTCTTCAATAGCAACCCCAAGAGATTGGGGTGTTTCCATGTTTTCCTTCTTGATTTCACAAATGACGAAGTTCTTTGAGCGTTTTTGTCGTTCTTGCAATTCTTGAGTGTCCACATTCTCTACATTCTTTGCTTGGACAATGGCTTGCATGATAGGAGATGTAGAAACCATGATTTGGATGCATTTCTCATCTCACATACATCATGTCATATTGTATCTATCGTTTTCTCTTTCAATACATGATCACTCTCAACTTTGCTCAAGCGCTCTTTCAATACATTCATGTCAACAAGAGAGAGTTTACATTCTTGAACTTCATTCTCAAGATGCATCAAGCGTGTTGTTTGCATTTCAAGAACCTTCTTGAGATGCTCATTATCCACAAAGAGAACTCTTAAAGTCCCATTCTCCATTGCAAGTGCACGCAACTCTTCACCTTGCTTGTTGACGGTTTCTTGTAACGAGATCAAGTAAGCCATGATCATTGCTTCTGTTGTTGTAGACAATGTGGTTGGATTAGCATCCAAATTCCTTGGAGATTTTGCATCATTCTCCATGGCCAGTGTGGATTTTCCACCCTTGCGAGTTTTGTCTGACGTTGCCTTCAAGTCGGCAACAAAAACAAAAAGTTTTGACAGTTTTTTCAGTTCTGAGATGCTGTTACAGCAAAGCCTTCCATTACCTCTACACACAAACACACACACACACACACACAGAGGGGGGGGTGATAGAGTCTACACACACACACATAGAGAGAGAGAGAGAGAGGTGCAACATCATGCTTTGGACCATATGGAAGGCTCAATATGTCCACATTCTGGGTTCACAGTCCTTCCCTAAGTCCTCCATTTTGAAATCCACACACACACACACACACACATATATATATATAGATATATATATATATATATATATATATATATATATATATATATATATATATATATATATATATATATAGAGAGAGAGAGAGAGAGAGAGAGAGAGAGAGAGAGAGGGAGAGAGAGGAAGATATAGATAGGGGGAGAGAGAGAGAAGGAGAGAGGGAGAGGGAGGTATATAAAAAGGGGGAGGGGATAGAGAAAGAAAGAGAGATAGAGGTAGAGAGAATGAGAGGGATTGAAAGAGAGAGAGAGAGAGAGAGAGAGAGAGAGAGAGAGAGGGAGGGAGGGAGGGAAAACAAGGGGGAGAGAGATATATTGAAGGAGGTGGAGATAGGTAGAGAGAGAGAGAGAGAGAGAGAGAGAAAGGGAGTGAGAGAGAGAGGAGATAGAGGCACGAGAGAGGAAGAGTTATAAAAGCTCTCTGCAAAAAACTCGCTTGAAAAACTCTTTTTGAAGAGAGCTTTTCGGAATGAGCTTTCAAAGCTAGCTTTCTTTTTGGATTTGGTCAATTGAGCAAGATCTAAAAAGTGCTCCTCCAACGCTCACTCAAAACGCTCGCTCAAAACCTCATCTCCTACCGCTATCATCTCTCTCCTCCTCCAGCTTTGAAACCTAAATCTCCTTATTCAAGCCTACTTTTCCCCCCAAATGCCTCTTGCAACAAAGGTTTGAAATCTCCCTTCTCCATTGATCACTCAACCTCACCTTCACACCTCTACATAAATATGTACAGTCAAAGCACTGGCTGCTTCTAGAGTATCTTCCTCAGCACCTTTCCTTGGTCCTTCTTTCTCATCTAGATCCGAAATGGTCTCCCCTCATTGGTCAACATTGTTTTGAAGATTAGACACATGAGCATTGTTCGGTAAGATCATTAGGCTTATTTCAACATCTATGTTGGTAAGAAGAGTGAGCTTCATTCCTATTTCAAATGTTAATCCGGGCCAAGTCAAAGCATAAGACTATTTTATGCTGATGCCAACTGCTCAACCACAACCACCACCGTATTTTGTTCATGTTAATGCTCTTCCAGTCACTCAAAGTGGAAGGAAAATTCAATGTTATAAATGCCTAGAATTTGGCCATAAGAAGGCTAAATGCCCACATGGAAATAACCCCAATCTTTCGGCTACCCGTACTAACTTTCAAAATCATCCTAATCAAGGGAAACAACTCAAAAACCTTAGAGCTAGAGGAACAAACCCAACCCGAGCAAGAAATCCCCCTACAACTCAAACCCCCACCTCATTAACATGAGGTGATATGCCAAAAGAGGCAAGCCAAAATGTGGATAAAGGCAAATCTTGTAACGAGGAAGGAATTGTGCAAGCAAGAGACTCGAGAGAATCCACAATGCATCGACCTCAGCACACAGTAATATCAAGGATCTAAACCCATAGATTCAATAAACATATCTAAGTAAATATTATTGTGAAAGTGATCCCGATTCCGAATTGTTACTCTTGTTATGCCTCAAAATTTCTACCATTTGGTTTGTGCTATTGAAGTTCCCAAGTGAGGGAAGAGCAGGGGCTCATATCACTCCACAACATCTCTCCTTACAGGTTCAAATGCTTGTTGAAGATGAGGAATGGCCACAGATAAAACCAGCTCCTGCCCTGATCCATAAAATAAGGTAATGAACAAGAGTAAAGAGACACCTTAAAGGGTTAAAGGAGATAATCCTAAGAAGTCTGGACAAGAAGATGAAAACAAAAGAGAAAAATGGAAGTAAGATTATTGTAAGAGATGAGGATAGATTTTGCCTTATATAGATGAGTCAGCTAGCGAAGACTGAATTAATGTTACGTAGAAGTTAAAGGTGGTAAGATTTACCACCTTCCTTTATTGTTTTGAGTTGAGGATAGCTCTTTCCTTTTGTTGTGGAATTTGTAAGGGCCTTCTCCTAGCCCTTACTCATGACCAACAACAGCTACAGACTTTTTTTTTTTTTTAATCGAATAAATTTGGGCTAGATTCAAGCACCAAAGTTTACTCATGAGAGATTTTAGGTTTATACATTGGGAACGTGGACATAACCAATGCATGAGAAATTAGCTCTTCATCTTAAGAAAAAATAGCATAGAAAAAGATAAGACAAGGAAAATAGAAAAGATAAGATAAGAAAAAAGAAAAATAATTTAAAACATAAGGAAAAAGGAAAAGAGAAGGAAGGTGAGTAGGTAACTTGTTGAAGAAGTTTTGAAACGCAAGATAAGTTATGAAGATAAGTAAAAAGAACTTATCGATAAAAAAGATAAACTATCAAGATAAGTGCCTTCACTTATCTAAAATGTGCATAAAAAGAGAGTTTTTTTTTTAGTTTACACTTCTCTCCTTTTTTTTCAAGGTGCAAACTTGAGAGTAAGCTTGAAGGAAGCCATAGCTAAGCCTCTTTCACACACCCCTCCTATACACACACCCCTTTCCAAGAGAAGCCATGGCCAAAACCCTAATCAATCTTGCCATAACTTGACTTTATTCTTCTCATTACATTCTCCCTTTTCTCTCTCCTAACCCTCAAGCTTCCATAGCTTGAATTTACCTTGTCTCATTCCTTTCTCTATTCCAAGTAGCCCCATTGGTGGTCTTAAAGTGAAGAGACAAAGAGGGAGAGAGAGAGAAGACTATGTCACCAAGCTTCTGCGATAATTCCCAAAGCAAGGATAAGACTCTACCATACACACCAAGGTAAGGTTTGCTTATCATCTTCATGCTATTTCACATCTTAAACAATTGGGTTACTTTTACTCTAAATTTATTCATACTTAAGCTCTCATGTTTCCATAAGCAAGATTTCCTTTACTTTGAAGGACAACTTAGTAATTTTTTTCTTGATTGTTAACTAACAACTCTTACTAACCACTAACACCGATGTTATTTCAAGTTCTTTAGCATATCAAGATAATATGGCCTAGAGAGAGAGAGAGAGAGAGTAGAAAGCACTCTATTTATCCATAGGTGACTGGAGATCATACTATCTAAATAGTATGCATGAAGAATGGTGACTAATATCTAAACTTACCCCTAAATCCCTGCAACAATTTCTTATCGATTTTCAAGTTACTCTTTTATTTTATCTAAATTACTTAGTGGAGAAAGATGCCATAAATCAAAGGCAATTAGGTATTGGAATTTTAGAACTAACCTTTTTTTTTTAGAATTTTTGGAACTAACCTTATTTTTCAAAAGAGGCATTATAATTTCTCCAAAATAAAATTCTCTCATGAAATGCTCACAATTTTTTCTTGATTATGTATTCGAGTTAAATGAAGAAATACTCTTTTTTCCCTCTCTTTAAAGTATGCATGTGTAAGACTTCTAGTGATATAATTGAGTTCATATCTAATTCTCTCAAGAGAAAGTTGAGTTTTGAAGGGCAATTTTATCATAATCAAGGATTTTTCCATTCCAAGTAAGGTTATTTCCCCTCTTGTCAATTGAAAAATCCCAAAACTCTAAGCCTCTACTAGCTACGTGATTAATCCTCTCCACGGTAGTGGAGGTAAGCCTTAATCCCATCTTAAAGAAGAGTTTGTTAATAATTCATACTCAATTGCATGAGCATTTTGCACGGCACTAGTATTTCTACTCTTAGGAATTTTGCAACACTATCATTCATCAAAGGATTCTACTCTTGCATAAACCATAATTTAATCTTCCATAACCAATTAAAGAAAGTTTTAGATTATTTGTCTTAAGATCACAAGTTGATGCATTTTAAATGTTAGTCTTTACTACTTATGGTTCACACTTAAGCAAAGGTCATTGTATAGAGCAATTGTTCATTTCAAGTTTGTCTACTTTCAAGTTTGTTTTGCACCTACAAAGAAGGGGGGAGCAAGGGGATAGCTTCATGGAAGTGAGGATTGTGTTGCTTCAACATAAAACTCAGATCGCTTCCATGGAGATGCCGCATGGATGGAAAATGATGCAAAGAAAACAAATGGGATTCGTCCAAGCTGTGGTTAACTTGAAACTTACGTGAAGACAAAACCTTAACTTCCAAGAGACTCATTGTTTTTTTAAGCTCTTGTTTTAGTAGAAATTAGAAAGAAAAAGGAACTAAGGGATTATAACTCAAATGAACCTAATCTAAATTTCAATTATGATTAAAACTTTAATGAAAAGATTTGATGTGGATAGTCCTAGCATAACATATAAATTTTAAGTGTAAAATTTATCTTACATGTTTGAAAAAAGATCAACAGAGGTGTTTACCTATGGGATGTAGCGGGGGATGGTCTTTTTTTGCTAGGATTGATAACCGTTGGTCTATATTTTGAGCTCAGGCTCATTCAATGCCCTGGAATTTGAATTGGATGGAAGTGAGTTGCGATCGGGTGGGAGGACCCGCGGATGTGTCTAGAAAGTGGCCTAGTCTGGGTAGGCCTGATGTCGACAAAAAAAGGAGGAAGGAAAATGGATCCAAGAGGAAGATGTGATTTAATTTTAAAACTCTTCTACTTGTTTGGTAAAAATGAACCTTGGAAAGACTAGGAACATAAATGGGTTGTCCCGCAATTGTCCTCATTAGCCGGATCTTTTCTCTACTTTTCGAAATATTTATTTCAAAGAAACTTAAGATATATTTATTTTTATAATCCTTTGCCAAACAAGAAAAGAAAAATAAGAATCAAAAATTGTGTAAAGGCACCACCTCCACATGAGGAGTCAGGATACCTGAGCTCTGGGATGAGGATAGGATATGCGTGGAGAAGCATAAGTGAGTGCTTGAAAGATAACTAGATAACTTTAGTAATACTGAAGGAAAAAGAAGGTAAAATATTCTAAAAAGAAAAAAGGTGAAAACAACCTAATAAATACACACTTGCAAGGGTATGCAACAATTTGCATGGTGCGTTCAAATTCTTGAAATGTATTCTTGGTTCGATATGTTTAGAGTATTGTTTTCTATCCAATTTTTATGTTGTCCATTAAGTTAAGCCAATAAAAGGGAAAGGGATTTTGATCCACAAAGTGGGAATCAAACTTGAGAACGAGGGATTTGTGTAGTTAGTAAATAGGGAAACACACTAATGGTTATGCTCGGTCATAACAAGGAAAAAAGCACTAGAGACCTTGAACCAAGGGTGAACTAGAGAACTCTCACCAGTTGATCCTAGAAGGTAGAGTTCAAATTTAGTCTGATGGCTTCGGTTGGAAAGCTTGAATTGATAAGGAAAGACATTTCGTGGTTAAGGGTTCCATATGAGAAAAAGTGAATTCTATCACCCCCTTGAGTTGTCATCAAAGAGCAAGAGGAGTCATGTCTTGTTGTCGGTCTTAAGTGAGAGGGATCTCAGGAATTGTGGTGTATCCATTTGGAAATGGAGTAGTTGGTGGTCCGTTCAAATAGCCTCATCAACAACTGCTAGTGATGGACTATGAGCCCTTTCTTTCAAGGACTAGAAATACATCTAGTAAAAATCTCAGTACATCCTTCCCAACTCCCAAATGGAATTTTTTTTGAAGGCGTTGCGGAGCTTGTAAGGAACATGGATGATAACAACCTTTTGGCTTCTTGACATATCAACCTACACAAGCAAGCAACTATGGGGGGCGAGACTGGAGTACCAAGGAAAGGTGGTGAAAGGATCAAGGGATGGCATATGAAAGGCATTTGAGGACCTCAACGACATCCGCAACATTTGCATAGTGTAAGGCACATGGATGATAACAGCCTTGTGGATTCTGGAAATATCAACTTTCACCTACAAGCAATTTTGGGAGGCAAGACATGAGCACCAAGGGAAGGTGGTGGAAGGATCAAGGGATGGCATGTGCAAGGCATTTGAGGTTTGAAGGACATCCACGACATTTGCATATGGAATTTGACTATAGAGCATTTGTGACATTTGGCATATGCTAGGCACATGGATTTGGAGGATGTGGAGGAGGTGATAACTGCTAGGGATAGGAGTCAGAGCACTGACACCCACTAAAAATTTGTATACCATCTAGGAGCAGTGGGGGTGACTCATGATGTAGATGTGTTGCATCTCTTTACATTCTATAATGTGTTCATCAGTGTTGATATAACTGGTGAGCAAGAGTGTTGCGAGACCTCTTACTTTCTTTGCCAAGCCATTCATAATGCAGGTTGATCGCTCTAGGCCTCTACTTGACTCGTCATGCATGTTGTCTCTCTCTGTTCTCTTGCTTGTGTGCAGTGTCCACTAGAAAGCAAAGCTAGAAGATTAGAGCCGTTTTTAACAGGAGAGGGTCAAAATTTAGAAGATTGCTTAGAGGCATTTCGACCCTTGCAAGTGCAACTCTGGAAGGTTAGGTGTAGATGGGTTGTGGGTCAACTCTGCCTAGTTTTGTAATTCCAGCCAAATGGGTGGAGTTTGGAAAATCTTACCAAGTCTAGGACACCCACTCATGACCATGTGATAACTAAGGTTGAAGAGACAGAGGTTGCGCACATAGACCAATGAGGGTTGCCAGTTAATTGCAACACCTGCTCATGCAAAACACCTCTTACATCATCTTTTGAGAAGCCAAAACCCTTCAAATGCGTACGGGCAATGCGGATTGATTTGGGGGGTTTTAGATCCCACATTTTGAAGCAAGTAGGAGGTCCAAATGATTCATTAGCAAGAATCTGAGAAGAAAAAAGGGACAAATGCCACATTGAGGGGGGACAGAAAGAGGGACATATGTCGTGAGAGCGACAAAGGAAAGGGGGGGGGTAAGAGAGAGAGAGAGAGAGAGAGAGAGAGAGAGAGAGAGAGAGAGAGAGAGAGAGAGAGAGAGAGAGAGAGAGATTTATAGAAGTATCTGTCTCTGTACGTGCAGAAGGTTAATGTACAACCTGATCATAGCAGGCAAGGACAATTGGATGCTCCAAATATGGAGCTAGGATAGCAAACCTGCACAAAATTTTAGTTGCATTGTGTGGGCTTAGACAATGGAAGATGCAAGCCCTTCATGCTTGCTGCTACAATCGGCATCAGTGTATGGTACTAGGAAGAAGCCCCTTAGGCTGATTCAAGTGGAAAAGCTCCTAGATTTTTTGTTACGGTGGATACCGAGCAGATAGAGAGACAACTGTTGACACTTAGACCAATAGTTAGGCAAGAGGGTGCAACATGGAACGTGGAGCATACATGTTTTGGATCGGTTGCAATCACAAGTAGGCAAGGCATTGAATGACGCAACAAAAAAAATCATGCTAGCAAAGGAATGTATGTAGTGGGAAAGAAAATCGAGATGATGTAATAAACAGTTCAACTCAACATCTCCCTGTGTCTTGCTAGACGGTGTGTGTGTGTGCGTGTGTGTGTGTGTGTGTGTGTGTGTGTGTGTGTGTGTGTGTGTGTGTGTGTGTGTGTGTGTGTGTGTGTGTGTGTGTGTGTGTGTGTGTGTGTGTGTGTGTGTGTGTGTGTGTGTGTGTGTGTGGGCAAGTAGGAAGGTTACATAGGCCTTGGACACATAGGAAGGATGCAAAGCGGGATGGCTCATGCAAGGTGAGAGCAAAGCAGCCATGTGCCTCAGCTTATAGGCCAAACTGCAATTGTGCAGTGCAAGCCAATAGTTGTTTCTCTCTATGCTAAGGGAAGGGGGAGGGGGGGGGCTGTGACATGAAGCTCAAGATGGGATTAATGGGTAGGAGGCAAGGGTGTCTAGAAAGATACCCATTAAAGAATTGCAAGAAGCCAATACGTGGTGGACAATGAGATCACTACCTCTTATATCATCTTTTGAGAACTCAAAACCCCTTCAAATCAATACGTGGCAACACGGATTGATTTGGGGGTTTTTAGACCCCACATTTTGAAGCAAGTAGGCATGTGGTGAGGCAAGGAAGGCATGGCAAAAAGAGGTGATCAGTGTTGATGGCTGGCAGACATAGATGCACAAGGGGGGGGGGGAGGGGGGGGGGGGGGGGGGGGGGGGGGGGGGGGGGGGGGTGATTTACTCAAAGGGGATGTGCAACCAGATAGGTGGAGAGCCGAGGTCGTGGGAGAGAGCAAGGCAAAGAAATATGATTTTTTTAATAATTAAATACTACCTTTGATTGCAATCTCCTAAGCATGCACTCCTCTCTCAACGAGGAGGTGATGAGTCGATTACCACACTTGTGCTGTGATGAGGTAAATCAAAAGGGTAGCTTGGAAGGTTTTAATTGTTAGAAAACACTAAAAAACTAGTTAAATTTGAAGCCATAAATGATGAAATCTGTGGGAATTGAAAGAGAAAGTGAGGAAAGAGGATGAAAAACCTTCAAGAATATTAAGGGTATCTTGTGACTTTTAAGGACAAGTGAGAGACGGAGAAAATAATGTGGTTTAATTTTTTTTAATTAGTGTGGATCTGGTCTCGCAAAGTAGATGAAAATGGGCAGCAAAAGGAAATATAAAGTCTATTGCAATGGTGCAAGCATCTCGCGAACAAGCACACAAAGAAGCACATGTTGGGGCACATTGTTGTGTTATGACACGTACATAGTGGGAATGAATGCCAAGGGATTTATTTTGTGACTTTTTATACACATAAGTATATTTGCCATAATGTAAGATGAATTTTTGGCCCCTATTTTTATTTGTTTATTTGGAGCCACAATTGAGGAGATATGCTCAAAGTGGTAGATCCCAATCTACCCACATCATGCAATTAAGACAACCCATTTCAAACTTTGCCAGCTCTTGTTCACAAAGACTCCTCTCTTTCTTGTGCAACCCTTGGGGATTCTCTTCACCTATAAAAGGGGACTTCTTCTTTCTTGAAATCCATTCATTAGAGAGTGAGAGGATTAATTTCTAATTGTACATAGCCATAAACATAAGCCTAAGCCTACACTTGCTCCTTGAGGAAGACTAGCCAATCTTGTAAGCAATCTTTGGAAGATCAACTCTAATCAAAGAAGGATTTGCACTTAGTGAATCAATCAAGGCCTGAAGTCTTCCCTCTTCTTCTCTCTCCATCAAAATGAAAAATAACTCCCAAAGGGTTTGTCAAGTAAGATGTGTTTTACTTTGAGGTTCGTTGGTTTCTTGTTTTTTTTTTCCATCTCTAATCCAACCTTCATCTTTAACTTTATCTCCTTCTCTAACCAAATATCTCTCTCTCCCCCTTACATTCTTTGCTAATCTATCTCTCCAACAATCTTGCTCCATAATCACCTATCTATCTCTACATAAGCCTCTATCTCTATCTCTAGCTACCGATCATAACCAAACTTTTTTCTATATGCTTATATTATCATGAATGAATAATTGACATGATGCCAACTTTCACAAATTATATACACAACTCATTACAATCACTCGGCAAAATATATAAATTTTGTGAGTACAAAATTTACAGTATCAAAGAACAATTTAGGATTGTTTGGAAGACAAAGATTAGCCGCATAAATGCATCAAAAATCCTTTTATCCTACCCTTGATTAGATATGATCAAAGCTTGGATGTTTTCATCTTTGTCTTATTTTGAGAGTTTTATGCATATATGAGAGGGTGAGAGAGAGTCTTCTATGGCGGAACTTTAAGTATTCACCACCAATCACCACACTTCATGGAGTGAATCCTTTGCTACCTCCTCACAAGCTCTCATAGCCAGAGGTCCGGTACCTTCCTAGCAAGCACTCCAACTTCCTGACAACGTAGGAAGGAGACTGCGTGGGATCAGGTAGGCAAGAGGAATCTAAGTAGCTAGTGGGATACCACCACGTAGTTGTAGGAGGGCATAAAGGCTGGGGAGGACATACAATGTTTTTTTAAAATATTATAGCATGACTCAAATGACAAGCATGCCGTGTTTTCTAGCTTTTGTGGTACAAACCATGCCGCATCTCTCTCTGGTGCTTGTGTCCATGACCCATTACCGGAAGATGGAAGCTCTCTCTCTCTCTCTCTCTCTCTCTCTCTCTCTCTCTCTCTCTCTCTCTCTCTCTCTCTCTCTCTCTCTCTCTCTCGTCTATAGTGAGATGCAAAGACCATGAAGACGATGATGACAAGGTGTATTCTCTCTCTCTCTCTCTCTCTCTCTCTCTCTCTCTCTCTCTCTCTCTCTCTCTCTCTCTCTCTCTCTCTCTCTCTCTCTCGTTTTTTTATAGCGGTAGATGCAACAACCGTGGAGATGATGATGACAAGGCATTGTGATAGAGCATATCATCCTATAGCTGATGGTGATTAAATGAAAAGTGGGGTGGAAGATAGATCATTTTATTGGTGATGGTGAGGAGTGATATTGCCCGACAGAGTAGGCAATGGAGGTGGGGCAAGGCAAGAGGGTAGAAACACTTTTGAGGTGCTTCTATTAGTAAGAATCTACAAAGATGCTCGTAGGTAGGCTAAGGGATAAATCTAGAGGATGTCACATAGAGATAGAGAGAGAGAGGGAGTGTAAGACCGTTGGGGACTGGACCATGCAGCTCTCCACCCAACCGTGCCATATATAGACTCCTAGCCCCTAAATATAGCGCCCCTTCACCGCATGTCCATCCTGGCCCTTGGCCCTGCCCTTGGCCTGACATTACTCCCCCCTTGGAGAAGCATTTTCGTCCTCGAAAACACAAGTGGTAGTATCTTCGTAAGAACACTGATGTTTTCCTTATTGGCATCTTCTACACGGTTTACTCAAAGAGAGAGAGAGAGAGAGAGAGAGAGAGAGAGAGAGAGAGAATGATATGACCGATACCTGGTGCAGTGAGGAGGTTCAATGAAACCAAGAGCAACATCTTGATTTTCAACATTGTTTTCCTTTTGCAACCACCCGTATCTAAATGGTAACTCATGATAACTCATGTGAGTATCTTGAAAAGCTCATAGCTACTGAAAGATAGAATAGGGAGTGTCCTCATGTCAAACTTCTGAACCTTTTGGAACACATAGAACCACATGTTCACCCCTAACAAAGGTTACATGCCAACATACTCTGTCAGCACACGTACTAAGTCCTTGACTTATGAAACTGTCGGTATCCAACCCCACCACAACAGGTGTTCAAAGTTGAAAACCTAACCAAAGCAAATTCTAGAATAAGGAGAGAATCACCTATTCAGAATGCATTGTGCTAACGTATGCTCTTAGCAGATCCTTTAGCACGGTTTACTAATGTATGCGCTTAGCATATCCTTTAGTACTAAATAGAATACTTGTAAGCTGCCCATCCAACGTGGGATGAATAACTGCAGTAAGAGTGAGGTACTTTCCCCAACCACTTAGCAGATCCTTTAGCACGGTTTACTAACGTATGCGCTTAGCATATCCTTTAGTACTAAATAGAATACTTGTAAGCTGCCCATCCAACGTGGGATGAATAAAAGCAGTAAGAGTGAGGTACTTTTCCCAACCACTTACAGAAAGTCGCCCACGACTGACGACAAACTATGACTCAACCATTGAGTATCCAGCCATATACTCGATATGGAATGAAGACAACAAACTAGGTTGAAGGTATATTGGAGGTTCCAGCAACCAATCACTAACATCCATACTCAGCCATCACCTTGTATGGCAGGGTGTAAACTCATACGAAATCTGCAAGAGAGATTGCACTAGCAATGCAAAAGGGTGCAAAAAGAATAAAGTCCATGGATTTGCATGCCGCTCCAAATAAATTTGTGTTAAACACTAGGGCCCATAACACCTAGTGTGCATGCATTTAACACAAACATATCCAAACCGCAATTCCATGATGAGACTTTCCACGATACTTACGTAAAAATCTTGCAACAAAGTTGGACCATAATAGAATGTGACCACCCGGTCACACCTAGGAACCAACCATGAGACCTTCTCATGAACGTAGCACACTTTGCAGCAAAAGTTGGACCATAATAGAATGTGACAACCCGGTCACACCTAGGAACCAACCATGAGACATTCTCATGAACGTAGCAGACTTTGCTATATGTAGAAACGACCCTCCGTTAAGGTGGTTTCACAGCACTTGTAATCACAACAAGTCTGTACTTAGTACCCGACAATTTTTGGCCACTAAAATTGTTCCTGATACTGTGTGCGTCAATTGGTCTAATGAACGGATGCGATTAGAACCTAGGGACTTCGTCGCGACACATCATTTCGAATTGGGCTCCAGTGTCAGTCCCAAAGACTCATATTATCCACATGTGGAATATGTCTCAAGTAAGGATGCCACGAAAAGTGACATCCATCAAGTACGAGTTGTACTTGTGTGTGGAGGTAACTACGAACACTCTGCAACGCGAGTGAGAGGGACCCTCATTATCATGCTCCACACTGGCTAAACCAAACTCCTTGAGTTCCTAGACCATGTTGTATCCCATGTGACAACATGTGCCAAATCGAACCCTACAAGTAGGTTCGTAACAGCATAAGGCAAAAAGGTAGATTGGACACTTGGCCCAAAATAATTTGTGTCGACATGCCCTTGGCATGGCTCTATAACATTCAAGCGTACTTATACGTCTTGAAAAAAAAAACAAGCAAAGCATACAAAAAATGGAATAACACCAAATTAATAGATGCGTACCTAGAGGTTTGAACGTAATGTTCACTTACCAGTATTCAAATGGAGAGGAGCACATCTCCTACCTGAAAAACAAACAGCATTGCACTGGGAACCGTGAGTTTTGCCTTTGCAATCCAACCCCTTTGGTTAAAATCTACGTAGTCAAACCCCTTGGTAAGACCCTTTGTAGAAACTGCTCAACTAGCAGGGAACGGCAACCAACATAGTTAACCGTGTACATAATGATTGGAATCAACTTGAAAAGTTGAGTTTGTCCGCTACTGCGTGGTAGATTGTGGAATTATTTCCTTGAAAGTCTAACTGAGAGAGATCAAACTGTGATCCTCAATGCAGATCAATTGTGATCCTCAATGCATATCAACTATGATCCTCAATGCCTATGGGGTGATGTAGCAGTCACCCGTCGGGTCGTACCCCAAAACAATATGTCCATAGACACTCCGTAGTGCTATAGAGAGAGCAGGAAATCCACACAAGTGAACTGCCTAGCTCGTGTGGACAGCCATGCTGTCACCATTGATTGCTGCATCTATACTTCCTTATAGAGATCAACTGCTGTGAGTTGAAGATTATCAAAAACTCAGCTTGAGTGTCGCACTGAAAACATGTAGTGCAAAAATTACACCCTAAACATCCGTAATGACAAGACTTTTGCTTGTGCATTAACGTCGATGTATACTTCCCTGGGTAGATCTGCTCAATCTTGAAAACAATCACCCCAAAGAATGCCAATAGTTGGGTCTTACCCTTGGCCTGATAATGGCTCTTAGCCGGTGTGGCTCATAGACCTTATGCAAATTAGTGTTCAATGGACGAACCGATGAAGAATAATTTGAGTAGCATCTTAGCCACGTGCTAGCTGAGAGTTAGAGCACCTTGGCTCAGGCTGACTCACAAGCAAAACACGTATCAAAAGCTTCTTAGAAGATTTTTCATTTTTCCCTTAAAGAGAAGGAGAGAGAAGAAGAAGAACATGTTGGGCTGAGGAATTTTTCTTAAATTTCTAGAGTGTGTGCCCAATCTGTGTGCTTTTACACATCTTATGCCTGACTTGTAGCTTATCCTATAAGCATTCCACAGTTTTCAGGTGTGACTCTCTCAATGAGAGAGGTAACAGAAAAACACAACCACATTTTGACCTACCTGCCTTGCAGGGTCGTGATTGTATGAAAATGACTTAGCATTGGCACTTTGCCTGTGAAATAAGTTCTAGTTTTAGGTTCCTTTTAGTGTTGTTGGGTGTTGATAGCAACCAACCATCATGTTCAACAACCATCACTTAGTCTGTCCTTGACAGAGTTGCGAGTGTGACAGCGGAAGCGTAATGCATGAAGTGGTGGACTCCATGCCACCTGCTTAGCATGCCTTGCATGCAAAATCGTAAGCCCTTGGCTACTAGGACAGTCTCAAGCGTGAGAACCAAAACCATAAGTGCCTTGCCCATAATAAATTGGTAGGGATTCTATGAGCTGACATTCCCTATTTGGTCAGTTCCCCAAACTTGGGTGCCAATGCCCTTGATTCTAAATCAATGGGCAATATCTCGGCACAAGGGAGAAGCCTTGCTTCGTATAAAATTGTCAAAGCACTTTGCTTTGCACAATGACAGTCATTGCCAAGCAAAGTGTAAACATGGAAAAAACAAGAAAAACGTCAACTTGGCTAACCTGGTCATTGTTGCTACAACCAGTTGTCATGAAAGTTGGGAGAAAAACTCCTTCCAAAACGGCCTATAGCCGTATCTGCACCGACGCCCTCGTATGTCATATACACTCGTCTGGAACATAAGGCCATAACCTGCAAAATTGAATTCACATGCAAACACCTTGCCTATTCCTTCCCCAATGTGTATGCGCATAGCATATGCCAAACGTGGTTAGTCACTATGCAAGATGCATACTTGAGCACTTGTCTTGCGCTTCTTTCGAGCTGCTTCATCCTCCTTTAGAGCAATACTTATTTGTTGCGCAATTGCCACAGATGGTTTAGGCTCATTAGGCATTCTAAATGCAAAGGCAATGGCTTCTGGTGTTACTGACACCCTCCTATTATTTATCATAGCACTGTTGTTTTCTGCATCAAAAGAATCAAGAACTTGCTTGATGATCCCTGCATCAAAATCAATCCTTGTCGCTTGCAATACAACTCGCAGATCCCAGAGTTGTAGCAGAGTCATTGCATGATCAGTAAAAACATATCGTTGGATTTTACTGTATGGAAGAACAGGAAGACTTTCCTGTGTCTCAGTAATTATAGCCTGGGTTTCTGCAAGAGTTTCCTCCATCTTCTCTGATCGTTTTCTTCTACTCATACACTGTGAGGTCGATGACGATGAAACAGGCAAAGGCAAAGAGGACTTACTTGTGTTAAAGCCGTTGCCTAGTGTCGCTGGTAAGGTTGTCTAACAGTCAACTGTCTCGTCGGAGGTCGAAGTTTGCGGTTGTAGTGAAGAGACCTCGGAGCTCGGCGATGGCGAAAGGTTGACAGGAGGAAAGCGTCACGCAGGATATTTATGAGGAAAAATGTTAACTCTCCTGACTGTTATACGTGTTCGTGCCATAAAAGCTCCACTACTCGCCGTTCCTAGACTTGTGTGCACCGTCGCTGACGTGGCAAACATGCATTGGACAAGACTGCAACCCATCCTTGTAATAATTATCACTGTCATACCATTTGACCGTTGGCCACTTAAAATTTGGAAAGTGTGTTCATACTGGTTCTGAACTGATTCCCACTCTGGCTGGATCATACTGGTACTGGTTCTTAAATCAGCCTGATCTGATTCTTCAGGTACTGATTCTGAAGCTAGAACTGGTTGCACATGGAAAAGACCAAAAATATCTGATTCTGGTATCTCTTGATCAACAACCTCCAGTTCCTTAGTGACTTCTTCTGATCCAGTTTCTCTGGTCTCTGAGTAATAAAGTTTGATCTTTGCTCCATTATATACTCCTAGCAACATTAGTCCAGATAAGTCTTTTAATCTAACTGTGCCATTGGAAAAGACCCAATCAACCTCAAAAGGTCCTGTCCAGGCAATCTTCAAATTCGGCTTCTTTGGACCCATTCTTGACTGATATAGAAGCACTAAGTCTCCTTTCTGGAATTCTTGGACTTTAATTCGGTGATCATGCCAGTGCTTCCTTCTTTGTTGAACAATTTCCTGTTCCAATATAGCCCTTTTTCTGAGTTCATCTAACTGCATCAGTTCATCCAATCTTTTCTTAAGATTATGGTTGAAGTCTAATCCATACTTTACAGCCATTCTCAGACTGGGGATTACAAACTCCATCGGAACCACTACTTCAGTACCGTACACCATTCTAAATGGTGTCATTCCAGTAGTTACCTTATAAGCTATTCTATAAGCCCATAGAGCAGTCTGAAGCTTCAAATCCCAGTGGCCTGGTTTCTTTTGCACCACCTTAGTGAGAATAGTCTTAATTGTCTTATTGCTACTTTCAGCCTGTCCATTGCATCTGGGATAGTAAGGAGTAGATTTCCGATGCTTGACTGAAAGCATATCCAATAGGATTTCCATAGTATCATTGATAAAGTGTGTCCCTTGATCGGTCACAATTTCCACTGGACATCCATATCGGCAAACAATATTCTCAAACAGAAACTTTGCAGTTGACTTAGCTGTGTTGTCAGGAAGAGCTTTAGCTTCAACCCACTTGGTAACATAACAAGTAGCCATCACGATGTACTTGTTCTTCCTGGGAGTCACCTTCTTAAAAGGTCCCATAAAATCCAATCCCCATATCATGAATACTCCCAATGGTTGTATTGGCATTAAGGGAGTCATGTCTGCAGCTATTGGTCGGCCCATTCTCTGGCATATATCACAAATTTTACAAAAGCTTATGACATCAACAATCATTGTTTGCCACCACAGACCTGCTTGCAGAATCTTCTTGTAGGTTACTTCGTTGGAAAAGTGTCCACCAGACTCTGCATTATGTGCCTCTGAGATAACTTGCATTCTTCCCTCCATTGGAACACATCTCCGAAGTATACCATCCACACCCAATCGATAAAGTACTCCCCCAATGATGGTAAATTTCAGGCTTTTTATGATCAGAGCCTTCTTCTAATTCTGTTTCCAATCTTCTGGAAAGGCACCTTGGGAAAGGACCTGATAAATATCATACCATTCAGGATCCACTGATTCTTCTGCTTCTAGCTGAAATAAATCAGCATCCACTGGTTCATCTCTCAGAGGTGATTCTGAAAATCCTTCTGTACTTTTGGAAAGAAAGTCAGCTCCACAGTGGTTTTGGCCAGGCTTATGGAAAATTTTGAACTCAAATTCCATAAGGAACATCATCCATCTTATCAGCCTGCCTTGAATAATGACTTTGTTAATCAGAAACAGAAGAGCTTGATGATCCACATAAAAATGGAATAACTTCCCCAATAACTTTGTAGCGCTAAAAACCATTCCGAGGGCTTCTCTTTCAGTAGTCGTATAGCCTTGTTCAGCCTGACTAAATCTCCGACTAGCAAAATAGACCGGATAGTCTGTTCTGCCATCTGGCTGAGCCAATATTGCCCCCATTGCTAATCCCGAAGCATCAACGTGTACATGAAAAATAATGTCCCAGTCCGGCTGTCTGAGGACTGGTTTACTTGTAATGGCTTTTTTCAGATTCTGAAAACTCTCCTCACACTCAGTAGTCCAATTGAACTTGCTAGTCTTCTTTGTAAGCTCATATAGTGGTACTGCTTGAGAAGCAAATTTGTGTACACATCTTCTATAAAAATTCACATACCCCAAAAAAGAACTCAACTTAGAAGAAGTTCTGGGTGCTTTAGCTTGCTTGACACACTGTATTTTGTCATTGGCCATTTCTATTCCATTGCGGGAAACCACATGTCCCATTAGCTGTCCCTTCCAAACCGGAAATACTGATTTAAATGGATTCAAGCAAATCCTTTTCTCCTGACAGCGTTTAAAAACCATCTCTAGGAATAGAAGGTGATGTTCCTCAGTTGAATAGACAGTGAATTCATCCATGAAAATGGCGAGGAATTGATGAAGAAATTCATTAAACATCTCCATCATACACTGCTGAAAAGTAGCTAGTGCATTGCACAGGCCAAAAGGCATCACCAGATACATGAATGCTCCCCACTAAGTGATGAAAGTGGTCTTGGCCCTATCTTCCGGAGCAATCTGTAACTGGTTATAGCCGCTATAGCCATCCATGAAGCTATACATCTCATATCATGCGATCTCATCAAGCAACATATCAGTAAAAGGTAAGGGAAATGGATCCTTAATGGTCTGAGCATTTAGTTTCCTATAGTCAACACAAACCCTTAATTTCCCATTCTTCTTAGGAACGACAAATATTGGAAATAACCAATCACTGCTTTCTACTTCTGTAATGAACCCAGCCTTGAGAAGATTATCAATCTCCTCCTTGACCTTCTTTGCATAGTTAGGGTTCATCCGGTATCTTTGTAGTTTGACTGGCCTAGCGTCTGGTTTTAGTGGTATTCGGTGCTGACAGACTTCAGGATCTACTCCCTTCAAATCTGTATATTCCCAAGCAAATACATCTCTATAGTTCTGGAACATTATCCGTGCCTTTTCCTTCATTACCAATTTCAGGTGCTTGTTGACTTTGATCATTCTGGGATTTTCCTCTGATCCCAAGTTCCATTCCTCTACTTCCTGATCATCTGGAAGCAACCAGTTGGGTCCTCCTCCTTTTCGTTTGGTCGACTCTTCAGCGTAGTCCCAAGAAGACCCATTCATTTCTGAATTATTATTCTGATCAGGTGGATATTCTTCTGGACATGCTGATTGTTCCATTATATCAGTATCAACTGGGTCCTCCATTCTTCCAGTTAGCTGAACGGTTCTTTCCCTTGTATTGACTTCAATGAATTGGTCAGGGAATTGTTTCTTCTGCTTGTCAGCTTGCTCTTTGTTTAGTAGGACTGCATTCAAATCAATTTCTGCCAAAGGAAAGATGTTCATTGCTGCCAACGTTCGCTCAATTTTCTTAGCTCGGTATTTCTGACACAACTCCTTCGGCCTCGGTTCCTTTTTCCAGCTCCTGGTGTTGTTGGTCTGGATTTTGATTCTGCCACTGGCCCCTTCTATGGTTAAAGTCTGGTTTGCGTAGTCATAAACAGCATGTGCTGTTCTTAACCATGGGCGGCCTAATAGCATTCCATATGCGCCCTGCACATCCAAAACTAGGAAACTAGTTTTGAATTTTTCCCTCCCCACTCTTATCTGCATGTTTTCAATCATGCCCGTTGCTTGTACGACTCGATGATCTGCCATTCTTACTTTGAATGGTGCTAGTTTCATGTTGGTGATACCCATTCTTTGCTGAAGATGGGTTCCCATTATATTGACTCCTGCTCCTCCATCCAATATGACACTTGAGAGAGGTTCCCACTGCTTCCTGACCTTGTAATCCACCTGAATAAGTGGAACTTCATCATCCCTGACAGCCGTCAGGTCTACTGTTCTGGAGTCTGCCTCAGTCTTCCTACGCTGTCTGATAAAGTTGGCCAACTCAGGTAAGGTCTTTCTTATATCCTCTAGCTCTACAGTTAGCTTCTGGATTCTATCACAAATTTTCACATGAATTTCCTCTTGCTCCTAGTCAGACTGATTGTCAAAGCTTGAAGAGCTAGTGTTCTCATACTGCCATTCTTCTTTAGCAATACTTCCATTCTTTCCTTCCTCTTCCATCTAACCAGCTAGTCTATGTACCACAACCAGCATGGTCTCTGTCATGGCCAGTACTGACTGATCTTTATCAGTCGATTGGGCTGGTATCTTCTAAATGACTCTATCCTCGGAACTTTTTGGCTGCTCTGGCAGCTTCTTAGCTAAATCCTCTGTGATTTTAGCTGCTAGTTCCCGCTGCTCTTGCCACTCATCTACCACCTTTTCCTTACCCTTGGCCTTCCAAACTTCCCTTTGTTGGGCCCACTTGCTACTGTTGGAGTTGGCTGGTACTTCTGAAATGTCTGGAATCTCTTCAATGATCACTCCTTTGCTCCTGGTAACTACTCTGACTGAGACTGGCTCTGGTGCCTTAGCCTCAGTAGCAGTTGTTACTGGTGCATCTGGACATTGAGCTGCAAAATGACCATGCTTCCCACAGGTATAGCAATTCATGCTTCTAGTCTGGAAGTTGCCTCTTCCTCTTCCTCTGCCCATTCCTGGTTGGTATCTACCTCGTCCTTGACCAGTACCACTGGTACCTGGTCCTTCTTCTTGGGCTACTTTGATTGGCTCTCTCTTCACTGGTTCAGTGTAGGCAACCACTGATAGATCCTTTCCTTTCTTAAAATGGTGAATTCGGATGCCACAATTATTCCATAGGTGACCGAAGGCCTTGCAGTAGGTACATTGTGGACATTCCGTGGAGATATGGTCCTTGGATTTACATCTTGAACACCAAGTCTCCATCTTCCGGATCGGCTGTCTTGTGTGGCTAATCTCTACAATCTGCCTAGCCATTTCTTCAATTTTCTTGGTCCATGATCCTTTCTTTGATTTGTCCTTTGTCCGTTCATTGGAACTGCTCTCGGAACTGCTGGACGTTGCACTGGAATCAGAAGCTTCAATAGCCGAACTACTGCTATTGGTCCTTCGCTTCTTGTGGCTTTTTTCTTTCTTAGCCTGATGTTCCAGTTTTAATGCTCGCTGGACCAGGTCATTGAATTTCTTTGTAGGGGCTGGTACTTCCTGTTCTCTCAGCTTCTTGCTTCTGAACCCATTCAGAAACCATGCCCTTAATCTTTTCTCAGACGGTGGTTCTTGCAGTTGTCTGGTCAGTTCTTTGATCTTTTCTACATGTTGGGGTATAGGCGCCTGTGCCTTGCCCGGCCGCCCAGAGTCTGGGCACCCACTGACTTGTATACCTTATACATAGCATAAGTGTACAGGGGGCTGCTCACTCTTTGAGTCTCCCCACCCATATTTGTGTGTGTGTCTCCTTCTCTCTCTCACTCTCCGTCTGTGGTGCTCCCCGATCCCCTTCAATTGGTATCAGAGCTATGGTGACCGCGGAGAGCACGACGGCTTTGAGAGCTTCGAGGAGATAGCTCGCTCACTCTCGACGGTAGAGAGATTAAGAAAGCTTGGAAGCTTTGTGAGAATGCAATGGGAGCTTGTGAGCTCAGTTGAGAGTGATGTATGCTCTTGTGGAAGCTCAGAAAGGAGTGTGGAAGATTGTGTGTAAGTGAAGGTGCTGCCCTAAAACTGTGTGCGCAGCAGCACAGTTTTCGGATTCGTTTTTCTCCTTGTAGAATGCAGATCTGAGAATTCTGTCCACTCAGCCCATCCGGTTCGACGTGGTCTACAACTTTTCAGAAAAAACTTTTTACAAATTTCTCACCGTTTTGCTGATATTCAGCTTAAACTGACTGTATACAGAAATTCCAGATTTTCTGTTGTCGCATTGTCTGCGAGTTTGATGCACTTTTGGAAGCACGGGAGATGCTTGATGTTGAGTGCATAAATTCTGAGCTGAAGATGCAATTGCAGCTTGTGTTAAGCTTGTGGTTTGAGGGTTTTTTGGTAGACTTGGGCAACGAAGTACGGAGGCGTTTACACACCATCGAGGCGGTCTATTGAGAGACGCAATTGTTTGGAGCACACAGGTGGAGCTTCTTTCACTGGTTTTCACAGTATACTTTGGCAGTGATTTTGTGCTTGGATTCATGGTCTTTGCGGATGGTTTGCATATGGTTATGGCACATGGTTGATGCCCATTATATATGTATTTTGGCGAGCACTTTCAAGTGCCGGTAAGCTCTCTTGAGAGCATTGTTTTCGCATTGATCAAGTTTCCGGATTGCAAATCTTTTGGCTCTTGCTTATGCGCAGTCACTCCATTGATGTACGTTGAGTGCGGATTGCCATTGTATGTGAAAATGTGGAGCCATTTTAGCATTTCTACTCATTGGCATTGAGTAGTGTTATGGTTTATGGTAGAGATTGTACTTGAGTTTTTTGCTCAGTTTTCAGGGGAAATTCTGTCGGATTTTTCCCAGATTCTCGCCATAGTTTGTGATCGAGTGTTTACTCTCACTTTGACAGGTTTTGTCAGTTTGGACACAGTTTTGTGTTTTTGTATCCACTCTCACAAGAGTGAGGAGTTGTGTATCTTTCTTTGCTTGAGACAATGGTTTGCTCTCAGGTGGGAGAGTCTTGTGATCTCGAGCATTGTTTGCCATAGTTTTGCAGAGCTTATGCATGTATGTTGAGTGTAGTTTGATGTGCATTGATTGCTCATTGTATTGAGCTTGCAGGACAATGGTTATTTTGTGCTGATAGCCATTGTGCGTCGAAACTCTAGCGAAATTTTTCCAGGAGTTTTATGCGTATCATTTATGCGATCTAGGTAGAGATTGCAGGTTGCACTCAGCATTTGCGTGCGGTGTTCTCTGCAGGTGGGAGATTTGTGCGTGTGTATGCATCGATACCGCACAGTGTGGGCTTGGTGATTAGCTCACAGATTGCAGTGTGATACTAGAGCATGCGAGGCTTGTATTGACATTGCGGGAGCTCTATTTTGGAGTGTGTCTCATAGGTTTTACATTGTGTTTCTGGCCATATTTGTAGACAGTTTCCAGGTGTTGTTGGTGAGGTGGTTTTGCTTTCTAGTTTGCTACATTGTGCTCATGGCAGAGACAGGTGATTGATCAGATTGTGACCTCTCACAGATGCGCATGTTTGGTGGGTCAGACTTTGCAGCATGGAGAGAGTGTATGCTTGATGCATTGACACAGCGAGGGTTGCATCGACCATTGAGTGGTGATGCAAGTAGACCTTCAAACATGTCTGACGATCAGTGGCAGGAGCTAGAGGAGATGGCACTATCTACGCTCTCTTTGCACCTTGCGGAATCTGTATATGCTCTTGTTATGTATGAGACTACTTCGAGAGCACTTTGGCGCAGATTACATGATATGTATGATAGATCTGAGTCATCACGGACTCGTGTGAGACATGTACATTCACGAGCACGCCGGCAGGTGACATGTTGGTATTGTGGTCATTCTGGACACGTTAGACGGCGCTGTTTTCATCGTATGCGACATCGTAGGAGACATGGCAGTCTCAGAGATGTATGTAGTGATGCCATGGACTCAGTTGCCTTGACAGTTGAGGCACATGTAGTGTCGGAGTATACTAGTGACGGGGATGTCACTTTTAGCTCGAGCTATGCACGAGATGCTATACATGTGGATAGTGTACTCCCTTCGCAGTGGTTGCTAGACGCAGATGCTATGTTTCATGTCACGCCGCATCGTGCATGGTTTTTAGCTATTCTAGCGGGATGCTTGGCAGTGTACGTTTGACCGATGGATCGGTGCATGCGATAGCAGGTGCAGGAGATGTGAGATTGTCATTACTGAGTGGTGCATCTTACTTGTTACGACATGTGCGCTATGTACCAGATTTGACAGTGAGTTTGATCTCGATTGGTCAGCTTAGAGATTGTGCATGTCAGATTTCGCTACGAGAGCGAGATTTTGTGATGCATTTGGGTTCGCTAGTGATTGCGAGAGGTGCCAGGAGTGGTAGAGGTTACCCATTGCATGTGGATCACGAGAGAGACGGTATTGTCTCTGTGATCACGCAGCCAAGTAGAGAGCGAGAGAGCAGGCGAGTCTCTTTTGCTTATGGGTTGCAGGATGCTTTGCATGGAGTGCAGAGTAGTGAGCTCGTTGTGCACACAGTTGGGGCACGACTTGAGCAGTCACACAGAGAGGTGATAGAGTCAGACATGCATGCTTTGCTAGTGACTGAGCAAAGCAGAGAGTCAGTTGTGCGAGATACTTCTATGCAGGATAGACAGGTAGAGCGATCTTGCTCTAGTGAGTCACGACAGGAGGACGTTGTGCAAGAGTCTATGCATACGGAGTTAGAGCATGAGAGCTCTAGTGAGTCACAATAGATTGAGTGGTCATGTTTGCAGTGGATGATTGCAGAGGAGGCTGAGATGTCAGCGATTATGCAGTCATTCCTTTCTATGCTCGACAGTGAGCATGCGGATATAGTTGTGCAGGATATGTCTTCCAGCAGACACCTAGAGCAGCTGGTTTGCTCTGAGGTTGCACGACAGGTTGATGCATCTTTTGTGGACAGTTAGGAGATGCATGTGGCTGACACGCCTTGTCAGTCATAGATGCCTATTGCCAGGGATATATATGTTGATGCATGCTCCGTAGAGCTAGCAGGGCCCGCTAGAATTGCATCGGCATTCGGTGGTCTCATGTATGAGATGTTGATCTTGAGACCGGATATCGCAGCTGCAGTGGGAGCATTTGCAGTTGGGGTTGTCAGACGTTTGTTGACTGATGATGGCATAGTGCACGAGGGAGATATGCAGGTATTGCGTACATACTTGCAGTACGTGTACGGTACGTCTGGTGGTGTATGGACTTACACGGGAGTAGGACAGCCGGATGCACACGATCACAGCCAGCCAGTGGGCATCGGTTGAGAGCGGTTTTCTCTCGCCTTTTGTAGTCTTCAGACTAGGTTCTCTTGCTTAAAGGCACAGTCGCCTTTAAGTGGGAGGTTGTTGGGGTATAGGCGCCTGTGCCTTGCCCGGCCGCCCAGAGTCTGGACGCCCACTGACTTGTATACCTTATACATAGCATAAGTGTACAGGGGGCTGCTCACTCTTTGAGTCTCCCCACCCACATTTGTGTGTGTGTCTCCTTCTCTCTCTCACTCTCTGTCTGTGGTGCTCCCCGATCCCCTTCACTACATAGCTGCGGACTGACAAATTCTGCTGTTTGATCTGATCCAATTCACAGAGAATATCCTCATCTCCTTGATTGTCGGAATATTCCAACCTGAAGGCCTTAAGTAATTTATTATATGATCTTAGTTGGCATGCAGGGTAATGGTAATACCATTTCCTTGCTGCTTCCTTCAAGGTTTGTGGAAAGTATTCCCCCCAATCATCTTCATCAATGTTTTTTAGTTCAGCATACTTCTCAAAAGCTTGTATGTGAACATCAGGATCATCCTTTTTCCCTCCTTTGAACATGGGAAAAGAAATCTTCAGGGAAGTGGAGTAATCATGTCGATTACTGCTAATTCCACCAGTTCGCTTCTTGGCTTGAGACTGACGCTTGGGAGCCTTCTTGCAGTTGTCAGTGTTAGCATCCCAATCAATCTCTGTCTCTATCTCAATCTCAGTATCCTCGCTGTTTTGTCTGCTAGAAGTTCGGTGACTTCCCTTTCTGCCTTTGATATGCTCATCATTCTGGCGAGACTGAGAACTCTTGGAACTCTTTGCCTTTCGTGCTTCCCGTTCTGCCCATCTGCGTCGAGAATAACAGGAATGTTGTGAGTCCTGTGCCTCATCAGCCTGACTATGCTCCTCCTAGGTCTCAGTGTCAGTCATTTTCTCTTTCTTGGGATTAGACTCTCTTCCTGACTCCTTAGGAATGGGGTCCACACGATTGGTAGATTTCCGGCCACAATTGGATTTTGGTGCCATTGCTGAAAACTTCAACTGGGAGAAGAGTCTTTCAGTCAACGAGCTTCACCTCGTCCCACCGTGATCGCCAAAATGGAATTGGAGCTGATCTCTTGAGACAGCTAATTCCAGTGTTGAAGGATTTTAGCTACTGAGAGTAGGAAGAGTTCAAACAGCAGACTAGACAGAAATCAGTGACTAGACTGAAATATGAATACTGAAATGAGAATCAGACTTAAAGACTGGAATAAAGTTCAGATTCAGATTCAGAAGACTGTTGAGAAGTCAGTATCACTGGAATATATATATATATATCATGATTGAGATTATAATGAATATGATTACAGAGAGAGAAAGTGTAGCTGATGATACTACCATTGATGCTCGAATGCAATTATAGCTCAAAGCGCTAATACAAGTGATAACAATTGCCAACCCAATATCAAAGTAATGGGCCCTATTTATATGCTTCGGGTTTACCGTAGTAATTACTTTAGTAATTACTAAGTGATTCACTGCCCATCTTCTAAGAACACGTTCCCACATGGTGACGCGCCAGCCGTCCACATAGGACGGCAGCGCTAAGTTTTGATTATGATAAAAGTCTTCTTACAAAATGACCTAGGTACCTTATATACTAAGGCTACCTTAGGTTTAACCAAAAATGGGGTTGAAAGGGTCAAATGGCTTTGTATTTACAATCTGGAAGTGCCATTGCACCCCGGCTTCTGAAACTAGAATAACTACTCATTACAAATGACGTTTATAGCCATAATCCACAGCATTTCATAACTCGCAAAAGATAAGACTTTGGTAAGAAACTTGAGTTATGTCGTGTTGTTGACCCAGCGGTCAACATTCCCCCCTTCCGCGTTCATGTCGTCCCCGACATGACGTGATTGTCGATGGCAATGTGGTCTTTGCTGTCGTTTTGTTGTTGTAAAGAAAGTATAGACTATAGCTTTTACAGTAGCTTGTCTTGTTCGTCCAATCCGATGTACATAGTCTTCACATGATTCAGGAAAATCATAATTGATGACGAACTTTATGTCTTTCACATCCACGCTCCGAGCTGCAGCATCTGTTTCTGTCATTATAGGTCTACTGCCATATCTAAATTCAAAAAGAACCCAATGTTGTTTAACTTGACTCTTATCATCATGGATAGAGAAAGCTCCATCCATCACTTGCTCCAGCAAATCTGTCAATTCGGAGTATTTGTGATTCTCAGAAACAACTTCTACAATCTGTAGAATTGAGTGATTAGCTTTCTGATCTTGTGAGCCAATGACAACTTTGTAAGGAATTTGTAGAAATTGTATGGCTAAACCCATAACTTCTTTAGGCCAAGTTGCACTCCAATGCAAAGTCTGTCTGTCAAGCCGAATCCAGGACTTAATTATTCTAATTTGAGGTTCAAAACCCTACCGCGCATTTGATGCGCATTATCAAGGACAAGCTTTTGAGATCCTGTGATTACCCTTATGTCTACTCTTTGTCATTGAGGACTTCTTTGTTCTTGAGTTATGTTGTGTTGTTGACCCAGTGGTCAACACTTTGCTGTTGTTTTGGCTTCATCTGTTGCACTTCTTGTATCTTTGTCGAACCACAACAAGAACTATGATCCATTAGAGCGGACATCTATCATCGTAACCATTCATCTTTTGAGATCCTCTGATTAATTTTATGTCTGTGCTTCTTCATTGGGGACTTCTTTGTTCCTGTGCAATCATGTTGTTAGTTTTGTCTGCAGCTTTGTCATTGTAGGCCATTCTTCGACTCGCCATTGAGGAGAAGTATGCTATGATCTGAAATTGGTGCTCCAATTCATTTGTCAATTGATTTGAGTTGCATTTCCTTATTGTTGATGTAGAAGGAATATGTACAAGAGGATGGTGATAGGTGTCCTTAGATTAGGGTCTAAAACCTGGATGACCAAAGGGAAAAAACCCGGTGGGAAAAAAATGCCTTTGGTATACGCTCTTATTGGAGTTGAGCGGTTGAACGTGAAGTACATGTTCATGAAAGGTGTGTGCTTGGGTGAAACACGGAAAGAGTGCCTGATGCAAGTGCCAATTATGGGACACTCTATATGCATATGAGAAATTTGTCAACAAAAGCATGCAATGTGAAAGAAGGAGATGATGGGTGTTTCGAGGAATAAATGTAGCACATGTGACATCAAAAGATGTCTCAATAGCTTCCACCTTTCCAAGAAGGCTTTTCGATGTAGAAGTTTCTCCACTCGTATCTCACTGTGCTCAGTACGTGAGTGTCTTTTGGACTTTCTCCTTCACTTCACCAGACTTAAGTACTTAGACTTCGACTCTTTTGCTCACCTATACCAGCATGAGCAACACAACGTAAATATGCTCAACTCTTCCAGCTTGAGCAGTACCTAGAATAGCTAAGAAGCTTAGACCACAGAGAATATTACTTGAAGCTTTGGGACTAACACCTCACTCATTTTGTGGCGTAGCTACTCGACTCTGACTTGTATGACTTTTCGGTTGCATGTTGACACTGCTTTGTGACAAGTTCTTCGGCTGTTGTAGTGGCTGCTGAGACATACTTCGTGAAGTTTCATCGTTTTCCTGTACCTTCTTCTCTTTGTAGTGCTCAGGCCTCTCGTCAGTCTTTTCTTCATGTGGATTATGGATTTTTTAATTTTTTCTTAATAATAACAAAGAAAATCTTAAAACAACTCAACAAAAGAAAAATCATTCAAATAGAAATCTAAATGCTATGTACACTATACACATGTCCCTAGGGGCTCATATATGGATTTTGTCCCCATACTCCTCTATAACACTACTATGAGGGCATATACTCTAAATTTCGTCAAAAATTATCACAATAAAACGCAAAAATTCAATGCATCTCACAAAACATTGCCCTCTAATAGTCATAATGTTAGGTCCGCATTCAGAATGCCTCCCCCCTTCCTATTTGGAGTCATCCTTTACGACAGGGTATCGCAAAGAGTATGTGTTGTGCTTGGGCAATTAAAAGTCGTGCCTATGTAGGCCTTGTAATGTATCCCTATTATGCATACACATTCAATGCATGGAAAAGATTTATGTTGTGCAAGATGTGGGTATAAGCAATTTTCTTATTGGCATTTGTTGGCGAGGCTTCCTATTCTAAGCAATGTAATGTCTTTGAAGCTCCTATATCGTTGCTTGATTGAAGCGACTTGCTCTCTTCTAACTGTACTGTAATCGTAGGAAGAATTGTAAGAATTCAAGCGGCGATGCACTGACAGCATTTTGGTTGTTCTTCTTTACGACCCATTTCTTTGCGATTATTGGATGTTTTGTTGCTGACGCTCATTTGGGAACCCATACTTGCCCGTGCTTCATTTGTGTTTCAAGAGACTTCTTTGGGATCCACCTTTTTGTTGTGTGAGTCAACAGTGGTCTTTTCTTGAGCCCTTGTATGCTTGGTTGGTGGCCGGATTCAGGCTTTGAAAGTTGATATTGTGGTTGTTTTGGACTCCAAATGAATTCCTGACTTTTTTGTGCTTGAATCCACTTCTTTGGAGCCCAAACCTGAGTTGTGAAATCTTGCAAGTTTGTGATATTCTTACCCGTTTGTGCACGCTTTCCTTGTTTTTGTTTTGGTGTTGGATCTTGTGATTTGTCATTAGAGATCTTTGTCTTCTTGATCCATATCTGTTTTTGGCCGATTTGGCTTTTTGGTATCCAGATTTGTCGAGCTTTTTGGCTTTGACTTGTTGTCCTGTTCTTTTGACCTATCATGGTTGTTGCTGAAGGGGTTGGTGATAGTGATGGCCTGAGTTGATGATAGTGGATGTCGTAAGATTCATCACTATCGCTACTATCCTCAGCAAGGTTCACTTCTTGTACTTTCCCTTGATTTTTTGGCTAGTAGTGGAAAGTTACTGTCTGTTTGCTCGTGGGTGGTAGTTTCTTGGAGGACTTTTCTAGCCCATTGATTGGAGCATTGTTAGCTCGTTGCTCTGGTCGTATTCCTCCTAGATGAGTCTTTGCATCCTTATTAGGAGCCCTGTATGACGATGCTTGTGGTGGCTGTGTCTTGACCGAGGACTTTGGAATCCACTTTTGATGCACTTTATTCGTGTAGCGATGACATTGATTCCCGGGTCATTGATCTTCTTGAAGCTCGAAGTGTTCTACAGAGTCATAGAACTCGTCGTCTTCTTCATCTTTTGGTTCTCCTCATTTCTTTGTTTGCTCCTTATGTCGAGAGCTTGTTGATGTCTGGTTCTCTTCGTTTTCTTGGATTACACTCACTGCAAAATAAGGAACGACATCATAGCCATTTTCATCACAAAACTTTGTTGTGGGAGCATCCTGCACGGCGCACACGTCCAGAGTAGCCAAGATGTGTTCCCATCCAAAAGGCTCTAACTCTTCTTCAGGAAATGGTCCTGGGATATAGTCCATATCCTCCATAGCTCGCTCTAGGATACATTCCTCACGTTTCAAGCTACCACATTATGAAGCTCCACACATCCACAGTTCTTTAGGCTTACCTAACCAAGCTGGAAGTTTTGATCCTGCTACTGTGGCAGAATCAAACTCCTCAACCGGTGTTCTCATCACATCCCTATAGCTATGATCCCTCAAGTTTACCTGTTATGGTTTCCATATGTCTCAGGTATATATGGTCATAACCCCAATCTTGGACCATTTTCAATTGTCGCATGAATGGTCTTCCAAGAATGATGTCATAGTTGTTCTTCTTGCCAAAGTCAACAGCAGCAAAAGTGTGTTCATATTCAATGCCACAAGAAGTAACAAGTACTTTTTCTAGCAGTCCTAGGGGATTTTCCTTGTGTCCGTCTGCAAGCTGCAGGGTCATTCGTGTGGATATCAAGGCAGGTTTTCCCCATTTTTTCCAAACCTCTTTGGTTGCAATGGCCACACCAGCTCCACTGTCAAGGATTTCCATGGTTTTTACACCATTGAATTCCATAGGAAGGGTGGTGTTTCCATCTTCTCCCTCGTAATACTCGCCTACCTTGTTTAATGGAACTAGCCTAGTATTTGGTTGAGGCATTTCAAGCTCTTTGATGCCTTCCTCGATTTGAGTCATTGGGGTTTTTACACCAAATTTCTCTAGACATTTACCCACATTAGCCCACATGTTTGGTCTTATTCTGAGAAACTCGGCTAACATTATAGTACAGGTTACTGGGGTAGATAGAATATCTACTAGCCCTTTTGAATCGATGGCCTTGTTGGGAGACAGTCTCTGTGATGGGACTGCAACCACATCTGACTTGGTCTCGTACTCTCTCATATAGGACGGTAGTGTTCTTAGCGAATGGGGTTGACTATCCATAGATTGTACATATCCTTTGTCGCCCCAATACGATCGCATGTCCAGATTCATTTGAGATCCAGTCTCAAATTCCTCTATTGGTGGTAGAAACACTCCTCGTTCATCACCAGTCTTGTCTACTTGTCTTCTTAGGTCATTGGCTTCATTGGCCTCTCTGACTTATTTCCACAATTCATCAAGACCATCTATCTCTTTACAATCCTCAGGTATAGCTTGGTGAAATCCCTCGGAAGAGTTATCCGCGGTATTCAGTACTATCCTTGGTTCTAATGTTGGGTCTTTGAGGTTTGGTATGTGCTCATGACTAGAATCTGTCTCTTTTAGTTCCTGGTTTGGTGGGATTACTTGTGTAGGCATGACACGGATCACACCCTCAGGTTTTGCAACTGGTGGTTCTAGTAAAGCTTGGGCTGTTTGAATCATTTTATGGCACATTTCAATTTTTTGCTTTTCTAGTTCCGCATAGGGATATGTCATCCACTTGTGTTCTTGGGTTTGGCTGTTTTTGGGCCTCGCATCATAGGCTTTCAAATGTCTCATTAACCTTCTCTGCCAACACAGATCCTCCTGAATTAGCACTTTTCGGTTTCTCATCCGTGGATGGTTCTTCTAGAGGTTTAACCATCTGTGTAAGAGAAGGTGCCTCCTTTTCCTCATGTTTTTTTATCTTCTCCTCAACTTCGGTAAGCTTCTCAACTAGGGATTTTTTCTCTCGTTCCCTGCGTGCTTTCACCCTAGTCTTTCTAGATTTCCAACTATTTCGTTTGCTCTTGGTTTTCTGACTAGGTGCGTTTTTCTTTGGTCCATCATCTGTCTTTGGACTCGTGTCACTTTCCGTGTTCTTTGTCTCTGGATTCTCATCAGCTTTCTTTTGAGCTTGTGCTCTCGTAACTACTTGAACTGGTACCACATTTTCATTTTCTGAGCTACTAGGTAGCTGAACAATCCCTGATACATTTGTCGTGATTTTCCTGATTTGGTTTGGTTTTTTCGGGCAATCGGGGATCAAGTGAGTGATGCCACACTCAAGACAATAGGCATTTACTTCAGTGATCTCCGTATGAGGACATTGTTTGACCAAGTGGTTGTCATGACTTTTGTGACAATTTGTCTCTAGTTGAGGAGATTCTTTTAGCATTTCCTCTTGGCTATAAGCGAGCTTTGACCTACATAAGCCGCTATTTGCAATGAATTGCAAATTCCTTTCGTCCATTTCATACCTTCTTTCTTTCGATTGAAACCCAAGAGGTGGAGGTTGTACCGGCCTCACCACTCCATGTGTTTCTCTCACCTTTTGTTGCTCCGAAGGGTAGTACTCACTTTGGTTTCTATACCACATTGTAGCTGGTACTGGCGTAGGTTTATTTGATGCTTCCATCATTGGCATGTATCTCATGTCTACTTGCATTCTAGCACCTGGCAGCGGAGGTTATTGTCCTAAGACAAGTTGTGGCCTTAAAACTCCTACTGGTCCTGGTGTATTCCCCGTAATGTATCTAGGTGGAGTAGGTGCTTCTGGAACAGGTTGTACATACCTCTCCCTAGCATTTTCCATGCTATAATAGCACTCTTCCCCCGTATGGTTCGTCCATTTTCTCTCAATTTCACACCACTTTGGCTCTCCCGAATCAGACCTTACAAGAGGAATCAACCTCTTGACCAAGTCGTCGATAATCTTTTCTTGATCAATAGGTGCCGTTGGCTTGGCAATGGACTCACTTATCTGTGAAACACTGTGCTGCGAGGATGTGTCATCTCCTTGACTCTTTAAGTCGTTTTCTTTGTATGCCTCACAATTATCCACTAGATAAAGAGCTTCTTTGATCAACTCGTTTAGCGTCATCCTCCTTATCATATGCAGATCCTTCTGATGGCCCGCATGTCTCATTCCCTGGATAAATATCAGCATCAGTCGTGCTTGCGTAGGTAATTCCGCTCTCGGACAAAGCTTAACATATCTCTTAAGTCGTAATGATGCTTTGCGTACTGATTCATCCTCTTTCTGTTTGAATCTATGGATTTGCGAGACTGTGTTGTGAGCAATGCCTTTTGGCGAGAATTCTTCAATAAAATCCTCAAACAGCTCATCTAGGGTCTCAAAATCCCATTTTTCCACCGAGTCGAACCATGTAGCTGCATCATCTTCTAGAGTCAATCCAAATCCCGCAAAGTGTCGCAAAATCCAAAAATTCCTCTGCTCTAATCACTCTTCTAAAAGCCGCTACGTGATCTCTCGGGTCTTTATCTCCGGATTATTTTCTGTTTACCCATTTTTGGACTTGGGATGGTCTAACTCGTTGATTGTCTACAAGTCTAACCAGAGACTCTCCCAATCCTTCTCTCGCTATTGCTCTTGAAGGGAATCCTGGTGGCTCTCTTCTTGGAATTCCAGTAGGAATTCTCATGTCTGGTGGAGGCATTTGTAGTCCTTCATTGACCAAATTTCCACCTCTTTCTAGTACAGTATGTGGATTTGTGCTTTCTACAACTCTGTATTCTCATCCATACTTGTCGACAACTATAGATCTCCATTGATAGTCAACTCTGTATGTGTAGACATATCAGAGCTTGTAATCCGTTATCTCTTCTAGGTATGGATCTGAGCACCTATAAAGATTGACCTCATTGTCGTCAATGTATCTATATAGTCCTTCACTCTCATGACCAATCATCCAAACTCTCTCAACAAGATGTGTCTTTATCAATTGCAAGTTTGGAAGATCCGTTGTGGGAGGATATTCCTCTATCGTCGGGATCTCCAAGCTTGTGTAAGCTGCGTTTGAATCTAGGGTAGACATGATTTCTGGGCTTAAGAGCTTTTGCTTGGTTCAAGTAGACTTAGTCCATTGTGTTCAAGTGCTTTGGTTAGGGAAAAGTCCAAACTATGTCCAAAACCGCAACCGTTTTCTCACAATTCTCGCAAATTGTCACTTTTAGACACCCCTAACTTGCGGATGAATTTTGAGGCCTCAAACGATGTTTTTTCCAAAGTTGAGCTAAATGGTTGCCGTGGGCATGTTGTAAGGTCTCTGACCCCGATCAAAAAGAGCACCCTTGTACCATGAAAAGAATACAATGGAATAAGTTACTATTTTTAGCAGTTTTCTAAATTCTATCAATGCCATGATGTTTAGAATGTTTTAAAGCTTCGAAATGTGAATTAAAATCATTTTTGTAAAAAAATTCCAAAAATAGTAAGTTTTTGGGTCACCCGACCCGTCCGGTTTTGATCGTCTCGAAAAATTGCACCCGTACCCCAAATTTCAAAAAAATGCATTTTCGGACCCTGGGGGCTGCTAAATATGGCAGGTACTCGGGCCAGTACGCCTTAGTTAGAGCTTGCTATAGCAATTTTTGGCATCAAAATCCGACTCGTATGACCCGTTTTAGCCTAGAACCAAATTTCCTAAAAATTGAGCGGGGAGGCACCGGAGCCCGGGACTGTGTGGGAACAAGTCCTAGGCCACTCCAGATTAGCTTTAGCAGCTAGGGGGCGCCCTCTTGCCTTGTGGGAATCCTGGGAAAGCTGCCAAGCCGGTAACTAAGTCTCAGAGTCAGTTAAACTAGCCAACCTTACACTTGGTGAGTAGGGAACTAGACTTACCATGCTTAACTGGAGAAGCTCCCAGATGCATTTAGCAACCCAGGTCGATTTTCAGCCTGTAGGAGCCTATTTAAAGACCTGCACACACACACACACACACACACACACACACACACACACACACAGTGCATACACACACACCTACACACACTGGGAAGGTGTTGCCGGTTCACACATCTTTTGAAGGAGAAGCAAGGAGGGAGGTGTTGCCGAATTCTCGCCTCAAGAAGCTCGATTAGATCAGAGAATCGAGAAGATTATCAGCCCTTAATCACGGTAACCATGGTTAAATTAATGCTATCTGTAAATTCTTTTCTCTACCATCTAAATTCCTCGTCTATTATGCTTATTCCTAGTCGTAATCCGCTATAATTACTCTTTAAATTCTCTTTAACCATATTCTATTATGTAATCATCATTCCATAGCTGACTTATCAGCTATTCATCACTCTCGATTAATGATTAGTGCATAATTATTAGAACTCTCCCTCTCTTGGTAGCATAGTAATTAGTCGGTAAGCTAGTAATTGTGTAGATTGAAGAGAATCACTTTTTCTATCACCCATTAATACTGTATCTAAATTAAATTCATTTCCTTTATGCATTAAGGTGTGATTAAGGAAAAATTAACCTGTCATTAAGTCTCTACGAGTTGACTTTCCTCACACATATGCATAAGATAAATCTGCATCATCTAGTTGCTAGGAGAGAGACTAATCATACTTAATTCATCTCTCTGGTAATCCCATTAGTAAAATACTAATTATCCTTAATCACGATAAGCCGAATAATTATCTTTAGAGCCGATTCCCATAGGATTATGTGTCATCCATAATGATTACTATATGGAAAATTTTAAACCTCGCATATAGGAGGAATTAATTTATGTTGCTAATCTACCTATTGAATTGTTATGACACTTGCTAACCTTAGTTCTTTCTCCGAGCTAATCATTTAAAGTAGTGAGAAATGGCCCTGGTTAAGAGAACTCGCTTCGGTGGTGCCCATGACCACGAGGCGGGAACCAGCAATGTCAACGGGAAGGGGAAAGCTCCCATGGAGCAACAAATACCGGCCATCTCACGGGCCATCGATGAAGAAATGGACGACGTAGGTCAAATTTTTGTTCAAGTTGTTTAAATTAACATTGCATACGTTAGTTAGGAATGAACATATCCCCAAACATGTTGGAGAAATCCGACGAAAACCTCGGCATTAAATTCATTGTACATTAAGTTCTAAAAGTAGGAAGGAAATGATTGATGGGTATGCTATTTGCAAGAGGAAAGAATGTCTGCTATGGAAAATTTAAACTCGACATGTTCATTTTATTTCCAATGTTGAATCAATCCTGACCCCCCTATTGATCACAGGGGGCAGAGTTCCTCGTTAAAGGGCTCTTGAATCCACGACTTGCCTTTTATGCGGTGGATACCCACGACTTGCTTTCTATGCGGTGGGAACCCACGTCTTGCTTTCTATGTGGTGGGAGATTCCATGACGTGCTTTCTATGCGGTGGACATACCTAGTTGTATGGGCAGCTAGGTGACAACGGGAGGAGTGAACTCTTGTTGGAGGGGGGATGTTGTACCTCCAGAACATTGGAATTTTTATGAATAAGTTTGAGTGGAATTTTTACTAGAATTATGTCTTGGTGTTGTTTGCAATACTGGTTGAAGCGCTTTTTTAACGAACAATGTGATTCGGAATTAAGGAAGGAATCTTTATGTTGAACAACCTTTGTGATAGTAATTAGGTCACACAAGGACGTGTGAGTATGGGGGTGGAAAGTGGGGGCTTGGCTCAGGTTGCCAATGCCTACGAGATGGGTGGTCCCGATTGGTAAGGAACTCTCTGCCCCCATAGTGCTTACTCGATATTAGTAATGCTCATTGCCCCTAGAGTGGGTAATTCTCGAGAGTACGTGCCTCTGAAACATGGGGAAAAAGGCACTCGAGGCTTCTCTCCTTTTGGAAGGTGGGTCTTAGGATCGCTAGATAGCTCAAGTACACTTCCCCTGCGAGGTGGAGCTAGATCTCCCTGCTAGTAGGCTCAAACTCAACTCACTTTGTGATGAGAGATTGTCCGCTAGTCGAACCCCGAACCATTTTGTTTGCTTCCGCAATAGATCTAGTGGCCACTAGGTTCACCATCAGATCCGCCGTTGATACGGTGGGGTGGGGACCTCACACCTGGTATCAGAGCCTAGGTTAGGCTGGGAAATAAAGTCGTACTGTTTGAATATTTAAATAAGGAACTCAAAGTATATAGGTAGTTGATCCGAATTCCTTGCATTGGTGTTGCAGGAAGACCCCGTGCTCGAATATCAGAAGTTCCAAGTGTTTGAGCTTATTTATGAGCAAGCTCGAAGATCCCCAGTTTACCAGTTCATGCTAGATGTCATGGAGATACTGTTGAAGACTTATACGCCACACTCCACTTGCATTGATAGAGGATGGGAACTTGATTGGACATTTCCAGGAGGGGTTTACTACATCAACGCTCGGAAGCTAGGATGTCTGGCTACCGACTTGAAGAAGATACGTTGGGGAGAAGAGTTGAGAGTAATAGAGATATTCTACGTGGTGCCTACACGATTGGACCAGACTGTTTCAGACAACTCCAATCAAACCATCAACAACTGGCTCTTAGTGAAGGTCACCAATGTGATCCCAGCGAACCGAGTCAAAACCTTTGGATTACTAAAAGCGGAACTCCGGCTCGATATCTTAGCTTATTATCCACTCAAGAATGAGTATAGGAACTATTACACGAATGAAGTAGTGTATCATGTCAATACCATCTCCTAGGCGTATGTTATACGCAAATCCATAAAGCCATGTAATAAGTTGATCATCAGTTATCCTAAACCTTGAAGGGTTCGATTGTAATAAATTTTCATCAATAAAGCGCTTTTGTCTCTGAATCTCTGTCTCTTGATAAAGTGGAATTTTGAATTTTATTAAAGTCTCGTGTCTATTTTGAAATCCAAGTAATGTATCAAGAATTCGTATAATCCATGTAGGTACCGTCTGTTGCTCTGTACTCGGCAGCGCAAGAGAAAAAGCTCCTCCTTAAGCAAGCCCAACCTCTGATCTTTAAGGGCAAGGGGGCAAATGTGGAGAGAGATGCGGAAGTATGGATGGAAGCCATGGACGATTACTTTGAAGCTGCGGGGACCCAACCCGTAAATCAGACCATGCTTGCGATGTTCCGCCTGACTGGCGATGCCAAGATATGGTGGAAGCAACATTGAAGGTACATGGATATTAAGGGATCTTCCCAGTCCTCGTAAGACATCAAAGTTGCAATAATGGGGCGATATTTACCGCCTTCCTATAGAACCTTGAGGATGAATGAATTCTTTTCACTTCGGCAACTGAATTCATCTATCGAAAATACTATGCAAAGTTTTTCACTCTTCGGAGATATGCTCCTAAGATGACCTTGGAACAACAAGTGGCAAGGTTCTGCCAAGGACTAATCAATCCCCTGAATACTCGGTTGGAAGCTCTCAGGCCGACGACACTACAGGATGCCTTGTTAAGGGCCAAACCTCTAGCTATCAAAGTACAAAGGGCTAATCAGAACAGGAGAAATCAGTGGGCAAAGAGGGTAAGGACCACTGCTTGGGATAACAGACCAGCCAACCAAGCATATAACCAGCGTCCTATTGTGGCTACCACCACAACCATGGAATTCCCTGATGTTCGATGCTATGGTTGCGGCGAGCATGGACATTACAGATCCAATTGCCCCAGGAACATTCAGGCAATCAATGCCAATGCCATACCCTTGAATACCCGTGGGCGTGGCCAAGCTAATGGAAGAGGAGGACGAGGAAGGATGAACAGAGGGCGAGGGTGTGGAGCTACCGCCAGAGTGAATGCCGCAGTGGTACAACCAACTGTGGGTGACGAAGCAGTGGAGAGAGCAACCCTACATGCTGCAATTGACAATCCCAATGGTTGCGAGCAATACGCAGTCATTCATACGCCAGGATCTCTTAGAGGTGAACAAGTTAACTTCCTTATAGATTGTGGTAGTACTCTTTTGTTTCTTTCACCCAGATGCATGAGGAAGCTAAAGTTAGATAAGTATCCAACAAGCAAGCTAGTTTTAGAGTTAGCAAACGACAAGGAGGTAGTATCTCAGTACTCTGCAGGCAAAATTGACTTTGATTTAGGGGGACACCCAACTTCTGCCCAATTTCGAACCTTACCCTTAGGATTCTTTGATGGGATACTAGGGATGGACTGGCTAAAGCAAAATAGGGCCCACATACATTGTGCACAAGGGAATTTTACCTTTACAGATAACTTGGGTAATGAAGCCTTAATCCAGGGGGAAAATGGGAGACCTAAGGCTACTCTAGTTAAGGCCAGCAGACTTTTGAAGGGACTAAGGAAGGGTCAGCAAATTTATGCGGTTAAACTCAATAAGGTGGATCAACCAGATAACTCACTTTGGCCAAACTGGTTGAGGGAGTATGATGATGTATTCCCTGAAGACCTTACGAATCTTCCACCACACAGAGAGGTAGATCATGAGATTGAGACTATCCCTGGGTGTGAACCTATCTCAAAAAGACCTTATAAAATGTCACTTCCAAAGGCCATCGAACTCAAAGAACAGCTTAGGCAACTCATTGAGCAAGGATTCATTCGACCCAGTACTTCTCCTTGAGGTGCTCCAGTTCTTTTTCAGAAGAAGAAGGATAGAACCTTAAGGCTATGCATAGACTATCGTGGACTGAACTAGGTAACTGTCAAGAACAAGTATCCAATTCCAAGGATTGACGAACTTAGGGACAGACTCCATGGTGCCAAAATGTTTACAAAGATAGATCTAAGGTCAGGATATTACGAAATCAGGATCAAGGAATCAGATATTCCAAAGACAGCTTTCAATACTAGGTATGGGCACTACGAATTCACAGTAATGTCTTTTGGTCTAACAAATGCTCCTGCAAGCTTCAATCGACTTATGCAGGATATTTTTAGACCTTACCTGGATGATTTTGTCTTGGTTTTCTTTGATGGCATTCTAATCTACTCTAAGAACGAGACAGATCACGAAGAACATGTTCGCAAAGTACTTGATCTTCTTCGAAAACACCAACTTTACGCTAAAGAGAGCAAGTGCACTTTTTGCTCACCAAAAGTCAACTATCTTGGATTTGTCATATCGGCTGAAGGGATTTCAATGGACCCAGACAAAGTCAAGTACATCGTTGATTGGCCTCAACCATCCACTATCAGCGAAGTAAGAGGATTTCTTGGGATAACGGGATGGTACAGGATTTTTGTCAAGGACTATGCACGTATTGCTGCACCTTTGACGGAACTCCTTAAGAAAGGAATGAGGATCGAATGGAAGACCGAGCACGAGTCTAGCTTTGCTAAGCTAAAAGAATTCTTGGTCTCAGCTCCTATTTTAAAGCTTCCAGATTTCAGTAAGGAATTTGATGTAGCGACCGACGCTAGCAAATTCGCTCTAGGCGGAGTTCTTACTCAAGAAGGAAGACCACTGGCGTATACTTCGCGAAAGCTGAGAGATCATGAGAAGAATTATCCTACTCATGATTTGGAACTTCTAGCAGTTATTCATGCGCTGAAGTTATGGAGACATTATCTTCTCGGACGCAAGTTTCAGCTGGGTACAGACCACAAGAGCTTAAAATGGATTTTTACTCAACCTATTCTCAATATGCGACAACGACGATGGATAGAGCTATTACAGGAATATGACCTTGACATAAAGTATAGACCAGGGAAGGAAAATGCAGTTGCAGATGGTCTTAGCCGAAAATCCTTTCTCGGAGCTATCTCTATTCCAAATAACCCTATCTGGGATAGAATCAAAGAAGCATCCTTGGTAGATCCAGAGTACCAACGTGTAGTATCACTAGTTCAGCAAAATAAGATGCCTGAAGCTAAAGATTACTCTCTTATGGGAGGATGTCTTTACTACAGACATAGACTCTGTGTATCCAGAGACCCAGCTCTAAAGAAAGCTATTCTGTATGAAGCACATGATAGCCCTACATCAGGACATCCAGGCTATGCTAAGACTCTTCATGCTGTCAGGAGGAGTTATTTTTGGTCTGGGATGAAAGGAGACATACTTCTCTATGTGAGGCAATGTCTTTCTTGTCAACGGATAAAGGCCGAAAGAATCAAGTTACCAGGGCAACTTCAACCTCTTGACATACCCCAGATGAAATGGGAATGCATCAGTATGGATTTTGTTACAGGATTACCTTCTACAGGAGGTTATGATTCTGTTTTCGTGGTTGTTGATATGCTCACAAAAGTGGCTCATCTAATACCCGTAAAGACAACCTTTTTTGCTTCAGATGTTAGTCGGGTATTCATCAAGGAGATTTTTAGGTTACATGGTCTGCCCAAGCGTATCGTCAATGATAGAGATGCCAAGTTTACATCAAAATTTTGGACTTCTCTTTTCCAATCCATTGGGTCACAATTAGCCTTCAGTACAGCGTATCATCCGTAGACAGATGGGCAAACTGAGAGAGTTAATCAAGTCATTGAGGACATTCTCGGAGCCTATTGTTCACAAGAGCCAAAGAAGTGGTTACAATATCTACCTTTGGTGCAATATGCTTATAATTCTGCCAAACACAAAAGCATTGGAATGTCACCTTTCAAAGCTCTTTATGGACAGGACTGTTTAGCACCACTAAACTTCTCAGATCCAACCATCAGGGTAGAAGCCTCTAGAAAGATGTTAGAAGATATGGAAGCACAGACTAGAGCTATTCGCCAGGATATTCAGGCCGCTCAAGATAGACAGAAGCATTATGCAGATAAGAACCGTTCAGAAAGAACTTTCAAAGAAGGGGATAAAGTTTTTCTGCGAGTCCGACCAAAGAAAAGCAACTTATCACTAGGCAGATATAAGAAGCTAAGCCCAAGGTATTGTGGACCATTTGAGATCGTTAAGGTTGTGAGTGACCAAGCCTACAAGCTAAAGTTACCTGCAAACTTGAAGGTTCATGATGTGTTCCACGTCAGCTTACTCAAACCCTATATTCCTAACCCTAATCAATTTTTGGACTCAGATCAGATAGTCATGCCAGCACAAGGAGTTCTCGAACTCCAACCTGACTATGTACTTGAAACACGGGAAAGGAACTTGCGCAACAGAACTATCACGGAGCATCTAGTAAAGTGGAAGGATTACCCTGAAGAAGATGCAACTTGGGAGGACGAACCAACGCTCATAAAAGATTACCCAAACACATTCTTGAGATGAGGACATCTCAATTTTTCACGTTGGGGAGGTTGTAACGTCTCTGACCCCGATCAAAAAGAGCACCCTTGTACCATGAAATGAATACAATGGAATAAGTTACTAGTTTTAACAATTTTCTAAATTCTGTCAGTGCCATGATGTTTAGAATGTTTTAAAGCTTCGAAATGTGAATTAAAATAATTTCTGGTTAAAAAAATCCAAAAATAGTAAGTTTTTGGTCACCCGACCTGTCCAGTTTTGATCGTCTCGAAAAACTGCACCCGTACCCCAAATTTCAAAAAAATGCATTTTCGGACCCCAAGAGCTGCTAAATATGGCATGTACTCGGGCCAGTACGCCTTAGTTAGAGCTTGCTATAGCAATTTTCGGCATCAAAATCCGACTCGTATGACCCGTTTTAGCCTAGAACCAAATTTCCTAAAAATTGAGCGGGGAGGCATCGGAGCCCGGGACTGTGTGGGAACAGGTCCTAGGCCACTCCAGATCAGCTTTAGCAGCTAGGGGGCGCCCTCTTGCCTTGTGGGAGTCCTGGGAAAGCTGCCAATCCAGTAACTAAGTCTCAGAGTCAGTTAAACTAGCCAACCTGACACTTGGTGAGTAGGGAACTACACTTGCCATGCTTAACTGGAGAAGCTCCCAGATGCATTTAGCAACCCAGGTCGATTTTCAGCCTGTAGGAGCCTATTTAAAGACCTGCACACACACACACACACACAATGCATACACACACACCTACACACACTGGGAAGGTGTTGCCAGTTCACACACCTTTTGAAGGAGAAGCAAGGAGGGAGGTGTTGCCGACTTCTCGCCTCAAGAAGCTCGATTAGATCAGAGAATCGAGAAGATTATCAGCCCTTAATCACGGTAACCACGGTTAAATTAATGCTATCTTTAAATTTTTTTCTCTACCATCTAAATTCCTCGTCTATTATGCTTATTCCTAGTCGTAATCCGCTATAATTACTCTCTAAATTCTCTTTAACCATATTCTATTATGTAATCATCATTCCATAGCGGAATTATCAGCCATTCATCACTCTCGATTAATGATTAGTGCATAATTATTAGAACTCTCCCTATCTTGGTAGCATAGTAATTAGTCGGTAAGCTAGTAATTGTGTAGATTGAAGAGAATCACTTTTTCTATCACCCATTAATACTGTATCTAAATTAAATTCATTTCTTTTATGCATTAAGGTGTGATTAAGGAAAAATTAACTTGTCATTAAGTCTCTACGAGTTGACTTTCCTCACACGTATGCATAAGATAAATCTGCATCATCTAGTTGCTAGGAGAGAGACTAATCATACTTAATTCATCTCTCTGGTAATCCCATTAGTAAAATACTAATTATCCTTAATCACGATAAGCCGAATAATTATCTTTAGAGCCGATTCCCATAGGATTATGTGTCATCCATAATGATTACTATATGGAAAATTTTAAACCTCGCATATAGGAGGAATTAATTTATGTTGCTAATCTACCTATTGAATTGTTATGACACTTGCGAACCTTAGTTCTTTCTCCGAGCTAATCATTTAAAGTAGTGAGAAATGGCCCTGGTTAAGAGAACTCGCTTCGGTGGTGCCCATGACCGCATGGTCGGAACCAGCAATGTCAACGGGAAGGGGAAAGCTCCCATGGAGGAACAAATACCGGCCATCTCACGGGCCATCGATGAAGAAATGGACGAGGTAGGTCAAATTTTCGTTCAAGTTGTTTAAATTAACATTGCATACGTTAGTTAGGAATGAACATATCCCCAAACATGTTGGAGAAATCCGACGAAAACCTCGGCATTAAATTCATTGTACATTAAGTTCTAAAAGTAGGAAGGAAATGATTGATGGGTATGCTGTTTGCAAGAGGAAAGAATGTCTGCTAGGGAAAATTTTAACTCGACATGTTCATTTTATTTCCAATGTTGAATCAATCCTGACCCCCCTATTGATCACAGGGGGCAGAGTTCCTCGTTAAAGGGCTCTTGAATCCACGACTTGCTTTTTATGCGGTGGATACCCACGACTTGCTTTCTACGCGGTGGGAACCCACGTCTTGCTTTCTATGCGGTGGGAGTGTCCATGACGTGCTTTCTATGCGGTGGCCATACCTAGTTGTATGGGCAGCTAGGCGACAACGGGAGGAGTGAACTCTCGCTGGAGGAGGGATTTAGTACCTCCAGAACATTGGAATTTTTATGAATAAGTTTGAGTAGAAGTTTTACTAGAATTATGTCTTAGTGTTGTTTGCAATACTGGTTGAAGGACTGTTTTAACGAACAATGTGATTCGGAATTAAGGAAGGAATCTTTATGTTGAACAACCTTTGTGGTAGTAATTAGATCACACAAGGAAGTGTGAGTATGGGGGTGGAAAGTGAGGGCTTGGCTCAGGTTGCCAATGCCTACGAGATGGGTGGTCCCGATTGGTCGGGAACTCTTAGTCCTCATAGTGCTTACTAGATATTAGTAATGCTCATTTCCCCTAGAGTGGGGAATTCTCGAGAGTACGTGCCTCTGAAACATGGGGAAAAAGGCACTCGACGCTTCTCTCCTCTTGGAAGGTGGGTCTTAGGATCGCTAGATAGCTCAAGTACGCTTCCCCTGCGAGGTGGAGCTAGATCTCCCTGCTAGTAGGCTCGAACTCGACTCACTTTGTGATGAGAGATTGTCCGCTAGTCGAACCCCGAACCATTTTGTTTGCTTCCGCAATAGATCTAGTGGCCACTAGGTTCACCATCAGATCCGCCGTTGATACGGTGGGGTGGGGACCTCACACATGCATTTAGTTCAAGTTTTACTCTAAGATCTGTAGAGCCGCTCTCAGGCTACGTTTTGATATAAAAACTTTTCCGATCCGATATCGTTTGTGAAAGTTATGGCCAAAACAGTGAAATGCAGTTTAGACTGGTCAAAATGAGTCCAAATTCAATTTTAAAAGAAGATTTGGGATCTCTGTGACACTGTGAACACTTCTGTATGGTCAAATTTTCAGTTGGACCCTAAAATTGGCCTGGAGACATCCTACGCGTAGTATTTCTATATGCTCAGAATTTAACAAAATTTGGTCCAGAGACTCCCCTTAAGTCCAGCAACATAATGGTATGCTCAGAATTTCATTTGGACCTAAAAATGGCCTTGAAACATCCTACGCGTAGGATGTCTTTTTGCTCAGAATGACTTGAAATTTTCATCCCAGCTTCTCCTTGATGTGCTGATCACAGTGGTGTGCTCATAGGTTGGTTTGGAGTCCTAAATCAAGCTGGAGACATCCTACGCGTTGGATGTCTTTTTGCTCTGTTTCAGCTCAAACTTGCACTGTAGCTTCCCCTTGATGTGCTTAACTCACATCTATTTTTACTTTTTGATTCTGACACCTATAGGTTGGTCAAATGATCAAGAATCTATTCCAGAAGCGTGATGTCTGTTCTGATGTATTCCCAAGTCAAATCCACTCCAAATTGGACCAAATTTTCCTAGGAGGCTTGCCTAAGGCTATATGACAGCATGGTATGGTCACAGTAGAATTTTGGTTTCAGAATTATGCCTTAGACATCCTACGCGTAGGATGTCTAACTGCTCAGAATTGCCCCAAATTTGAATCACAGACTCTCCTTAAGGTGCTGATCACTGTGGTATGCTCTGAATTTTGTTTAGAGTCTTAAATCACACAGAAGACATCATACGCGTAGGATGTCTTTTTGGCCTGTTTGACCCCAGACTTGTCCCACAACTTCCCCTTGATGTCAGCAACCCAGTGGTATGCTTAGATTTGAGTTTGTATTTCAAAAGTCCCCAATTTTAGCTGTTCTAGTCTTTTTCAGTCAAAAATGCTAAATTCTGTTCAATCTTCCTTTCACTGACCCAAATGAGATGAAATTTATCACATGCACTCAAAAAATCATGTATAACGTGCACATGAAGTCACCCTATGGTTTGGTCTCAAAAATTATGCCTTGGGCAAGATGTCTGGCAATTCTTGTCTTTTGGCTTAAATCTGTCAAAATTTGGTCAAATTTCCACTTTCCAGGTGTAAACAGGGTAAAACCTACCTTCTAAACACACTGGTTAACTCAAAATTTCAAAATTTTCCGCAGATCGCCCTGTAGACATCCTACGCGTAGGATGTCTACTGCTAATTTTTTGAGACTGAAGTGTCCCTAATGCTTCCTTATGCTCTCAGCAAGTGCAAGTATGCTTCACAATTGCAAAAACATGCAAAAATCACTCAATTAAGCCTTTGCTGAAATTTTACGTTTTCTGACTTCGCCTTTTGGCTTTTGGTCAACAAAAATAGGGAAAAACACCCAAGTCAATATGTTACTAGGGTAAAACCTACCCTCTGAACCCACTGGTGCAATCAGAATTTTCAAATTTGGTCTCCAAAACCCCCTTGAGACATCCTACGCGTAGGATGTCTATGTTTACAAAATTGCAGGTTTTCTTCACAGAACCCTTGCAAATGCTCTTTTATATGCACAGCATCAGTCAGCCATACAAAAATATCCACAAAAGCTTGTTTAATGCATTTTTACCCTCAAAAGCACACTTTTCCGTGATTTCAAATGCAATCAAGCACTTTAGCAAATAATTCAGTGTTCAATAGCTCTAGCTAGAATCGGATCACTTACCTAAAGCTACTCCTACAAATCATATGGGGTTTTGCATCTATGAGTAGAAAAACGCTTCACTGCCACACACGAACTAGTAAACGCTTTTATCACCTCACAAATCACTCGACCACCAACAACTACTTTAATCCACAGATCCTAACTAAACCTATCTAATCGCAGACCCTCGGCAAGACACACGCTTCCTGGCTATCCACTTGATCGCGGAATATCCTCTTCCGGATCCACTTAAGAAAAACGCTTTCTTTAGCCGAAACTAAATCAAGCAACCATCACACGAGTGTTAGTAGGAAACCTACTTAGGTCTTGTGTCCCCGGCAACGGCGCCAATGTTGGACGGGAGAGACTCACACACCCATGAAGTGCATGCAAACACTACCTAGATCAACATAATGTCAATCGAGGACACAAATGACACGATAGGCACACCGAGGAAATCTCTTAAGCTTGTCAGGCTGAGACCATCCTACACATACAACACTCTGGAAGGCCAACTAAACCACAATCAAGAACCTCACTGCTCTCAACTACACCACCTAGCCACATACACACATACGGAAGGTAACTCACCTAATCATGCCAGATTCGTACGAAACTTAAGGAACACCATCCCCTCACTAGGATACACCTGTCCCTAAGCTTCTACACTCAAAACCCTCACTCAAAACCCATCTGCGAAAAACGCGTAGGATGACAAAGCAGAATTTTGAAAGTGCCCGAAACTGAAATTTATGAGTACCTATGCGTAGCTTATGTCGCCACAATTCTATAGACTACTAGCACGCAGAAAACAGACATCGTTTGATACACTTACGACCACAAATAGCTCATAGATGCGTCGGCGTGTGTGCTTCGTCTCGCGTGGAATGCTTGGCGTTGTCGCGTAGCTCTCCTCGAGCCTACAACAATGGTGCAGTCGGATCTCCAATGTGTTGAGCGAGCCGGGCGTAGCGAGAGGATGAAGCTCATGCTCACTCTTTTTCTCTCTCACACACAGTAGGACGGCAGCGCTAAGTTTTGATTATGATAAAAGTCTTCTTACAAAATGACCTAGGTACCTTATATACTAAGGCTATCTTAGGTTTAACCAAAAATGGGGTTGAAAGGGTCAAATGGCTTTGTATTTACAATCTGGAAGTGCCATTGCACCCCGGCTTCTGAAACTAGAATAACTACTCATTACAAATGACGTTTATAGCCATAATCCGCAGCATTTCATAACTCGCAAAAGATAAGACTTTGGTACGAAACTTGAGTTATGTCGTGTTGTTGACCCAACGGTCAACAAGGGATTTGTTGAGATTCCATGTAAACAATTGAAAGTGGAGCGAATAGGAGCTATTACGGGACCCCACATCTAACCGAGGTAATTGTTTTGAGTTACCCCCTCTCCCCCTCCGATAAGCGTAACTTTTTGGATTTTCAAAACTTACATCCCACATCCCTTGCATGCGTATATGTGAGCACTAGTCACATCAATCAAATCATGCAAGGATTTGTAAAAATGCAACACATGTATGCACTCAATTCAACTTAATTGTTGAAGTCTATGGTGGACATGGTGGGCAAGGTGACACGTTGCCCTCCATGGAGGCATCCCCATGCAAGGGATGTGGTTGTTGTTTTTGATGATCTTCTTCACGGGTGGCATCGTTCTTATCCTCAATAGCTTTGGACATACACGGGTGGGATGGCACACCGTCTTGCATGGTGGCATCGTTTGTCTCTAGAATGTCTTTATGCTCATATGAGTTGGGTGGCTCCCATGGTCACTATATGTCACTCGATATGGATAGGATGGCTCCCTTTCTAGCCAATTTCTCATCGCTATGCATGCCTACCTTTGGAATTCTTTTTGAAGTAAAAACAAAGAAAAGAAAAGAAGAATCTATATAGAGCTTTTGTGGTTTCTCTGTCAAGCAAAGAACTTGTAATCCTTTGACCCTCAAGGCTCGATCTGAGCTCGAGGTTGGTGTATATTTCTGATGTTCTTAATACTATCCACTCACAATTGTGAGTTTTGCCAAAAAAAAAAAGAGCTTTATGGCACCATATCTTGACAAACACGAAGTTCCATACCTAAAATCATTCCCCATACAATCTATCTTAATTTAAAAGGAAGCATCCAAGTCAAGCTCACTTTGAAACAGAAAACAATTGTTTAGAAGAAGACTAGATTACAAGAAGATCTAGTTGAATGGCGTAAGGGACACCATTCACAACTTTTGGCGTCAACCAATCAAAAGAGATTCCATAAAACAACATGAAAATCCCTTTGTATGATATGCAAGATCAGCGTTTTGTATATCTAACATTCCTTTCTATTATCCCAATTTTCTTACCTTAAAAACAATCCAAATTGAAACAATTTAGGTTTTTTTTTTGGGGCATGGGAAAGGAGTAATTTAAAAAATTGCTTGTTTTTTACACTTTTTAAACGAGTACATTAAATGCAAAGCTTTGAAAATTTCATGGGTGCAATCTTTTAGCAGCGAATGCATGATTTTTTGTTTTGTTTTCTGCATGATCACCATCTCCCTTTGTCGAGCCAAGATCAATTTATGATACAAAAACATTGGTGGCAAACAAGAAATCTCAATTATAATTAGAAACCCTTTTCATCTTCAAGATCAAAGTTTTGGCATTGTCCTGAGAAATCTTTTTTTTTGGGTCAAGATGGTCATATAGGAGTGGTAAAGAAAACCTACAATATTTTTTTGCCAATGGTCACCATCACATTAACTTTCATTTAAAACAAAACTCACACAGTATAGTTTTAATAGTTGATTGTTCAAATCATGGTTTGTTTAATAATTATGAAGAATATTATTTTGAACTAGTATAGCCGACGGCTTCGTCCCCTCTCCCTCCCTCTCTCTCTCTCTCTCTCTCTCTCTCTCTCTCTTTTTGCGTCACTGTGCTCCTGGACGTTGCAGGCCACACCCGTCGGTTGAAGGAGGATCTGACGCGTGGCAAGGGGGGAACCGAAATTCCCTCCCCTTTTATTTATTAGTATAGATTGTTGGTATTCAATGTTAAATGTTCTCTCTCTCTCTCTCTCCCTCTCTCTCTCTCTCTCTCTCTCACACACACACACACACACACACATATATGAGAAAGAACCTTACAAATGTGCTAGCAATCATGACCCTTTATGTTTTTTTTTTTGTAATGAAGCTTTGCTATACTTAAAGTGAGTGTGTGTGCACATGTCTCTCCCTCTCTCTCTCTCTCTCTCTCTCTCTCTCTCTCTCTCTAAAATCTCTCTCCGTTAACATGTCAAATATGTTCTAATAATAGCTCAATTTTTGCAGCAAAAAATATTGTCTTCTTAAGGACATCGTGAAGTCTTCACCTTGTTTTTTTTGTAGCAAATCGTATATATTATGTGTGAGGTGATACAAACGTCTTTATGAATGCACAAGATTACCTGACGGCACAAATCCATGACTCGGATCACGGAGGTCAAGTACTCAACCAACCAAGCTAGCTCCTTTGGACTGTATTGATGCATCGTAACAATGAAAGTAATTTTTTGTGAAACGTTCTGCTTATCAAGTTAGTCGATCGCAGAAAATAAATGGTATAAAAAGCCTTTTTAAGAGTGTCCCCTTGTTAATAAGATATAATCCCTAGCTTTTTAGGGACTTGGCCAAGCTTTTATACACTCGATAAGATCACATGAACATTTACAATTATCCAAGATACCATGCAATCATGGATGATAATCATTCTAATCATCAATGTAAGGGAACTATTTCGTGCCTCTCACACGCTAAGGGTAGTCGTAAGATTTTGCATGATTTGATTGATGTAACAAGTGCTCGGAAAAAACTTTTTTATCAAAAACTTGGCAAACCTACATATGTGAAACAACAGAGGTAAAATGACAAAAATTGAAGGTTTTCACCCAAAGTACACTAATTTTCTCAAAATTTTGTAGGTTTTCTCACCTTTAAATCTAAAATTTAGAGGTAGATTTCAAAATTTGTAGGTGGGAATACACTAAACGTAGGTTGTTTTCGAGCAGTGGTGGGGAGTAGTTTTTGTATATCCAATTACACCTCTTTGAGGTGCAGTTAGTGGAGGGGGAAGGGGGTAACTTAAAACAATTCCCTTATCTCTGTGTGGGTTCCCTTAGTGTTGTGAATGTGCACACTATGTATAATGAAAATAGATACTACTTGAGTATCAAGATCCCAAAAAATCATATCGATCACTTTCAAGCAACTGACCTACCGATCGATTTGTCCCACTCAACTACCTTCGGCCACAACTTGTGGTGAGTGAAATAGAGAGAGAGAGAGAGAGAGAGAGAGAGAGAGAGAGAGAGAGAGACTTTGGACCCAAATCTCACAAATGTGTTGTTATTTTAGAAAAACAACACATGATTGATTATATTTGTCCGTATAAACTATGTGCATAATCCGCACCATCAATGGCAAGCACTTTATGTTCAATGGGACTTGTCAACGGCATGTCCACATTTGCTAAAAACAAGTGAGTGAGTAAGTGTGTAGGGTAAAACCCCCAACTTAAGGCCACCTAAGAGAGGATGCGTCGTTCACTGACGATGCTGCATCATTTTTGCCTTGGAGAGGCGCGTTTGAAAGTGGAGCAGAAACCCTAAACGCAGCAAAAATTTGGATCGCGATAGAGAAACGCAGACGCTGAAAGGCGGCGAAATGCAAATTGTGTGTATCAAAAAGTGGAGCATAATGTGAAACACTGATGGGCATAATAGCAGCCGTTGCGCCATAGGGGTTTGAACTCCTCATTGAACGGCCACGATGCATAAAGTGTTGCTTTAAACCACCCAGCCACCACTGGCGCTTGCTTGTCTTATCTTTGGTGCGAGATTATCCTTATGCAGACGATAGTTGCGTCCTCCTTTCCGAGGGCGGTTTTCTATTGGGGTCTTTACCCTAGGTGTTGCTCATTCTCAATTTGGGGTTTTATAGAGGGTATTTCAGGAGATACCCTTTGGAAACAAAATGCAAAGAGAAAGGCTCTCTATAAACGAAAAGAAACGGGAGGTCAACGAGAGATGGCGCAAAGGCGAGAGAAAGGGGGGGGGAAATGGGGACAATGGCAAATGACTGGAGTGGAAGCTGGTATCTCAAGAGCCAGGTAGGACATCTGGCAAATTAACAAGAGGGGCACGTGGCCTCTAAATTGGAGGGGGTTTTGTAACATGCTTGAGCCACTGCAAACAAGTTGACATAGCAAGAGCTCTTGTGTCCAAGGTCTTGGGTTCAAACCCCTTCAACAACTCGAATGACATGTAGCCCTTAGAGGCTATTCCCCTAGTCCATATGATGGGATGACCAACCTTATCCGGCTGGGATGCTCCACCTCATGGAGTCGAGTGTGTGAGTTGTGGTTCCAAGTTCCTGCTCTCTCTATAAAACAAAACATTGCGAACATGACTAACTGCAAGGCGGACTAGTTCAACTCATAGGATTCATTGTGACTCCATGTTGAGGGTTCAATCATAGCTAATGACTATGATAGAAAATAAGATTGGAAGCGGATTTGCTTAGTATATCATGGAATTTGTGGATTTATGGCCCTCCACTCTTTCGAGGTTTTGCAATGCAAATTAGGAGATAAACTTGTGCTTTCAAAAGGTCGACACTTGGCATACATATATTTTTAAGCAATACTCATGCAAACAAGTGAGCAAACAAGTGAGTGATGCTAAATTGTAAACTAACTGCTGACATGCACAAGGAGCCATGGAGCCACAGAGAGCTCACATATTCAAAGATCACTAACACCACACAGTTTCAAGATTTACAAGGAGCCCTTACCCCAATACCCTTTTTTTTTTGGGTGCAAAGCTCACAATTGTGAGTAGATTATATTAATAGATAAGAACAAATACAAGATCTTGTCATGCTCTTGTCGAGCCATGATAGCTCCACACATATTAGTGCATCGGCTAATAGGGGAGCCACCCCATGGCAAGAGAAGAGCTTGGATCTGAGTCAACCTATTTCCCTGATGGCAATGATCACCTCTCTACTTTCTTGGATTATCTTTATGAATTTGGGTGTTTCCAATGTGCTCTCAAAAAAACAATTGTTCCTAGCCTTCCAAACTTGATGGAAATAGCAATATCTCACAAATAGTGTGGTGATGAGTAGTGCTTGACTCTTAAAAACCTTCCCTCCCAAGAAAAGGTCATTCTTGCAGAATCCTATTTTCTAGGTTTTCTAGATCCATTTGCAGATTTTACCAACTAAGCCACAAATCACAGAGCACTCCTTGAAAAGGTGAGAAAGGTCTCCAGTAGCCAACCTACATTGTGGACATCTGTTTGGGCCAATTCCCCTAGTGGACACCTTCACCCCAATCGATATGGCTCCCCATTGAACATTCCATACAAATACCTCCATCTTATGTGGCCATGGTGGGCTCCAAATATTCCTCGTAACTATCTCCCACCTTTACTCTGGCCAATGCATGCCCCACTACTTATTAAGTGGTTAGTACCATATCTTTGAATACATTAGTGTAAAGTACACATCCTTGGTTTCGGGTTAAAAGAAGTGTCTATTCCGAGGCCACTACCAAGCTTTCCACTAGAACTCAAATTTACAATCCGGTAAACACACCTCATTTACCTGCTCTAGACCTTGCTGATCAACACCCTTTCTATTCCATTCAGGTTAAATTGTAGAGCCAATTGGTTCACTCCTTTCCAATCACAATTTCTATAATCCCAGAGTTGTCCTAGATGTTTAATACCTTTTTTATTAGTATTCCTAGCCACCTCTCTCCAAAAAGAGGTAAGTCAAATGCTTCGAGCGCCTTGGAGAGCCAAGGGGACTAGTGAAAATCTCCCTAACCCGGCACAACACTAAGGTTTCTTTCAGAAAGCCAAACAAGAAAAGAAAAGAAGAAATAGAGCTCTATGGCACTTTGGGCACCATATATATCTTGACAAACACGAAGTTCCATACCTAAAATCATTCCTCATACAATCTATCTTAATTTGAAACAGAAAACAATTGTTTAGAAGAAGACTAGGTGACAAGAACATCTAGTTGAATGGCATAAGGGACAACATTCACAACTTTTGGCGTCAACCAAGCAAAAAAGATTCCATAAAACAACATGAAAATCCCTCAGTAGCAAGATCAGCGTTTTGTATATCTAACATTCCTCTCTATTACTAACATTCTAACATTCCTTTCTATTATCCAATTTTCTTACCTTAAAAACAATCCAAATTGAAACAATTTAGTTCTAAATTGAATCCTATTTTCTAGGTTTTCTAGATCCATTTGCAGATTTTACCAATTAGGCTACAAATCACCGAGCACTCCTTGAAAAGGTGAGAAAGGTCTCCAGTAGCCAACCTACATTGTGGACATCTGTTTGGGCCAATTCCCCTAGTGAACAACTTCCCCCCAGTTGATATGGCTCCCCATAGAACCTTCCATGCAAATACCTTCATCTTATGTGGCCATGGTGGGCTCCAAATATTCCTCGTAACTATCTCCCACCTTGACTCTGGCCAATGCGTGCCCCACTACTTATTAAGTGATTAGTGCCATATCTTTGAATACATTAGTGTAAAGTACACATCCTTGGTTTGGGGTTTAAAGAAGTGTCTATTTTGAGGCCACTGCCAAGCTTTCCACTAGAACTCAAATTTACAGGCCGGTAAATGTTAAGTATGGAGCCTGATTTAACCGTTGTAATTTTTTGTGATAAAAATGCACATTTGTAAGGCCCCCATTATGAGGAGAAGCCATTGTACGTGAAGAAAAATCACTCGCCGAAAAATAAAAACACTCGTCAGAAACCAAAATTTTCACGTTTCGGAATATTCTTTTTTGTCGGAACGTTATGGCCGGACGGAGGCCAAAAAGTGGTCGAAAAACGACCGGTCGATTGACCGATCCCCGGTAGTCAATGGCCGACGGTTCGCTGGTGGTCGAAAGTCAATGGCCGATGGCTCGTGGCCAAATTCAAAAAAGACTTGTCTTCTCAAGGGCGGCCACACATGGGCGGATTGGAAGGTCCGATTTGGACTTATCTACAAAAGGGCGGTTACACATGGTTGCCTCTCATGAGAGAGGGCAACCCTTTTGGCCTATAAAAGGAGGCCATTTCTACACACATTTTATAGTGTGAAGTTGATGCAACAAGGTGGGTGTGAGGTGGTGAGAGTGAAGCAAGGCGGGAGCTCCAAAAGGATATAATCCCTTTGTAACCTACTTCTTGTTTTGAAGTACTAAAGCCATTGAGTGGCTGCTTTCCCGTGGACATAGCCCACATTGGGTGAACCACATATATCATGTGTACTCTCTCTCTCTCTCTCTCTCTCTCTCTCTCTCTACTCTATAATCTCTTGTGTGTGAAAATCGTCTCTCTCTATTAAGTAATCTACTCAATTATATACTTAGCTACGTCATATTTCCTAACAACTGGTATCAGAGCAAGGTTTGCTCGTAGGTAAATTATCTCAAGGAAAGGATTCATTGAATTGAGTGGGATTAATGGCGGAGGAAGGGAAGCTCAAAATTGAGAAGTTCGATGGCAAAAACTACCAACATTGGAAGATGCAGATTGAAGACTATCTCTACCAGAAGGACCTCTATTTGCCACTAAGTGGTCTTGCAAAGAATCCCACAACGATGGTAGATGAAACATGGATTGTCCTTGATCGAAAGGCAATGGGAACAATCCGGTTAAGCTTGGAGTCAACGGTGACCTTCAATGTGGAGATGAAGACCATCGAGGACTTGATGAAGTCACTTGACGACTTCTACGAGAAACCATTGGTTTCTAATAAGGTATTTCTCATGAAGCGCTTGTACAATCTAAAGATGGTAGAGAATGGTTCAGTTGTTGCAGAAAACCTAAATGACTTTAACACAAGCATAAGTCAACTTTGATCGATGAAAATCAATTTCCATGGCGAAGTGCGAACTCTCCTTATACTATCATCTCTACCGGATAGTTGGGATAGCCTTGTGATGGCTGTAAGTAATTCTATTTTTGGCACAAATACTCTTAAGTTTGATGATGACGTTGTGGGTGTTATCCTAAGCAAGGAAATACAAAGGAGAAGCACGGGAGAATCATCAAGTGTTACACTGTCAGTGGAAACAAGAGGAAGGCCTAAGGAGAGGTTCAAAAATCAAAAGGTTCGTGATCGCTCAAGACAGAGCAAGTCACGCACAAAGTCAGTTCTTGAATGTTGGAATTGCAGCAAGAAGGGCCACGTCAAGAAGGATTGCTGGTCCAAGAAGAAGAAGGAGACAGAGTCTCAAGACAGCAAGCCAACATCGGAGGCCAATGTGGCGGGTAAAATAGAGCAAGATGCTCTAGTTCTCTCATTAGACGGATAGTAGATTTCGCGGCTTCATTCCATGCGACACCACCCAAGAAACATTTCACGGATTACACCAAAGGTAATTTTGGGTATGTATACTTGGGAGATGATGAAGCTTGTGAAATTGTCGGCAAAGGTAGAGTTTGTGTCAAAACTGCTAACGGAAATGAATGGAAGCTTAAAGATGTTAGGCATGTTCCTTCTCTTCGCAAAAATTTGATCTCTACAGGACAATTGGACGATGAAGGTCACAGCATTGCATTTGGAAGCAAACGATGGAAGATCTCAAAGGGATCTTTGGTGGTTGCCAAGGGAGAAAAGGTTGGTACACTTTACTTGTGTACTTCTAGCATGCAACCTTAGCTTGTGCAACAACTACAAAAGTCGACAGTGCGGTGTGGCACTACCGGCTTGGGCATATGAGTGCCAAAGGAATGCAAATCCTTCAAACAAAGAAGCTTCTACTAGGTTTGAAAGAAGTGGACTTAGAGTGGACTTACAGTGCGGTGTGGCACTACCGGCTTGGACATATGAGTGCCAAAGGAATGCAAATCCTTCAAACAAAGAAGCTTCTACTAGGTTTGAAAGAAGTGGACTCAGAGTTCTGTGAAGATTGTGTTTATGGTAAACAAAAGAGGGTAAAAATTCAAAAATCTAGAAATCAAAGAGAAAATAAAAGACTTGAGTTGGTTCATTCTGACGTTTGGGGTCCTCCAAGAACACCATCACTTGGTGGATCATTGTACTATGTAACATTCATAGACGATGCGACTAGGAAAACATGGGTTTATGTAATGAAGAATAAATATGATGTGTTTTCCATATTTCAAAGGTGGAAAGCCTTTGTGGAGAATGAAATAGGTACTAAGGTTAAATGCCTTAGATCCGCCAATGGAGGCGAATATTGCAACCAAGCTTTTGAAAGCTTTTATGCTAGCAATGGAATTCGGAGGCAAAGAACAACCCCAAGGACACCTCAACAAAATGGCATTTTCGAAAGGATAAACAGAACAATCTTGGAGTGAGCACGAAGCATGCGGCTACATGTAAACCTACCGCTTGAGCTTTGGGCGGAAGCTGTAAGTACGTCTGTGTACTTAATCAACTGGTTACCCTCAATGGCATTGGATGGGGGAGTTCCAGAAGAGGCATGGACAGGTAAACCGGTGAATTATGCATTTCTCAAAGTGTTTGCGTGTGAGGCTTTCATGCACATAGATAGAAGCCTAAGATCAAAGCTAGATGCAAAGTCCAAAAAGCGTTTCTTCATTGTCTTTGGAGAAGGTGACTTTAGGTATCGCCTATGGAATCCTGAGGATGGTAAAATCTTTAGGAGTAGGGATGTAATTTTAACGAACAAAATATGTACAAAGATTACTTGGAAAGAAAACAAACAAAAGAAACAGGTGATGAGTACATGGAGCTTGAGGACGGTGAAGACTCAAGGACTGCAAACAGTGAAAATGTGTAACAACGTCAACAAAATGAGAAGCCTCAACCTATTTCCCGAAGATCTACAAGAGCAAGTAGACCTCCAGAAAGGTTTGTTCCTTCCTTCAACCATCTCTTGATCTCAGATTCTGGAGAGCCGGAATCATACGAAGAAGCTATGCAACACAAATCCAAAGAAGAATGGACGAAGAGCATGCAAGTGGAGATGGACTCACTACATCGCAACCAAACATGGGAGTTGGTTGAGTTGCCTAAAGGTACGCGGGCACTTCAAAACAAATGGGTGTACAAGCTGAAGGAAGAAGAAGGTGGGAAGAAAAGGTACAAGTCTAGGCTTGTGGTAAAAGGGTTTTCTCAAAAGAAAGGTATTGACTTCAATGAAATATTTTCTCCTCTTGTAAAAATGAAATCAATTAGGCTTGTCTTAAGCCTTGTGGTTGCTCATGATCTAAATCTTGAGCAAATGGATGTAAATACGGCATTCCCTCACAGGTGACTTAGAGGAGAAAATTTACATGCTTCAACCAAAGGGGTATGAAGTAAAAGGTAAGGAGAAAATGGTTTGTAGGATTAAAGAAGAGCTTGTATGGTTTAAAGCAAGCATCAAGACAATGGTACTTGAAGTTCGATCGATGGATGTTGGATTATGGATTCACAAGATGCAACTCGGATCACTGTGTCTACACAAAGAATTTGGGAGATGGGAAGTTCATCATCCTGATGTTGTATGTTGATGACATGCTGATTGCAAGTGCTAACATGCAGGACATCAAAGCCCTAAAGAGGAGCTGTCTAAATATTTTTCAATGAAATATTTAGGCGCTGCAAAGAGGATACTTGTTATGAAGATATCAGGGGACAAGACGAAGAAGACAATAAAGCTATCTCAAGAGGATTACATCAAGAAGGTACTAGAAAGGTTTGCAATGCAAAATGCAAAAACGATTTCTACACCTTTGGCTAGTCACTTTAAACTAACCAAGGATATGTGTCCAAAGACACAAGAGGAGATAGCCTATATGTCTAAAGTTCCATATGCTGCAGCGGTGGGTTCTCTTATGTATGCTATGGTCTAGACAAGGCCAAACATTGCACATGCAATCGGAGTTGTAAGTAGGTTCATGGCCAACCCAGTTAAAGAGCATTGGCAAGCTGTGAAGTGGATACTTAGGTATCTAAGAGGGACAACAACAAATGCTTTGTACTTTGGAGGAACTGATATTCTTCTAGAAGGGTATGCTGATGCAGATATGGCAAGTGACAAAGATACTCGAAGGAGCACTACTGGCTATGTCTTCACAGTTGGAGACACAGCATAAAGCTAGGCTTCAAAGCTGTAGAAAGTGGTCTCACTTTCTACCACGGAAGCAAACTATGTAGCAATGACGGAGGCAAGCAAAGAAATTATGTGGCTTCACAGAATTTTAGAAGAGCTTGGATTCAAATAAGACAATTGTGTCTTGTACAGTGATAGACAAAGCGCTATCCATCTTGCAAAGAACTCACCCTTTCATTCAAGGACAAAGCACATTGAGGTGAGATATCACTTCATACGCACTCTTTTGGAAGAGGGACAACTAAAGCTAGGAAAGGTGCATACAAGTGAAAATCCTGCAGACATGTTTAAAGGGTGGTCAACAAGGAGAAGTTGAGCTTTTGCTCATCTTCAATCGGCATTCAAGGATAAAAATCCAGGATGGAAAGCAGTCACAGGTTTAGTTTGGAGATCAGTCTCCAAGTGGGAGATTGTTAAGTATGGAGCCTGATTTAACCCTTGTAATTTTTGTGGTAAAAACGCACATTTGTAAGGCCCCCATTATGAGGAGAAGCCATCGTGCGTGAAGAAAAATCACTCGCCAAGAAATAAAATCACTCGTCGGAAACCAAAATTTTCACGCCGATGAAATATTCATTTTCGTCGGAATGTTATAACTGGACAGCGGCCGGAAAGTGATTGGAAAACGACCAATCGGTTGATCGGTGGCCGGTGGTCGGAAGTCAATGGCTGGTGGCTGGTGGCCGAATTCAATGGCCGATGGTGTGTGGTGGTGAGAGTGAAGCAAGTCGGGAGCTCCAAAAGGGTATAATCCCTTTGTAACCTACTTCTTGTTTTGAAGTACTAAAGCCATTGAGTGGCTGCTTTCCATGGACGTAGCCCACATTGGGTGAACCACGTATATCGTGTGTACTCTCTCTCTCTCTCTCTCTCTCTCTCTACTCTATAATCTCTTGTGTGTGAAAATTATCTCTCTCTCCTAACAGTAAACACACCTCATTTACCTGCTCTAGACCTTGCTGATCAACACCCTTTCTATTCCATTCAGGTTAAATTGGAGAGCCAATTGGTCCACTCCTTTCCAATCACAATTTCTATAATCCCAGAGTTGTCCTAGATGTTTAATACCTTTTTTATTAATATTCCTAGACACCTCTCTCCAAAAAGGGGTAAGCTGGATGCTTCTAGCACCTTGGAGAGCCAAGGGGACTAGTGAGTTATGGAATTATGAAAGTACCTAGGCACCTCTTCCCATTCCAAGGACTCCGTTGCCTTGTTGAATTTTTGAGCAATCTCGCGTGTCATACCCCCAAGTTTAAGGGTGGCCCAGGGAGGGGCAAGTAGCTTGTTGTGCACTTCAAGCCCTTTACACTGACCACCTTTTGAGCATAACTTAGAGTTACCTATCAAAGCCTTAGCCATAAAAGCCCAAGCTTGGTCCTATTTAGCAAGTTCTACCACAAGCTTGGTGCATTGGGCTTCTGCATGAATGCTAGGGTTAAGAATCTCGAGACCGCCTTGCTCCAAAGGTCTAGCAACGGTCTCCCACTTAGCCCACTGCCAAGGCATTAAGTCTTTTGTGTTGTTCTTCCACATTACTCTCTTGACTAGTTTCAAGAACTATTTCCAGTTTCATTTGGTCAGCTTTAGCAACGGCCCATTGAAGGCTAAATAAGGGAGTAGGAAGGAATTAATGACCTTCATTCTGCTCAAGAAAGGAATGAGCATAAACTCCCAATTTTTCATCTTGTTCTTCACTTTCTTTATCACTCATATGAATCGTTGTTTGTGGGTTATATGTAGCCCCAAAGGGGCTCCCAGGTGCTGAAAAATGCTCCCCCCTAGTTACAATCTCCCCTGTCCACATTGATGGATTGAGAGAGTCATATTTGGAGAGAGAGATCAATCTCGACTTTTCAATGCTACACTTTGACCCTGATGCAAAAGCAAACGTTTGTACAATTTATAAAGCCTTCCTAAGGACTTGTGAACATGCTTTAAAAAAGAGCAGGGAGTCATCCGCAAAGAGCTTTGCTAGAAGTTGCTCGTTGTTGTTAGGAAGAATAGTCCTTGAATCTCACCTCTAGCTGCACTATCCTCAAGTACAGTCCAGAGGATGGGATCCGATGGAAAAAATCAGAGGGACAAGTGGGTAGCCATGCTTGATATACCTTTTAACCTTGAAGGCCCCCATGATCCTTTCATTGAAGAGAAGCTCCGATTGGCTACCAACACAAAGAGTGTTGACCAGTCGACACATCTGGAGCCCAAAGCCTAGCGCCTTCATAACATCTTCAATAAACGACCATGTGATCCTATCATAGGCCTTATCCCAATCTAATTGCAACATGACACATTCTTCCTTAGTGGCAAAAACATATTCAATACCGACCATTGCTACCAATATGTTGTCATAGATTTAACTTCCCTTAATAAATCCATGGTGGTGAGGAGTGAGGACTTTGTCTAGGAGGGGGGAGAGTCTGAGGGCTATAGATTTGGCAATGATTTTATATGCAATGGACATCATTGTAATTGGGCATCAATGCTTTAAATGAGGACATCATGCTTGTTTGGGGATGGGTTTAATAAGGCCTATTTTAATGTTGAGGTCCATGATCCCATCAAACAGGGCTTGATTAGCCATTCGAATGATTGGGGACTTGAGACCATCCCAAAATTTGAAGAATTTGGTAGTCAATCCATCCCAATCAGGGTTTCAGGATGCTGCAAAGAGGGAACAAAGCATATCAAGCCCTGAAAAAACACACCCTCAAAGTGTGGAAGTGAAAGATGCTCTCACTATTGCCATTCCGCCTATCCTAATTAAGAAATAGCTTGCCGAGTTGGTTAAATCTATGATGATCGTCAATTTCCCCAATACCCAAAAATTCGAATGAGGGTGCCACCCCAAAAGAACAATGAGAACATGCACAAATAGGAAAGGTGAATTGCCGCTTAAGGGGGAGCCGTGAACTCCATCACCATTCAAGAGGCTCCAGGGACCATCAACCAATCAACTGCCTAGGAGGAGCCCCATTCAAGCAAGAGGACAAACTCATCACGCTTAAAAGGGGAGCCATGTGCCTCATAGAAAGTTGGACCTACAACAATCATTTTCACCAAGGGGAGCATCGCTGCCATGAGACCTCAGATTGCTTATTGTACCAAAACCCAGCCAGTAACAATAGAAAAAGCTAAGAAGAATCTGATCCCCTCCCCCCCCCCGTTGGGGAGGTGGGAGGGAGGACCTCTCCCATTGCCAAAAAGTGAGGGTCGACAACTTGTGCATGAATTGCAAGAAGAGGGCAGCCAAGTGCCCCTCTCACACAACAAGCCCCTACCCCCTAGGGCCTTGGCTATTCAGCAACATCTTCCCCTAGGGTGCCCATGCACTCTTTACTGCACGTGGCTCATGCTATTGGAAATAGGGTTGCAGAGAAACGCACACAGCTTGGAGAAGACGAAGGAAGCTCAAGGCACACAACTGAGAAAGTATTACTTAGTGTGCAATGGAAAGATAGATAGCCCTAGAGTGATGGGCATATATACAATGCACGGGGGGAAAAACCTCCTAAAGAGGGAAAAATGCCTCGACGGTTCTAGTGTGTCCACACACATCACTACCACATGTATATGGTAACAAATCCCCCCTGGAGTGATGCAGTGAACGAGAGTTGGCACATGAGTAAAGGGAAGTGCCATGCCCTGAGGACATGATCAGTCCACAAAGGGGAGTAAGCCCAAAGCTTTGGGAAAGCTTCGAGCTTCTCACAAGACAATGCCTTTGTGAAAAGATCTACAAGGTTGTTCTGTTTTGGCACATAAGACAAGCTGATCTCTCCTGCTGAGAGCCTCTCCCTGACATAGTGGTAATGCACCTCAATGTGCTTTGTGCGAGCATGAAAAACTAAGGTTCCTCGCAACTACCAATGCGCTCTCACTATCAATGTAGATAGTGTTGGCAATGTCCTGTCCAACACCCAAATCAGCCATAAGGCGTCTGAGCCATACACACTCAACCGTAGCTGTGAAGACTGCCCTGTACTCAGCCTTACAACTCAAAGTGGCCACAGTAGGTTGCTTCTTGCTCAACCATGATATACATGAACTGCCAAGCATGAAACAAAAACCACTTGTGGACACTCGCATGTCAAAACAACCAGCCCAATCTGAGTCCGAAAAAGCATGTAAGTCTGGTGGCAATGATCCCCCCTTGGGATAAAACAAGCCAAGATCTAAAGTGCCACTAAGGTAGTGGAAAATCCTCTTGACAGCCTGCCAATGCTTAGACCCTAGGCTATGCATAAATCTGCTGACTTGTGAGACTACAAACTGAATATCCGGCCTCGTGTTGCATACATAAATGAGGCATCCAGCAGCAGTTTGGTAAAGAGTGACATCAGCAGGATCACCAGCATCATGTAGACTCAACTTCAAACCTATTTCCATGGGAGTGGAAATAGGTTTGCAGTCCTCAAGTCCAAACTTACATAGCAATGTCTCTGTGTACCTTTTCTGACACAAGGCAATACCACCATCATAGTGCTTAAACTGTATACCCAAGTAATGATGCAACAGCCCCAAATCTTTCATCTTGAAAGTATCATTCAAGTTAGCCTTTAATTCAGCAATATGTCTCTCATTTGGTCTAGTGATCAACAAATCATCAACATAAAGAACCACGATGAGAAGTACATCACCGTCACACTTTACATACAATGTGCTTTCTGTTGGACTGTTACGAAAGACTTGTTTGACCAAATGAGTGTCAGCTTTCTCATACCAAGCACGAGGAGATTGCTTCAACCCTTACAAAGCCTTGTTACATTTTCACACTTTGTCCTCTTGTCCTTTCTTGACAAAACCGCGAGGCTGCGTTACATAAACTTCCTCAAATATGTCACCAATTAAGAAAGCAATAACAGTGTATGATTGATATACATCCCAACCAAAATGAGTTGCCAATGCACATAGAAAACGCACAGTAGTTATACGACAAGTGGGAGCAAAAGTCTCTTCATAATCAATGATTTTTATATGTGCATAACCCTTTGCAACAAGTGAAGCCTTATGGCGATCGATCTCACCATCCGGCTTGTGTTTCAACTTGTAAACCCACTTTGTACCAATGGACTTTTTGCCAGGAGGCAAATCACATAAAGTCCATGCGTCATTTTTTATAAGTGCATCATATTCTGATTGCATGGCAGCCACCCAATTTTTTGAATTTTGTGCTTCATCAAAAGACAGAGGTTCCTCAACATCATGTAAGCTAGACACAACCAAAGCATAACAATCTGATGCATAAGATGCATGGTGAGAGCCTGGCGAGTACGATTAGACAAAGGTGCATCCAATTTACTGTCACGCAAAGTGTGCACCAACCATTTTGGCATACCTCTAGCCTGCTCCTTTTCAGCCCTTTCCTCATCAAGTACATCATGTACATCTACATCACTAATAGGCTTATCTATAACATTTTTGGAAACCCCCATAGGCTGTACATTTGCCTCATTGGAATTTACATATGAACTTCCACCACTGAAAAGAGGCAACAAATAAATGTCCTGTGAGCTTACATTATTGTGTCTAGTAAATGACAACAAGGGCTGAACAGAATCTTCCACAAACACTACATCCCGTGAAACCAAAATACGCTTTGTTTGCGGATGATACAACCTGTAACCTTTGCTTTCAGCACTATAACCAACAAAAATACATTTGGCAGCCTTATCATCCAATTTTTTGCGTTGCACTTGTGGCACTAAACCATAAGCCAAACAGCCAAAAACACGCATGTGCTCAATAAATGGCTTTCTATCATGCCGTGCTTCATATGGAGTCATAGATTGCAAGGCTTTTGTAGGACACCTATTGAGCACATAAGTGGCACACATGATAGCCTCCAGCCAAAACGAATGTGGTAAAGCTTGACTCTTGACCATACATCTTGCCATTTTCGTAAGAGACCTATTTTTCCTCTCAGCAACACCATTTTGTTGAGGCGTATACGGCACTGTACATTGGTGTTTTATCCCACAACTAGCCAGAAATGCATTAAATTCATAAGACATATACTCCCCCCCTCGATCGGAACGGAGGGTGTCCATAGTACATTTTGATACATTTTCAGCCATAGCCAAAATTTGTTTGAAGCACATAAAAACTTCGGACTTCGCTTTAAGCAGAAATACCCATGCATGCCTGGAGTAATTATCAATGAAAGTTATGAAGTAAAGGTAATTGCCCAAGGACGGAGTTTGCATGGGCCCACAAACATCACTATGCACAAGTTGCAAACTGCATGTGGCCCTAACTGAACCATCCTTTTGGAAACTTTGAATGCTGCATCTTACCCAAAATACAGCCTTCACAAACATGTTTGACAGGTGCTTCAAGAGACGGCAAAGAAGCAACCATATCAGATTTCTGCAGACGCAGTGTGACCTGGCAAAATTCAGATGACCAAAACGTGTATGCCAAAGTTTTGCATCTGAAATAGCCCTTGAATCTGCAACTACATTTGCAAAATTTTGTCCACACTTGTCATACAAAGTGAGCTTATACAGTCCACGACACAAAAGCCCAGATTCAACAATTTCATCACCAAACTGAGATAATGAACTATACATTTGTCATCCACAAATTTGACTACAAGTCTAGGTCTAGCAAGTGCAGATACAGACAAAAGATTCTTCTTGATCCCAGGTACATAAAGTGCATCAACAAGTGTAAAAGAACTGGCATTTGCAGTAGTAAGCACAATCTTTCCAACTCCATGAACCAGGCATTGTTGGCACAAGTGACTAAATTCCCATGAGGGACAAACTCAAGAGAGGTGAACAATTCACGATGTGAGGTAATGTGCTTTGCAGCACCACTATCGAAATACCACACATGTGAATCTGCAGCAAGCATGCATCATGGACAACAGGATTGTAAGTGCACTCTACGCTAAAATCCCTTTCTGCATCAACATCAGCATCACAGTATCCTTTCACTGAAGACTCAACAATGGCTCCATTTGTAGTGGAACCAGCATTTGCAGTGGAACCACCCTCTTTCTTCTTAGCCTCTTTGGCCTTCAACTTAGGACACTGCTTGATCATGTGATCATTAGCTTTACAATAATGGCAAAGAATCTTCTTTTTTCCCTTATCACCAGAATTGCCAGACGAAGTGCTGCCAGCAGAAGCATTGGGAACAGAAGTTTTGCCACTCGTAGCAAAACCATAAGAAGTGGCTGCATTGCTGTTACCACCCTTTCTTTGAGAAGCAATAAAAGCCTGTTCAACTGCACGCTGCCTAATCCTATTTTTTCTGGAAAGTGACTCTTGCAACAGCAATGTGCATAATGCATCAAACTTGACAAGTTCACAATTTCCTTGGGTCATAAGTCTCCAAGTACTAGCAAAAGTCTGGTATGAATCTGGTAAGGCATCAAGAAGAGTCTGCACAAGGGAACTGTCTAAAATGACTTCACCTGCAGAAATAAGTTGCTCATTGATATCCTTGACACCAGCAAGGAAAGTGTCCATATCATCTTCCTAATGCATAATCTTCGAATAATGGGGGAAAAAAAGTCCCCTAGGTGGGACAAAATTACTGCCAAAATTTTCAAAGAATATCGGGAGGATCTTAAATCCTTGCTAGTGCAGATAGCGAATTGGGCCCTCTTGGAGGGGTAGTTGGATGCCAGTCTCAAAAAAGGGTTGATAAAACCTATTCCCAAATTGGTGTATTGCTCATTGCTAAAACACTAGGGTCCTATCTCCATGATGATGGTGGCATATAAGCTCATAGCCAAGGTGATTGCATTAAGACTAGATCGTGTCCTAAACAAAGTCATCACCCCTCATCAAAGGGCACTATATTTATGATAATATCTTGGTAGCCATGGTTGTCATTGAATACGCACACATTCACTAAGCAAGAATTAATCCTCCTTCAACTTGACTTGGATCGGCGTATGATAGAATCTTGTGGTCATTCATTGCGGTGGTCATGCACGCTTTGGCCTTTGGACCCAAAATGTCTGGAATAGTGTTCATGCACCTGGGTGCCCCTTTAGGGGTTGGCATATTAGATAAGCAAAGATTTGACTAGGTCCTAAGCAAGATCAATAGCAAAATGATAAGATGGGATTTTTGTGCTCGTCCCCTTCCATAGCAAAGTTACTGTGATCAATGCATTCATGATCCCCCTACAGCTCGTTCATGTCTTCACTACTTAAATTGAGCGAATCCAATTGGAAAACGTTTTGAAGCATGTCAAGCAATTCTTGTGGAAGAGCAACACTAAAAGCACAAACCCTTGCCAATGAGGGGAATGGGAATGGATAGCAAGACCTAAGAATCAAGGAGGCATTGGGATCATTGACCCCATATTGCATGCAGAAGCATTATGTGCCAAGCTAGTTGTCTCATTGACGGATCAAAAGAAAGAATGAGCCATCATAGACTCAGATAAGATTAACAAGGCAAAGCTTGCCTCTAAAGGGGGAACATGGAAGGAGGCCACAATGCACGATAAGATATTGACGCTTCTCTGGACATGCCTGAAGCTTGGAGGCTACACCGGGGATCTAGCACAAAAATGTAATAGAGCAACTTCAATGCTAGACTGGGGGGAGAAGTTCAAATACTTTAGGGGCTCCTATCTCCATTAGTGCCCTTGGCTCTCCAAACTTGTAAGGAGTTCCTTGAACCCTTTTTGGAGGGAGGTTGCTTGCGAGGTGAGAAACAAAGGTATCTCTAAACTATATTAGCTTTGGGATGACAAAAACCTTTGGTGAAAGGATATAGAGTTGTTGATGCCTCAACATAATTTGGGTTTGTACAAAAGACTCTTGGTCAGTAGATTCTTGGAAGTATTGTTTGCATCTCCTTCACCCTTCTTGGGGTCTGAATTGGAGTGGAAAGCTTGGCATTGACCAAAAGACACAGTGTTCCCGATCCCAAGACCCAGGATACCTATGATGAGCTGATATACAAAGCAGACTGGTTTGTCCCACTTACCACAATATGGAAGAGAAATTGGGTGAAAGATTGTTGGCAAAGAAGTGTTAATGCCATCTGGGTAGGTAAATGGCCTGAATACATCATGTTTTTTTATCAGGAAGGTGCCTTGGGTAGCAGTTCCAACTGGGGTTAAGGTTCAAAGTAGAGGGATATGCACTCTGCTCTGGTTGCAGTTTGGCCTCGTAGGATTCGCTTCATGTGTTTAGCAAGTGCCCTGTCTCATGGGGTCTGGCCGCTAAAGTTTGCAAATGGGTATGGAAAACATGGAAGGTTATATTCTTTACAGATGCCCTGATCTTGCGAGGGCGGAGCTGCCAAAGCCAGGCCGTTCTGGTGTGTACCCAAATCACCAGATTTTGTTACCTTAATCAGGTCTGGAAGTCCAAGAACCTCGGGTATTTGAGGCCAAACTTGCTGTGGCTCAATATGATATCGTGCGTCTGAGCTCCAAGCTTATTCACGATGTGGGAGCTAAAAGAGGGTCAACAAGTAACGATAAGGAATGGCTTCATGCATTGAGTTGTCTAGACCACTCGAGAGGCTTCTCATAGCACCCCTGTTTTGGTTTAGGTCATGGTTGTGTGCTAGCCCCATATGAAATCGTCGCAACCTCAAGGCATATCTTGTGCTTGAGGGCGATTGTATTCTTTTCTTAATTCTCTCCACTCACAATTGTGAGTGTGGCCACACAAAAAAAAAAAAAAAAACAGAGAAAATATGGGTTCTAGAATCTATACGGGCAAGGAATGATTGGCCTACAGTATTATATACATCATCAAGCATGGGATCAAGGCATTTTCAGTAGTACCTTATGGATTCTCTTTTGAATGGTTAACGCCAAAAGCTGTGGATGTAGTACCTTATGCTATTCAACTTGATCTTCCCGTAATCGAGTTGTCTTCTAAACAATTATTTTCTGTTTCAAAGTAAGATAAAGAGCTTAAGTTGGATGCTTCCTTAGAATTAAGATAGATTGTATGAAGAAGTTCTCGATGAGGAATGATTTTAGGAATGGAACTTTGTGTTTGTCGAGGGAATATTCCAGACATGGTGCCAAAGGTGCCCTAAAGCTCTACTTTGCTCTCCACTTCTCACGTTCCTCATTTTGCTTTCTTTGCTATATTATAGCTTCACATAATGAAAGTGATCCAACTTGTAAGCTACAATGTTGGACAGCCTCAATTTTGGTTTGTACTCACTACAACAATCTAGATTGTAGCTCAATTTTTTTTTGTTTTTAAAGCAAATTGCACATATCCAATGCAAGACGATACAAATGCTCGTGAGCGTCACCAAGGTTGATTGGCCGAGTGCTCAACCAATCAAGCTAGCTACTCAATTTTTTAAATCTTGGTTGGCTGATAGCCATTTAGATAATGTTGCAAAGAGAGCTACACCGCTTGGTAGCATGTTTGGCTTGCTATTGAAGTTGAGAGAGAGAGAGAGAGAGAAGCTCTCGGCGACTAAATTAAACATTAAAATAATAATGTACAAAACGAATGTTGTTACAAAGCATGAATGTAAGAGGAGTTGCATGCTACATTTTTACAACATTTTTAAATGTGCTACATGGTTTTTTATATGCATGAGGTATTGGGTTATTTTTATTTTTATTTTTATTTTTTATTGCAGTGCTGGCAATAGGAGCTATTTTGATCTAGAAAGAAAAAACACTACAATTGTCCGGGCTTTTAATTACAAGGTGCCACAACCCACATACAACCAAAAATAACCCACCTTGGGAGCAATAGTTTCAGCATATGCAAACACTTAATCACAAACCAATAACAAGAAATAAACATGAAGATAAGAGGGACCAAGGAGGCCACCTTGCATGAGGAGCGCTGCCACCACCACTCCAAAGCAACTCCCACACTAGACTAATCACTTCCGAATACCACGCAAATCCAAAGAATAACACAAACTCAATGAAGCTAGGTTTTTTCGGGGAGCCATCTCCCATTAAGGGGAATTTCAAACTCCGAAAAAAGTTTTCGAGCAATCATAAAAATGAGCAAAACCCCACAAGATATATATATATATAACTTAAATCATCCCAAAAAATTTACATATTATCTATCTATCATTGTCTCTAACACCTCAAGGATGAGAAAGAGAGAGAGAGAGAACGGGGTTTGTCTTCCATAGTTGCACGCTCACAACTGAGGGCCCCTACTAGCAAGAGTTCTCCCACATCAAAAAGCACGCCTCTCTCTGTCACTCACTCTCAGAGTCTTAGTCGACCTCGTTCAATGAATTTTCAGAGTCCTCTCTCTCTTTCAGTCTTAGCGCTTCTCTCTGTCACTCACTTTCAAAGTCTCAGCGGCGTATCTTGTAAAGTCCCCTCTCTCTCTCTAGGAAAAAAACTTTTTGAAAGAGAGAGAGAGAGAGGTTCACATGCTTTAGATAGTATTCGGGAAAAATCCATTTCACAAATATACAAAATTCTCTTTAGGGAAGATTCATTTTCATATTAATCAGCTTTTTTTACAATTTTACACTATTTTCTTGAATTTTCAAAGCAGATTTTCTCCTTCTTTCCCTCCAGCCGACTATTTTGGTTTTTCAACTTGCTCAAGTTGAGGCACACTTTTCCTGAACGTTGGCTTCAATGGTTGCCCATTTGTACGTAACCGACAGCCAGCCGTGTTACATTCCTGTGAGAACTACGAGCAGTTGTGTGATTAATTAAATATAGTGTTTAAATTCTGTGAGAGCTTGAAGAAGTACATCACGAGCATCATTTTTCTAGTCGTGGTGTGCAATTCCCACCCTTGCTCCTAGGAGTAGGGTTGCAACTGGTTGCCAACCAATTGCACCCTCTTTAAAAAAAATTATCTTGAAAACTAAAAACGTTTGCAACTGGTTGCCACCCAGCCTTCACATGAACTGGCCTAGAGAACTCAGAAAACCCAAAGAGGCATGGACTCTTTCAAAGAGTTTTTGTTTTTGTTTTTTGGGGGGGGGGGGGGGGGGGGGAAGAGAGAGAGAGAGAGAGAGAGAGAGGATCTTCCAAATTAGGTTGGTTGTGTTCACGTGTTGACTTTGTTTTCATGAGGGGTAAGTCTTAAGTGGGAGAATGTGCAAGTTGAAGAGAAAGATAAGAAGATAGGCAAAGTTCAAAGTAGATCTAGTTAGTTTTGGTCTCTCAGAGTGCAAATATTTTTTCTTGGAGATTCTCTAGACTCGACATTTTGTTGTAAAGACACTACAAGGGCACTTTGTAAGTAGGGACGCCTGCAAAATTTACGGGCATCGCTTAAGAGACACCTAAAAATTTGCTCCACAAAATAATAAATGCATTGCTATGTACATTGCTAATAGCATTTTTAGGTGTGTCACATGTTGCGATGCTTATAGCAACGCTTACAAACTATAAAGCATCGTATAAGTGACGGCATCACTTATGCGACGCTAAAAAATTCAAACAAATGCCCAAATTTATCGCGAGAGCCATTTTTGCTCCGCAACAACTGACTAGAGAATATCTCCATCGCCGCCTCAATGAAGCGAGTGGGCCTGCCCCCTCACCATAACTCTCTAGTGATCCCCATCTCTCCTTGGCCCCCAGCCATCTCTCCTTTCACACACACACACACACACTCATAACATGGGATGAACTGGAGGAATCACTGGAATAGTGTCGGGTTATACACAAATTCCATAAAAACATCAAAACATTAAAATACCATTACTCCATAGTAGCTTTTTGCTGTCATTATCAAGGTCAAAATTTCATACTAGCAATATTTCTAGGACATGTCTCGGTTTCTATTCATGAAAATAATTGTACATGATGGTGTATGCAGAAAAAACCTATCTCAGGAAGTTCTTTGGCCACCATTTTTCCCTCGGACAGCATATGAACACGGTCTTCACTCGACTTGGATGATGAAGATGATATGGTGTAATTTCAAAGCTTAAAATAGGCTTTTCCCCCCTTCTTGTATTCCATGTGCTTGGAATTTGCATAATGCTGTAATATTCCTTTTTAAATAGAAACCAGTTGTGCTCTTTGGGAATTCCCATTCTGGCCGAACACATGGAGGTGGTGGGACAATGTGGTGTTAGTAACAGGACTCTAAATACATAATGCTAAATATAATTACCTTACCTAATGGGCATTTACAGTATTAAACGTTAGCGGGTTGGCATGGCGTTGTGCTCTGCATCCAAACTTCTGGTATATAAGAGGGACATACATACACAAGGAGTGCACACAACGCTAACCATATCCATGCACACAGTATAGCCTGCATGCTATTCGCTATAAAGTTACACTCTACTACTCTCGGCTATGGTAAGGAGAGTACTCTTATATAAATACTAAGGCAGACACAATCGCTCACACTCACTTACACCAGCAAGCACAAGCGACTCGATATACCGACGACCCTGCTATCTCACGAAGATGCTGTCCGTGGGTGAGCAGTGTTAGCATTAAGGGATTTACTACAACCTACTTTATCGTAACAAAAGGCGGCAAGTAATCAGGTAGATAATCATACATACTGGGATGAAATAGTGTCAATACTTGGACATTGAATCTTTTATGTACCTCAAATTTGCTTTGTTATTTCAGTGTGTTCCAAGTTATACAGCACTACCTTTAAACATTGTTTTACTAATCATGTTCTTTTAAACACTAAAACTATAATTCTATATGGATTTGGTTAAACTATATAAGGTAAGACAAAAAAACAGTCTCTGGTGGATACCACATGATGGTTCATGCATAATTTCTGTACCAAATGCTATAAAAACAGGGTTTGTATCTACTCAGTAATACTTGATGGTCATTAAGAAATAAGTTCCGTTGCAAATTGGGTAGGGTATGACAGTACAATGATGATATATGGTTTTTTTTTTTAAAGACACAAAAAACAAACAAAGTTCTGGCAAAATTTTTAGTGTCTCGACATAGTTCGAGATGGGTGGTAAAACAGTTATCTTACTGTAACTGTAATGTTATGGTAATGGCATTTGGTAAATGGGTAAACCGACGCATGTTACAAAGCATATAGCTGACCGGTAAAATTTGTAGGTAATCATACCTACTGGGATAAAATAGTGTCAATACCTGGACATTGAATCTTTTATGTACCTCAATCTGCTTTGTTATTTCGGTGTGTTCCAAGTTATACAGTACTACCTTTAAACATTGTTTTACTAATCATGTGCTTTTAAACACTAAAAATATAATACTATATGGATTTGACTAAATTGTATGAGGTAAGAGCAAAAAAACAGTCTCTGGCGGATACCCCATGATGGTGCATGCATAATTTTTGTACCATTTAAATTTCCAAATGCTGTAAAAACAGGGTTTGTACCTACTCAGGAGTACTTGATGGGCATTAAGACATAAGGACCGTTGCAAATCGAGAGGGTATGACAATACAATGATGATATATGGTTTTTTCTTTTTAAAGACACAAAACACAAACAAAGTCATGGCAAAATTTTTAGTGTCTCAACAAAGTGCGAGATGCATGGTAAAACAGTTATCTTACTGTAATTGTAATGTTATGGTAATGGCATTTGGTAAATGGCTAAACGGACGCATGTTACAAAGCATATAGCTGACTGGTAAAATCTGTAGCTGACTTGTAACTTCGGATTTGTTTTAAACATAAGTCAGTATATGTCTTTTTATCAAGAAGTCTCAAAAAGGAAAAAACTTTAAACATTCTGGTATGATGGGTATTATAAATTGTTGGCATTAATTCTCACCCAAGATCATGTAAGGTTACTATACTCCTTGGAATATGGTATCTGGGACTAACTTCTTTTTTTTTTAAACCCGCTTTTTAATGGTACACTTTCCATGTGTTGTCAATATCTCATAAATAGTTTTTTATTTCAGGTTCAAGCTAAGGGCATGGAATACAATTACAAAAGTACTGCTAGAATGCGTGTATGTATTGATCTAGTCAGAATGGCAATTATCAATGAGAAAATACTTGTAGAATGTAACAAACAGGAACCAAACCCTATGGTAGTTACTCATGATACAAATGCCATAACCATGTTTAGGATTAGACCTTTTCTTGCCCGAAAAGCCAAAAATATTATACATTACCCTGAATAACTAATGTTGTATTGACATTTAAGTGTGCGGTGGGTGTTTTATGGGATTGAAAGCGATAATAAGCGGTTGTGGTTGTCTGGTACCTGTCTACTTGTAATGCTTAGGTGTGTTCTAATACATCTATATTGTTAGATGGTGGTATGTAAGGACATGGGTCCTATGGGCAAGGCCACCGGCACGGCCGGACAGTGTGTACGCTAGGGGGAGGCTATAAAATAGCACGGTTAGGTGGAGATTAGCACACGCATTACCACTGCCCTTTCACTGGTATTCGAACTATTTTTGGGAGGAGGCAAAAAGCGGGTTGCATGTGCGTGCGACGCTCTGCTTCTCTTCCACGTTCTGCAGACAGAGACGTCTCCGCTGTGCAGCAAAAGAAGACATGCACGCTTTCTTGTGCGCATTGCATGGACAGACAACGACAACCGACCGCGGCCGCCCCATCTGCGTCCTCCATAGCAGGAGACTAAGGCGGGCGACCAAGGCAAACTCAATGACACCGAGGCACCGATGGCTTCCGTTGGCACCATTGGCTGCGCGTGAAGGAAGGTCCGCTTAACCCTTGCATGAAAGAGGGTTGAACCCGCCCCATCTACGTTCTCCATAGGAGGCGACTAAGGCAGGCGACCAAGGCAAACTAAATGACACCGAGGTTCCGATGGCACCATTGGCTGCGCGTGAAGGAAGGTCCGCTTAACCCTTACATGAAGGAGAGTTGAACCCACCCCATCAGGGTAAGAGGCCAACACTTTACCATCAAGCTATTGACCCTTGTTGTGTATAACAAGGAAAGATAGCCTACTTGTGTTGAAAGGAAAACTAGAAGGAAATGGAAAGCTTCAAACTTCAAGGAAGTAGCTTCGCCCTTCCTTTTCACTTATTAGAGGAAGACAAGTTTTCCTCCAAATTTTTTTTTTCCCTCAAGGAGGTAGCTTCAAAGTGAACAAAAGCCTTCACAAAAACGACGGGTTTTTGTGAAGAATCAACAAAGGTGTTCTTACAACGAACGACAAGTGAAGCGCTCAAATTCTCGCAAGGCGAGGTTCGCATGCAACGCAAATCATGGAGCATACAAAACACAAAGACTTCAATTTCACAAGGTACAAGTTGTCATTTTTTGTTTCTCTCTTTGCATTAGTGTGTGTTTACCATGGCCAGTGAGGATATCCCATCTACACACATGTTTGATTTTGAGCACGTAGATCAAAATCAGGGCACCACGGGTGCGGTTGACACTAATATGCATAATGACAATGATCTAGGAGATCATGGTCTTGTAGATATGGCTGCTTTCAAGACTTTGGAAAATCGCCAAAGCGTACTTGAACACAACCTCTCTGCACTTAATGCAAATGTTACCAATCTTACGCAGTTACTTGTGAAATTTATGAATTCACAGATGACTCAAGGAGCCACAAGTGGCACGGTTCAAGGGAACCAAGCTCGCATGACTCAAGGAGTCCAAGAGACAAATGCCGCAGAAGATGCAGAAGGTAGCAATGCATCACTCAAGAATATCACCATTCCTGAGTTTCACGGGGAAGAGCGTGATCGCAACAAGGATGCGGTCAATACGCTCTTACACAAATGGAGTGATATTTATCGATTGAGACACACCCTGGATATAAAGACGGTTGTGGAAACAAGTCTATCTCTTAAAGGCAAGGCCTATAAGTGGTGGATGACATTTCCAATAGATGCTCGTCCTCCATCTTGGGCTACGTTTCAAGATTCTTTCTCCAAAGAGTTTTTGGACTCCAATGAAGAAGATAAGAATTGGTTAGCATGGGATGCATGTTGCATGTCTGGCCTCTCTCTCACACAGTACCTTTCAAAGTATCGAGAAATCATATTAAAACTAGAAGGTCTACATGAATTTCAAAAGATACGGGGTTTTAATAGGGGTCTTGACAAAGACTACCGTCTTCATGTCAAGACCCAACATCCAAAAACTTTGGAAGAAGCCATCAGTCATGCCCAAAGATATGATGATGACTAAGAGAGGAAAGGAAATGTTCCCTACACTAAGAATAATTTTGCTAAGAGCAATGTGGCTAAGAGCCAATGGCGAGATAGATCTCCCACACGTTCCAAGAGGAATAAGAGACCATCTACCTCTCCATGTCCACAAGAGGCTAAAAGCCTAAGCACTCACGAGATACTCCACGTGGATCTCTCAGCACTGCCGATTTTGAGCTTGCGAAGAAACACAATTGGTGTTTTAGATGTCTTTCGGACCAACATAACAAGAAAGATTGTCCTCTTTTGCAAGGCAAAGAAAAAGCCATGCACACGGTGCAACGCCTCTGTGCGCTCCTTGCCGCACTGTCGAAGCAAGGGACTTGCCGATACACCGTGTGCGAGCCACAAACGGCTCCAAGCACACAACAAGCCTAAACTAGCAAGCTCAAGAAAACAAAGGGTGTGTCACTCACCGCTCTACGCTCGCCTTCGTGGTGGATTCCTCGCCGCGATGAAGAAGAAGCTGCAGTCGTGCCGCGCTCAACCGCTTCGCCGCCGTCGTGCCTTCGTAATGCTCGATCGCACACACACTCTCCCTCTCTCTCTCTCTCACACACACACACACACAAGGAGGTGAAGAAGAAGAAGATGGAGATGGAGCAAGAGCACTCTTCAATTGCACAAATGAGAGAATGAGTAAAAATTAGGTTTAGTTGGCTTTTATAGGAGCTCACCCCATTCACACTTGGGCGCCCATGCTTAACCAACTAATCCCTTGAATGTCCAAGTTAAAGTGCGCCTCTCATCGGCGATCACTCTACCTTTCCCTATTGGTCCGACAAGCCCGGTACCTGACTCTACCAAATACATAATACGCGTCCATCGTAGGTGATGGGTGTCCGTGTGCCGTGACGGTTAACATGCCCCCCTTCCTGATGTAGATTCCGTCCTCGGAAGCTATTGAGTTGAAGCTGGTTCGTCGAGGTGGAAGAGCATTTGATATGAATGTCCTTAGCCTTCTTCAGTCACTGCAAAATCAAACAACATTGGCACAGTAATTGCATTCTCTTAAAAAGCATATGCAGTTTTAGATAGAAAAATTGATTGGTCAAAGAATTTCAAACAATTTGTTAGCAATGAACATTAAATTGCAATGTAATCAAATGCATAAACAGATGTAAAGGCAAAAAATTAAACAAGTCTGGGGTCACTAATTTGACGGTCGAAAAGCACTAGAGATCGAATATTAATACCATGGGTAAGCTTCTTAACTTTCTGTGGTCAATTAAGTTCTTTAATCGCGAGAGCCAAGTATTCATGTTCGAGGGCTGACTAGAGGCTATATCTAGAAAACCTTGTAGTTAAGCTACCATAAAAGGAATTTCTCATGAAATCATCGCCTGACTGATTACTTTTTCTTTGACCCCCCAAGGTCTTTTCACACTGATTCAATTTTGAAGTGGGTGCTTATTTTGTATGCCTTGGGTTTTTTGCTTCTCAAGGAAAAGCGCCCACACTGGGAACCTCTAGGGCTCTAGTACCTTAGGCAATACATGTGAGTGAAGTACCAAATCAAGCCGAGATTTCTCTTCCAGCTTAAAATTTTACATTGTGGCACTTTGATTTTTTGTTTGTTCATTTTCATCATTTTAATTTTGTAACTTTGGGAGGTCATATAACACTGTTACATTCCCCAGGCTCATCACATTAGTAAACTCCCTTTATAATACTTACGCTAAAGGTCAATAGGGCTAAGCCCACTAGAAAGCCCTAGTACATTTCATACAATGCTGCCTAAATCGGATTAAGAACCTAAGTAACCATTGATTATTAGGAAGGCATTCCCCATGGTATTAAGAGAAGATTTCTAATACCTAGCTTGGTCAAACTAGCTTAGTCGGACTGCTTGATTTTTACACCTAAACAAGTGATTATGACAAAAGATTGCATTGAATTAAATGTTGGATACTAAGCCAATGCGCTGAATATTATGCTACCAATCACAATCAAAGCAGACAAACATAGATGCAAAAAGATAAAGGCAATGCTAATGGACAAGAAACACCTGTTTGTGTTGATGGTCGCGCTTGATTTGAAGTGTGAACGAGAGAAAGGTTCCATGAAGGTCCAAATCCTATCAATAGCAACACGCTCCTGTACACACTATGAAACAAAAGGAATACCTCCAGGAGGCACATCAGTGGGAAAAATTAAAACTCCTAAAAAACAAACTCAAAACACAATCTAGACCCCTAACCTACCTATCTGTCACCCCTTTTAGAATCAAGGAAAGAGGATATTATATAAACCGGGTGGCCACCCTAAGGCTAGGCCTCTATCCTCATCATCTAGATAAATAAAATCGTTGTCCGTGAGGCCATAGTCTTCCTCGGTCTCTATTAGTTCCTCTTCATCATGCTCTTGTGCAAGCATGCTAATCAAGAACCTCGTGATGCGTGGATACTCATCTTGTGCAAAAGAATAAGCATGTGCCATTGGAGACACATTCGCCACTGGGTAGGGATCACTAGTTAGCCATAGACGTATCAGCCATTCTAACTCCTCAAAATTTCTCTCACATGCAAGGCTCTCTATCAAATCCCATTCGCAAGAAAGTATAGGGTAGCATACGTAGAACACTTGTTGAAAAGACAAGGGGTACCTTTCATCAAAAATAGAAGTGCATGCCTCTGGTGAAGTAGCCATTTCTGACAAGACAGATAGATTTGGTTAGGCCTTTAAAACATAAGAGTTGTTTTTGTGTGTTGCTTGACTTGACACGGTGAATTTGGACTTATATGTAAGATCTGATAGGGTGCTCTCTCATTGCTAGGCGCTCTTGCTCTTTACTATTTTTGTTTTTTTGTGAGTATAAGGCTATATATATACATTCCCTAAGATCGGAGATTAAGAGGTCAGGGAAAAAGGTTGAGAGGGAAGCAAGTGAATGATGGATGTCCACAAACACTCCCCCCTTCCTTGGGTAGATCATACCGTTTGAAATGAGCTTGTCACCCTTTGAAACCAATTGTTCCAGTTGGTAATAGGTGAGGATTTTTGCCAGTAGTTTTCTATTACCCTAGGTGCCTCGTCAAGCTGCAACGGTGGTAAGGTACTCTCCCAGGATCGAACTTGAAGTGGTTCATTAGGTGATTCTTGAACACTGGGAGGTGTGGATTCTTTTGTAGCTTCATGGAGGTCCACTACTATAGATGGAGGCGGTGTAGAAGCTTTTACCTCTATGGATGTATTACATGAGGAGCTAGAATCTTCATGGGACTCCCCCCTTCCTGAGCTAGGTGGAACAAATCGTTCTTTCTTTGGTACCCAAACTAGCTCGGGAGCGGGTGTGTAGCATTCTGTGATTTTTTTCTTTCCACGATCATTGATTCGTTTTGGAGCTACGGGATTGGGCTCACTTGGGTCAGGTGATAGGTAAGAGTACAATCTACGTTTTGGCACCCAGATTTGATCATTTCCTTGATAGTAGCCTTGGGCTTCCAATAGTCGTTTAGGAATCCAACGCAGCGTTTCTTTACATTTCTTGGAGCGAGTGGTACGTTTCTTACAAGGCTTCTGTTTTTTAGCACTAGATATGGTCACTAAAGAAGCTTTAGGGACCCACTTGTATGTTTTCTCTGTTATATTAGGATGGTTCTTGTGTGTCTCAAGCTTTCTTTCAACTACATTAGTTGAAGCTCTAGAGAGTTGGGCTATGGGGATGTATGGTTCAACCTCCTGGACATGCAATGTCTTGGGTTTTATTTCCTTGGGCAATATCTCAGGGACTATGGCTTGAGTGGTAGGGCTAAGAGTTGGTTTTTGCGTTGTAACACCCCCAGTCCCCCAATCAATAGTGCATTTGGTGGCTATCATCCACGTGCGGCCTAGGTTTATATTACCCTCCATAGTTCCAGTAGGCATGACCAAAAAGTCTTGAGCTACCACCCCATTGTCATAACTGACAGAAGTGTGCCAGATTCCAAAAACCGCAGTTTTTTTCTTGTTGACACCCTTGACTTGGATAATACTCTCAGATAGAGGTGGCTTCCCTAACTGACACCACACCCCATAGGATAACAGATTGTATTTAGCACCCGTGTCCAATAAGGCGTTATATAGCACTTTTCCATAGGCACTATTTAACTCAATGGGGTATCGTAGAGGTGTGTCAGAGTCCAACCCATCCTCTTCGTGTGCTTCATTTGCATCAGGTTCCGAGCGAGTAGCTCTACCTAATGTTTCCATGAAACGGCTAAACATACTAGTACTAGGCTGTGGAGCTTCGGGAGGTGCATGGCCTTCTCTCTCAGTGTTTTGGGTAGGGTATGCTTCCATGATTTCTGAGTCGGAGGAGGAATCACTAGCGGCTATTTTAGGGTCTTGGGTGGTGCTACCTTGTGTCCCCGCTGAGGGTATAGAGCTTATCGTGGATGGGTAATGGGTGTCCGTATGAACAGAGGCACCCTCAATATGCTTGTGTTCTAGCACCCGCCCAGAGCGTAAGTGCATGTGCTTTTGATACCCTAAGGTGTCAAAAAGCTGCTCTAGGAGGCCTTGTGACTAGTTTTTAGCGTGTTTTTTGTTTGTTTTTTTTTTGCTAGATTTTTTAGAGCGTGTCGTGGAATGGGCCGTGTGATAGCTCAAAACGAGCGTATCGGTCAGAGGGTCGTGCCGTGCTTTACAGCCCTCCGTTTGGTCACTCTATGCCCTCGGAATCCCTAAAACTGTCAATTTCCAGTAGGGAACTAGGCCCAAACTAGAAAGTCTAAGGGTGCAAGTGGGAAGAGAAAGGAGGAGAGTGGAGGACTTGTCCCACATGCTCTCATTCTCTCTTGAGGGAGTAGGGTATATATATAAGAGTGAGTCTAGTATATATCATAAGATTGAGGACTGAGGCCTGGGCCTGGGCTTGGGCTTGGGCTTGGGAAAACGATCCCGATCTATCTTTTATACAAACCAACCCGTCCGTTTTAAGAGTCACGTTTTTTATTTTCGAAAAATTTCGCTTCAAAAAATTTTATTTTTTTTTATTTTTTTTCTCAAAAAACTTTTTTTTTCAAAAATTTTTTATATTTATATTTATATTTTTTTTTAATGCAAAAAAACGCAGAAATTGCAGAAAATGCAAAAAAAACGCAGAAATTGCAACAAATTGACAGAAAACTGCAGAAATTGACAGAAAATGCAGAAAAAACGCAGAAATTGCAGAAAATGCAAAAAAACGCAGAAATTGCAGCAAACTGACAGAAAATGCAGAAAATTGCAGAAATTGCAGAAAATTGACAGAAAATGCAGAAAAAACGCAGAAATTGACAGAAATTGAAAACGCCGAACTTGAAATTGCAGAAATTGAAAAACGCAGACAATAGCAGAAATTGAAACTTGACAGCAAATGCAGAAAACGCAAAAAACAGAAATCTCCACACACCCCTTCCCTGCCTTTCCTATGATACAAATTGCACCAGAAGGAAGCGTAAAGTGCTAACCGAGCTTAGTGTAGGGCATATCCCCGGCAGCGGCGCCAAAAATGTGCGCTCCTTGCCGCACTGTCGAAGCAAGGGACTTGCCGATACACCGTGTGCGAGCCACAAACGGCTCCAAGCACACAACAAGCCTAAACTAGCAAGCTCAAGAAAACAAAGGGTGTGTCACTCACCGCTCTACGCTCGCCTTCATGGTGGATTCCTCGCCGCGATGAAGAAGAAGCTGCAGTCGTGCCGCGCTCAACCGCTTCGCCGCCGTCGTGCCTTCGTAATGCTCGATCGCACACACACTCTCCCTCTCTCTCTCTCTCACACACACACACACAAGGAGGTGAAGAAGAAGAAGATGGAGATGGAGCAAGAGCACTCTTCAATTGCACAAATGAGAGAATGAGTAAAAATTAGGTTTAGTTGGCTTTTATAGGAGCTCACCCCATTCACACTTGGGCGCCCATGCTTAACCAACTAATCCCTTGAATGTCCAAGTTAAAGTGCGCCTCTCATCGGCGATCACTCTACCTTTCCCTATTGGTCCGACAAGCCCGGTACCTGACTCTACCAAATATATAATACGCGTCCATCGTAGGTGATGGGTGTCCGTGTGCCGTGAGGGTTAACAGCCTCACATTAGATTCATTTCCTAAATATTGTTTTATAGAGGTTCTTCATATGGAAGAAAAGCACAAGTGTTGTGTGCCTGCTTCAATGTGGCAGCCCACCACCTTTGGCCCCCATGATTTGATTCGCATGCATGGCACTATTAACGGACAACATGTTCGTCTTTTATGATGGTGCAACTCATAACTTTTTGAACTACAAGCTAGTCAAGAAATTGAAGCTTACACAGACTCCCTGCTCTCACAAGTATGTGGTGGAGCAGATGTCTGGGAATGATAAAGAATTATGGGACACGGTAGTTCAAGGGGTTGAGCTTATTGTTCAAGATCATACGATGACCCTTGACTTCCAAGTTATGAACATGGACCGTGCTAATGTAGTTTTAGGACGGGAGTGGCTGCATGGTTTAGGAAACACATTGCACACTAGTTATGAACACAACTCCTTATCCTTTATGGCCAATGGTAAACATGTGCTTTTGCTTGGTGAGAAAAATATACCATCTGCACCGAGGCCTGAAAATTGCAAGGCACCCTTACCCATCCTAGGGAAGGGAAATTTTCCAGAGTGTCCTTCCCATGGGAAGGGTTGTGTGGCATTTCAACCTTCAAATGGAAGGGCAAATTTTTTTTCCCCCTTCTCATCAAATCCTTACCAAAATCAAGTTTTTTAATTATTGCATTTTAACTAGCCAACAAAGCCCCCCACGGAGAAAAAGTCAAAAAATTATGCTTTTCCAAAATCATACTATTTGGGAGTCACGACTAAAAGATCAATATCCATGCACTTGTACATGAGTTGAAGACTATGAAGAACCATCACCACTTCCTTTACAGAGCATCAACAAAATATTTGTGACTAAAATCCAAAATCTGTTATCAAATGGCAACAGTACGGCAGCTGGAGGCAGGCATAACCTCTATGGTTGTTGCATTAGACTCAAAAGCAACGACATGATCTTTGTATTGCACCAACAACGAAATTAATTGAAGAAATGAGTTTGCTATTCATATATCACTGAAATGAGTTACCACCTAGCACCTATGACTAGAAAAGTAAGAGACCCTATACAAAACAAGTACCAATTACATTAAGCTGCTCTCCACCATAATTGACCACAACACTAAAAACATGGCAAAAATCATACCTAGCACCTACGGCTAGAAAAGTAAGAGACCTTCTACAAAACAATCACGAACTCACATGGCTCACGAGCCACAACAGATGCCCTGCCAGCACCCATCGGCTGTGGAGTTTGGACTTCGACTATCGACAATCAACTATGGAGTTGGAATCTAGATTTGCCCTTTTTGGGGTTTGGATTCTAGAGTCGCCTGCAAGTGCGATTCAATCAAACAATGAAACGATAAGTTTCAACCCAAAAGTTCGAAGTTCAGGTTCAAGGCACGTTCGAAGTTTGAACTTTGGAATATGCAGGCAGTGCCACGTGCGTTCAAAACTATAAATTTAAACACTTAAGTTTAAGGGTGCATGCCCACTATCAATAACCACACTTTAGCTTGTTAAAAACAGACCTTATTTGAAACTTTTAAGGTGCACACTGCAAGCTTGAACAACCTTGAGCCTTGGGGCCTCTCATACTCTGTGGCACATGCTCTAGCCTCTAGGTACAATTTAGGTCAATCTCTGCAGGGCATTTTCAGCAGTTGCCTTTCCCTAGGAAGGCTTTGAAAAAGTGATCTCTTCCTTGGGGCAGGGCCAGTTGAGTGACCTACCCGTCCTTAGGAAGGGCTACTATAAATTTGCTCGGCGTGTGCAGGGCTAGCAACAAAGGAAGGGCGGGAAGGGTTGCAATTTCCGGCCCTATCTTCACCTCTTATGTGTACAACCGAGTTTTCTATTTTGCAGAAAGCAGATTTAATAGATGAAGTCTTTTTGTGTTACTGCTTGTCTCCAAGTCTTGTGAATTCTCAAGAGCAAAGTGCGATGAATTCTAGTAATGGTATGCAAAGTGCAATGAATTCTAATGGTATGCAAAGTGCAATGAATTCTACTGATAAACAAAGTGTTAACAAATCTAACGAGCAAAGTTCTCTCAATTTTAATTCTATAGAGCAACATGCAACTATTGTAAAACAAAAATTGCAGGAATTACAAGATTCTCCATCCCAGCATAACTCGAGTTTACTTTCTCCTTTTGCACGGAAAAATTTGACTCACTTACTCACGGAGTATAATGATGTGTTCTCAAGTGATTTACGACCGTTTTTACCCCCTACACGTGATGTGCAACATGGCATAGATGTCTTGCCAGGCACTAAACCGGTGAGTAAACCACCTTATTGTATGAGTGCTAAAGAAGCCAAGGAGGTTGAGAGTCAGTTGGCTGACTACCTCGCCCGTGGTTTCATTAGACCTAGCACTTCGCCTTGGGCATCACCAATTCTATTGGTAAAAAAGAAACATGGTACTATGCGCATGTGCATAGATTATCGCGGATTAAACGCCATAACCATCAAGAACAAGTATCCTCTGCCAAGAGTAGATGAGTTGTTTGATCAACTCCATGGGGTGAGATACTATACAAAGATAGATCTTCGTTCAAGATACCACCAGGTGCGTATCGTTTTACAAGATATCTCCAAAACTGCCTTTAGAACACGGTTCGGGCATTTAGAATTTTTGGTTATCCCTTTTGATCTACCCAATGCTCCAGCTACATTTATGACACTCATGGATAGTGTCTTACGTCCCTGTCTAGGAAAATTTGTTGTGGTTTTCCTTGATGACATTCTCATTTACAGTAAGACTGAAGATGAACACATAGAACACTTACGATTAGTGTTCAAACAGCCGAGCTCACGTGCTGTATGCTAAGCAAAGCAAGTGTGATTTCTTTAGGACAGAGATACATTACCTCGGTCATGTGATCTTTTATTCTGGCATCAAGATGGACACTGACAAGGTCGCTGTCATTCTTCAATGGCCACATCCCAACAAGGTTGAGGAGCTTCAAATATTTTTAGGCATGGCTGGATTTTATCGACGGTATATCCGCGACTATGCCAAAATCATTGTTCCTATGACGGATCAACTTAAAGCAAAAGGTAAGACCTTTTCTTGGGAAGAAGCCCAAAAACGCTGTTTTGAACAACTCATGGTAGTTATAGCCACTGCTCCCATCCTTGCAATCGTCGACCCACTTAAGCCGTTTGTGGTAGAGATTGATGCTAGTGATAAAGCCATTGGTGTTGTACTTCTCCAAAAGGTAAGACCTATATCATTTGAAAGTAAAAATTTAGATAGAGCTCAATAGAATTATTATGTTTATGAGAGAGAGCTCTATGCCATAATTCACGCTTTACAAAAGTGGCGACACTATTTATATGGTGCCGAGTTTGAAGTAGTTTTTGACCATGAGAGTATCAAATGGTTTACTACTCAAACAGACTTGAAGGGCCGTAAAGCTAGATGGGCACAAATCCTTCAAGATTATGATTGTAAGCTACAATATCGCAAGGGGCGATATAATGTAGTAGTGGATGCACTAAGTCGGATGCCTCAGATTAATTCACTTGCTTTCACGGAACTAAAGAGTGGATTTTTGGAGTCATTACGTGGCAAGTGTGCACAAGATCAATCATATGCTAAAGTGTGGAGTGTAGTTTTAAAAAGGGATCCCTCACACTCACATGTCTCTGAACAGCCAGATCAACATGTCTCTGCATGCGCAGATAGAAACTTTAACACACATAGCTCCACCCCTACTTAGGAAGAGCTTAAGAGATGGAAGCATTTTCCCATTGATGATGGCTACTTACTCCACAAAGGTAGAGTATGTGTGCCAAAGAACTCAGACACCAGGCGCCAAATCTTATTTGAGTGTCACGGTAGTCCAAGTGCTAGTCATCCAGGTATTTGTAAGACGTATGCCTTAGTTCGACGACAATTTTACAAGCCGGGCTTACATCATGATGTTCAAGAGTATGTACTAAACTGCCAACAATGCCAAGTTAATAAGGCAGAGCACCTCAACATAGGTGGCCTTTTACATCCTTTAGAGATTCCACAAGGTAAGTGGGAGAGTATCTCTATGGATTTTGTAGTTGGACTACCTACTACAAATCGTGGCCATGATGCCATTTGGGTAATTGTAGACCGTCTCGCAAAGATGGTTCGATTCATTCCCACTAAGACTACGGTTAAGACATCGGAATTAGCACGTCTATTTGTAGAGTATATATATAAACTTTACGGTCTTCTAGCTAGTATGATTAGTGACAGAGATCGAAAGTTCGATAATCACTTCTGGAGAGCTGTGTTCCAAAAGTTGGAAACTAAACTTAATCTAATGATTACGGCTGATCATCCAAAAAGGATGGTCAAACAGAAAGAGTTAATCAAAAGTGCTAGAGGATATGCTACGAGCATACGTAAGCAAGAAGCAAACCAATTGGGAAGACTGCTTACCTATATTGGAATTTGCTTACAATAGTTCAAAGCATGTGACTACAGGGTATAGTCCATTTATGCTTTTATACGGATTTCAACCTAGATCACCTGTTACGGTGGGGTTGGCTAAGGAGAAGATACAACAAGTGAAGGATTTTCTCCAAGACCATTTTGACATGCTTTGGGTTGCTCGACAGAATGTTAAGCAAGCTCAAGATCGATATAAGAAGTATGCAGATGAGCACCATCGTCTTGCTACTTTCGAAGAAGGAGAGAAGGTTTTCCTCAAAGTTTCGGAGCATTCAGAAAGTCTGAAGACGGGGAAAGTTGGTACACTTTCACCATGCTATTGTGGACCATTTACCACTCTCAAACGTATAGGTCAAGTGGCCTATAAGTTAGCTCTCCCAGAGCACTCACACGAGTTCATCCTGTTTTTCATGTTAGCCGTTTACGAAAAAAGCTAGGAAAAAATGATGACGTCATTGACACAGGTGTGTTAGTTGACCTTATCAAACCGCCAAGCATTCCTCATGAGCCCGAAAAGATTTTGGATTCTCATGAGCTTCGCACCAGACATCATGTCAGACGACAGGTGTTGGTAAAATGGCTAGATAGGCGTGAAGAAGGTTCTACATGGGAGAATGTCTCCACACTTAAGAAATGTTTTCCTACGTTTGTTTTTGAGGACGAAACCGATTATCCAAGGGGGGGTAATGTAAGGACATGGGTCCTATGGGCAAGGCCACCGGCACGGCCGGACAATGTGTACGCTAGGGGGAGGCTATAAAATAGCACGGCTGGGTGGAGACTAGCACATGCATTACAAAAATTTTTGGAATACATATAGACCTTTTCTCAAATGTGCCTGCAAAAAACTAGACCCTGGTTCTTCTTGCAATGCGTCTATACTATGGGTAGACCACTCACTATGGTATGTGTTTCAAAATCTACCTAAATTTTTTCCCTTCAGCTTTGGACTTGCACAAGTATATGCCTTTATCGCATGGGTAGCAACTTTACCTCTCGAACTTTGGCATGCTATTCTTTTTTATTATCACTTTCATGAACACATGCTTGAAGTTGTTCATGGGTTAGTCCTATATTCCCCAGGTAATCCATTACTACCCAGACTTGCCAACACACCTATAGCCAATACCATCAAACATATCCTTAGACCTTTGAAAGGCAAGGAACCCATGAAGAAGATTTTGCATACACCGGGAAGTTCTTCTTCTACTGCACATAAGAAACCTCGCCAATTTCAGGGGGCTAAAAATATTGGTGATACATCGAAGGCTTTGGAATTCTTCTCCAAT